>NC_092510.1:7412156-7726589 GCF_047511675.1 Marmota flaviventris | reverse complement strand
GAAGCGTTCGTTTGCAGGAGCACTTTGAATTTTAAGTTTCACTTCCTTTGCCCTTATGGGGATACATGCATTTGGAACTGTATATCCAACACGGTTTGTGCTAGCTTCTTCAAACTTGACTCACTCAATTCGTTCTCGGTGTGCTCTCTAGGCTTTGTTCCCCTGTGGTAGTAGCTCTAAGCGGAGGCAAGGAACATACACTTTCATTTGAAAGCATTTGCAAAGTTTGCACAGAACTCTGAGTTTACCGGAATCTCAGCAAATGTTTATTCACCCGAACTTGTTGATACTTGGTAGAAAAAATGTGTATACCAGTTGCTCTTGGCAGCACAAATTCTGTTCTGCTAGGCTGAATCATTCCTTTGCAGGATGACTTGGATTAGTTAGGTTTTACTACATTTTCCCCTATAGGGATACATGCTTTTGGAAATCGAAATCAAACACGGTTTGTGCTAGCTGCTTGAAAATTGACTCACTGAATGAATTCTCATTGTGCTCTCTATGCTTTGTTACCGGTTTATGTACACCGAAGCAGAGGCAGAGAAAAATAAACTTTCATTTGAAAGTGTTTGTAGAGCATCCACAGAACACAGTTTACTGGACTCTCAGCAAATATTTTTTCACCCGATCTTGTTGATACTTGGCAGCAAACTGAGTAGATGAGTTGCACTTGGCAGCCCAAATTTCGTCATCTTATGTTGAAGAGTTCCTTTGCAGGAACACTTTGAATTTTCAGGTTTAACTTCTTTTTTCCCTGTAGGAATACATGCATTTGGAATGCTCAATCAAACACAGTTTGTGATACCTGTTTGAAACTTGGCCCACTCAATGACTTCTCAGTGGCTCTTTTGCATTGTCCCCTGTCTAGATATCCCCAGCAGAGGCAAGGAAAATACACTTTCTTATGTAAGTGTTTGCAGAGCTTCCACAAAACTCCCAAGTTTACTGGAATTTCAGCGAATCTTTTTTCACTTGATCTTGTTGATACTAGGTAAGAAAGATGAGCATACCAGTTGCATTTGGCTGCCAAAATTTCGTTCTTCTACGTTGAAACATTGGCTTTCAGGAAGACATGGAATTTTGGGGGTTTCTCCTTCATTTTAACCTATAGGAATACATGCATTTGGAACGCTAAATCAAACACTCTTTGTGCTAGCTGCTTGAAGCTTGACTCACTCAATTAGTTCCCGGTGTGCTCTCTGTGATTGGTTCCCTGGTGAAGTGGTCCTAAGTGGAGGCAAGGAACATTCGCTTTCCTAAGAAAGCATTTACCGAGCTTCAACAGAGCTCCGAGTTAACTGGAATCTCTGCAAGTTTTACTCACCTGATCTTGATGATACTTGTCAGGAAAGACGAGTTTACCAGTTGCACTTAGCTACCCAAATTTCGTTCTTCTAGGTTGAAAAGTTCGTTTGCAGGAACGCTTTTGAATGTTTAGGTTTCACTTCCTTTTCCCTTATAGGGATACATGCATCTGGAATTATACATCAAACACGGTTTTAGGCTAGCTGCTTGAAACTGAAACTCACTCAACTAGTTCTCAGTGTGATCTCTATGCTTTGTTTTCTGTGAAGTAACCCTAAGCAGAGGCAAGGGAAAGAAACTTTCATTGGAAAGCCTTTGCAGTGATTCCACAGAACTGTGAGTTTCCTGGATTCTCAGCAAATATTTTTTCACCCTAACTTGTTGTGACTCGACAGCAAAGATAAGTAGACCGGTTGCATTTGGCTGCCCAAATTTAGATGTTCTAGGTTGAATAGTTCGTTTGCAGGAACACTTTGAAATTGGAGGTTTCACTTCATTTTCCCCTATAGGGATACATGCATTTGGAACTCTAACTCAAACGCGGTTGGTACTAGCTGCATGCAAGTTGACTCACTCAGTTAGTTCTCAGTGCACTCTCTATGCTTTGTTTCCTGTTGAAGTAGCCCTAAGCAGAGGCAAGGAAAATATACTTTCATTTGAAAGTGTTTGCAGAGCTTCCACAGAACTCTGAGTTTACTGGAATCTCAGCAACATTTTTTCACCCGATCTGATACTTGGCAGCAAAGATGAGTATACCGGTTTCACTTGGGTGCCCAAATTTCGTTCTTCAGGGTTGAAGCGTTCGTTTGCAGGAGCACTTTGAATTTTAAGTTTCACTTCCTTTGCCCTTATGGGGATACATGCATTTGGAACTGTATATCCAACACGGTTTGTGCTAGCTTCTTCAAACTTGACTCACTCAATTCGTTCTCGGTGTGCTCTCTAGGCTTTGTTCCCCTGTGGTAGTAGCTCTAAGCGGAGGCAAGGAACATACACTTTCATTTGAAAGCATTTGCAAAGTTTGCACAGAACTCTGAGTTTACCGGAATCTCAGCAAATGTTTATTCACCCGAACTTGTTGATACTTGGTAGAAAAAATGTGTATACCAGTTGCTCTTGGCAGCACAAATTCTGTTCTGCTAGGCTGAATCATTCCTTTGCAGGATGACTTGATTAGTTAGGTTTTACTACATTTTCCCCTATAGGGATACATGCTTTTGGAAATCGAAATCAAACACGGTTTGTGCTAGCTGCTTGAAAATTTGACTCACTGAATGAATTCTCATTGTGCTCTCTATGCTTTGTTACCGGTTTATGTACACCGAAGCAGAGCAGAGAAAAATAAACTTTCATTTGAAAGTGTTTGTAGAGCATCCACAGAACAGAGTTTACTGGACTCTCAGCAAATATTTTTTCACCCGATCTTGTTGATACTTGGCAGCAAAACTGAGTAGATGAGTTGCACTTGGCAGCCCAAATTTCGTCATCTTATGTTGAAGAGTTCCTTTGCAGGAACACTTTGAATTTTCAGGTTTAACTTCTTTTTTCCCTATAGGAATACATGCATTTGGAATGCTCAATCAAACACAGTTTGTGATACCTGTTTGAAACTTGGCCCACTCAATGACTTCTCAGTGACTCTTTATGCATTGTCCCTGCTGAAGTATCCCCCAGCAGAGGCAAGGAAAATACACTTTCTTATGTAAGTGTTTGCAGAGCTTCCACAAAACTCCCAAGTTTACTGAATTTCCAGCGAATCTTTTTTCACTTGATCTTGTTGATACTAGGTAAGAAAGATGAGCATACCAGTTGCATTTGGCTGCCAAAATTTCGTTCTTCTACGTTGAAACATTTGCTTTCAGGAAGACATGGAATTTTGGGGGTTTCTCTTCATTTTAACCTATAGGAATACATGCATTTGGAACGCTAAATCAAACACTCTTTGTGCTAGCTGCTTGAAGCTTGACTCACTCAATTAGTTCCCGGTGTGCTCTCTGTGATTGGTTCCCCTGGTGAAGTGGTCCTAAGTGGAGGCAAGGAACATTC
Source organism: Marmota flaviventris (assembly GCF_047511675.1). Taxonomy (NCBI): domain Eukaryota; kingdom Metazoa; phylum Chordata; class Mammalia; order Rodentia; family Sciuridae; genus Marmota; species Marmota flaviventris. The sequence continues at coordinate 7,723,238 of NC_092510.1, read as the reverse complement.
GCTTTCCTAAGAAAGCATTTACCGAGCTTCAACAGAGCTCCGAGTTAACTGGAATCTCTGCAAGTATTTACTCACCTGATCTTGATGATACTTGTCAGGAAAGACGAGTTTACCAGTTGCACTTAGCTACCCAAATTTCGTTCTTCTAGGTTGAAAAGTTCGTTTGCAGGAACGCTTTTGAATGTTTAGGTTTCACTTCCTTTTCCCTTATAGGGATACATGCATCTGGAATTATACATCAAACACGGTTTATGCTAGCTGCTTGAAACTGAAACTCACTCAACTAGTTCTCAGTGTGATCTCTATGCTTTGTTTTCTGTGGAAGTAACCCTAAGCAGAGGCAAGGGAAAGAAACTTTCATTGGAAAGCCTTTGCAGTGATTCCACAGAACTGTGAGTTTCCTGGATTCTCAGCAAATATTTTTTCACCCTAATTGTTGTGACTCGACAGCAAAGATAAGTAGACCGGTTGCATTTGGCTGCCCAAATTTAGATGTTCTAGGTTGAATAGTTCGTTTGCAGGAACACTTTGAAATTGGAGGTTTCACTTCATTTTCCCCTATAGGGATACATGCATTTGGAACTCTACCTCAAACGCGGTTGGTACTAGCTGCATGAAAGTTGACTCACTCAGTTAGTTCTCAGTGCACTCTCTATGCTTTGTTTCCTGTTGAAGTAGCCCTAAGCAGAGGCAAGGAAAATATACTTTCATTTGAAAGTGTTTGCAGAGCTTCCACAGAACTCTGAGTTTACTGGAATCTCAGCAACATTTTTTCACCCGATCTTGATGATACTTGGCAGCAAAGATGAGTATACCGGTTTCACTTGGGTGCCCAAATTTCGTTCTTCAGGGTTGAAGCGTTCGTTTGCAGGAGCACTTTGAATTTTAAGTTTCACTTCCTTTGCCCTTATGGGGATACATGCATTTGGAACTGTATATCCAACACGGTTTGTGCTAGCTTCTTCAAACTTGACTCACTCAATTCGTTCTCGGTGTGCTCTCTAGGCTTTGTTCCCCTGTGGTAGTAGCTCTAAGCGGAGGCAAGGAACATACACTTTCATTTGAAAGCATTTGCAAAGTTTGCACAGAACTCTGAGTTTACCGGAATCTCAGCAAATGTTTATTCACCCGAACTTGTTGATACTTGGTAGAAAAAATGTGTATACCAGTTGCTCTTGGCAGCACAAATTCTGTTCTGCTAGGCTGAATCATTCCTTTGCAGGATGACTTGGATTAGTTAGGTTTTACTACATTTTCCCCTATAGGGATACATGCTTTTGGAAATCGAAATCAAACACGGTTTGTGCTAGCTGCTTGAAAATTGACTCACTGAATGAATTCTCATTGTGCTCTCTATGCTTTGTTACCGGTTTATGTACACCGAAGCAGAGCAGAGAAAAATAAACTTTCATTTGAAAGTGTTTGTAGAGCATCCACAGAACAGAGTTTACTGGAATCTCAGCAAATATTTTTTCACCCGATCTTGTTGATACTTGGCAGCAAAACTGAGTAGATGAGTTGCACTTGGCAGCCCAAATTTCGTCATCTTATGTTGAAGAGTTCCTTTGCAGGAACACTTTGAATTTTCAGGTTTAACTTCTTTTTTCCCTATAGGAATACATGCATTTGGAATGCTCAATCAAACACAGTTTGTGATACCTGTTTGAAACTTGGCCCACTCAATGACTTCTCAGTGGCTCTTTATGCATTGTCCCCTGCTGAAGTATCCCCCAGCAGAGGCAAGGAAAATACACTTTCTTATGTGTTTGCAGAGCTTCCACAAAACTCCCAAGTTTACTGGAATTTCAGCGAATCTTTTTTCACTTGATCTTGTTGATACTAGGTAAGAAAGATGAGCATACCAGTTGCATTTGGCTGCCACAATTTCGTTCTTCTACGTTGAAACATTTGCTTTCAGGAAGACATGGAATTTTGGGGGTTTCTCTTCATTTTAACCTATAGGAATACATGCATTTGGAACGCTAAATCAAACACTCTTTGTGCTAGCTGCTTGAAGCTTGACTCACTCAATTAGTTCCCGGTGTGCTCTCTGTGACTGGTTCCCTGGTGAAGTGGTCCTAAGTGGAGGCAAGGAACATTCGCTTTCCTAAGAAAGCATTTACCGAGCTTCAACAGAGCTCCGAGTTAACTGGAATCTCTGCAAATATTTACTCACCTGATCTTGATGATACTTGTCAGGAAAGACGAGTTTACCAGTTGCACTTAGCTACCCAAATTTCGTTCTTCTAGGTTGAAAAGTTCGTTTGCAGGAACGCTTTTGAATGTTTAGGTTTCACTTCCTTTTCCCTTATAGGGATACATGCATCTGGAATTATACATCAAACACGGTTTATGCTAGCTGCTTGAAACTGAAACTCACTCAACTAGTTCTCAGTGTGATCTCTATGCTTTGTTTTCTGTGGAAGTAACCCTAAGCAGAGGCAAGGGAAAGAAACTTTCATTGGAAAGCCTTTGCAGTGATTCCACAGAACTGTGAGTTTCCTGGATTCTCAGCAAATATTTTTTCACCCTAACTTGTTGTGACTCGACAGCAAAGATAAGTAGACCGGTTGCATTTGGCTGCCCAAATTTAGATGTTCTAGGTTGAATAGTTCGTTTGCAGGAACACTTTGAAATTGGAGGTTTCACTTCATTTTCCCCTATAGGGATACATGCATTTGGAACTCTAACTCAAACGCGGTTGGTACTAGCTGCATGCAAGTTGACTCACTCAGTTAGTTCTCAGTGCACTCTCTATGCTTTGTTTCCTGTTGAAGTAGCCCTAAGCAGAGGCAAGGAAAATATACTTTCATTTGAAAGTGTTTGCAGAGCTTCCACAGAACTCTGAGTTTACTGGAATCTCAGCAACATTTTTTCACCCGATCTTGATGATACTTGGCAGCAAAGATGAGTATACCGGTTTCACTTGGCTGCCCAAATTTCGTTCTTCAGGGTTGAAGCGTTCGTTTGCAGGAGCACTTTGAATTTTAAGTTTCACTTCCTTTTCCCTTATGGGGATACATGCATTTGGAACTGTATATCCAACACGGTTTGTGCTAGCTTCTTCAAATTTGACTCACTCAATTCGTTCTCGGTGTGCTCTCTAGGCTTTGTTCCCGGTGGTAGTAGCTCTAAGCGGAGGTAAGGAACATACACTTTCATTTGAAAGCATTTGCAAAGCTTGCACAGAACTCTGAGTTTACCGGAATCTCAGCAAATGTTTATTCACCCGAACTTGTTGATACTTGGTAGAAAAAATGTGTATACCAGTTGCTCTTGGCAGCACAAATTCTGTTCTGCTAGGCTGAATCATTCCTTTGCAGGATGACTTGGATTAGTTAGGTTTTACTACATTTTCCCCTATAGGGATACATGCTTTTGGAAATCGAAATCAAACACGGTTTGTGCTAGCTGCTTGAAAATTGACTCACTGAATGAATTCTCATTGTGCTCTCTATGCTTTGTTACCGGTTTATGTACACCGAAGCAGAGCAGAGAAAAATAAACTTTCATTTGAAAGTGTTTGTAGAGCATCCACAGAACAGAGTTTACTGGACTCTCAGCAAATATTTTTTCACCCGATCTTGTTGATACTTGGCAGCAAAACTGAGTAGATGAGTTGCACTTGGCAGCCCAAATTTCGTCATCTTATGTTGAAGAGTTCCTTTGCAGGAACACTTTGAATTTTCAGGTTTAACTTCTTTTTTCCCTATAGGAATACATGCATTTGGAATGCTCAATCAAACACAGTTTGTGATACCTGTTTGAAACTTGGCCCACTCAATGACTTCTCAGTGACTCTTTATGCATTGTCCCCTGCTGAAGTATCCCCCAGCAGAGGCAAGGAAAATACACTTTCTTATGTAAGTGTTTGCAGAGCTTCCACAAAACTCCCAAGTTTACTGGAATTTCAGCGAATCTTTTTTCACTTGATCTTGTTGATACTAGGTAAGAAAGATGAGCATACCAGTTGCATTTGGCTGCCAAAATTTCGTTCTTCTACGTTGAAACATTTGCTTTCAGGAAGACATGGAATTTTGGGGGTTTCTCTTCATTTTAACCTATAGGAATACATGCATTTGGAACGCTAAATCAAACACTCTTTGTGCTAGCTGCTTGAAGCTTGACTCACTCAATTAGTTCCCGGTGTGCTCTCTGTGATTGGTTCCCTGGTGAAGTGGTCCTAAGTGGAGGCAAGGAACATTCGCTTTCCTAAGAAAGCATTTACCGAGCTTCAACAGAGCTCCGAGTTAACTGGAATCTCTGCAAGTATTTACTCACCTGATCTTGATGATACTTGTCAGGAAAGACGAGTTTACCAGTTGCACTTAGCTACCCAAATTTCGTTCTTCTAGGTTGAAAAGTTCGTTTGCAGGAACGCTTTTGAATGTTTAGGTTTCACTTCCTTTTCCCTTATAGGGATACATGCATCTGGAATTATACATCAAACACGGTTTATGCTAGCTGCTTGAAACTGAAACTCACTCAACTAGTTCTCAGTGTGATCTCTATGCTTTGTTTTCTGTGGAAGTAACCCTAAGCAGAGGCAAGGGAAAGAAACTTTCATTGGAAAGCCTTTGCAGTGATTCCACAGAACTGTGAGTTTCCTGGATTCTCAGCAAATATTTTTTCACCCTAATTGTTGTGACTCGACAGCAAAGATAAGTAGACCGGTTGCATTTGGCTGCCCAAATTTAGATGTTCTAGGTTGAATAGTTCGTTTGCAGGAACACTTTGAAATTGGAGGTTTCACTTCATTTTCCCCTATAGGGATACATGCATTTGGAACTCTACCTCAAACGCGGTTGGTACTAGCTGCATGAAAGTTGACTCACTCAGTTAGTTCTCAGTGCACTCTCTATGCTTTGTTTCCTGTTGAAGTAGCCCTAAGCAGAGGCAAGGAAAATATACTTTCATTTGAAAGTGTTTGCAGAGCTTCCACAGAACTCTGAGTTTACTGGAATCTCAGCAACATTTTTTCACCCGATCTTGATGATACTTGGCAGCAAAGATGAGTATACCGGTTTCACTTGGGTGCCCAAATTTCGTTCTTCAGGGTTGAAGCGTTCGTTTGCAGGAGCACTTTGAATTTTAAGTTTCACTTCCTTTTCCCTTATGGGGATACATGCATTTGGAACTGTATATCCAACACGGTTTGTGCTAGCTTCTTCAAACTTGACTCACTCAATTCGTTCTCGGTGTGCTCTCTAGGCTTTGTTCCCGGTGGTAGTAGCTCTAAGCGGAGGCAAGGAACATACACTTTCATTTGAAAGCATTTGCAAAGTTTGCACAGAACTCTGAGTTTACCGGAATCTCAGCAAATGTTTATTCACCCGAACTTGTCGATACTTGGTAGAAAAAATGTGTATACCAGTTGCTCTTGGCAGCACAAATTCTGTTCTGCTAGGCTGAATCATTCCTTTGCAGGATGACTTGGATTAGTTAGGTTTTACTACATTTTCCCCTATAGGGATACATGCTTTTGGAAATCGAAATCAAACACGGTTTGTGCTAGCTGCTTGAAAATTGACTCACTGAATGAATTCTCATTGTGCTCTCTATGCTTTGTTACCGGTTTATGTACACGGAAGCAGAGCAGAGAAAAATAAACTTTCATTTGAAAGTGTTTGTAGAGCATCCACAGAACAGAGTTTACTGGACTCTCAGCAAATATTTTTTCACCCGATCTTGTTGATACTTGGCAGCAAAACTGAGTAGATGAGTTGCACTTGGCAGCCCAAATTTCGTCATCTTATGTTGAAGAGTTCCTTTGCAGGAACACTTTGAATTTTCAGGTTTAACTTCTTTTTTCCCTATAGGAATACATGCATTTGGAATGCTCAATCAAACACAGTTTGTGATACCTGTTTGAAACTTGGCCCACTCAATGACTTCTCAGTGACTCTTTATGCATTGTCCCCTGCTGAAGTATCCCCCAGCAGAGGCAAGGAAAATACACTTTCTTATGTAAGTGATTGCAGAGCTTCCACAAAACTCCCAAGTTTACTGGAATTTCAGCGAATCTTTTTTCACTTGATCTTGTTGATACTAGGTAAGAAAGATGAGCATACCAGTTGCATTTGGCTGCCAAAATTTCGTTCTTCTACGTTGAAACATTTGCTTTCAGGAAGACATGGAATTTTGGGGGTTTCTCTTCATTTTAACCTATAGGAATACATGCATTTGGAACGCTAAATCAAACACTCTTTGTGCTAGCTGCTTGAAGCTTGACTCACTCAATTAGTTCCCGGTGTGCTCTCTGTGATTGGTTCCCTGGTGAAGTGGTCCTAAGTGGAGGCAAGGAACATTCGCTTTCCTAAGAAAGCATTTACCGAGCTTCAACAGAGCTCCGAGTTAACTGGAATCTCTGCAAGTATTTACTCACCTGATCTTGATGATACTTGTCAGGAAAGACGAGTTTACCAGTTGCACTTAGCTACCCAAATTTCGTTCTTCTAGGTTGAAAAGTTCGTTTGCAGGAACGCTTTTGAATGTTTAGGTTTCACTTCCTTTTCCCTTATAGGGATACATGCATCTGGAATTATACATCAAACACGGTTTATGCTAGCTGCTTGAAACTGAAACTCACTCAACTAGTTCTCAGTGTGATCTCTATGCTTTGTTTTCTGTGGAAGTAACCCTAAGCAGAGGCAAGGGAAAGAAACTTTCATTGGAAAGCCTTTGCAGTGATTCCACAGAACTGTGAGTTTCCTGGATTCTCAGCAAATATTTTTTCACCCTAACTTGTTGTGACTCGACAGCAAAGATAAGTAGACCGGTTGCATTTGGCTGCCCAAATTTAGATGTTCTAGGTTGAATAGTTCGTTTGCAGGAACACTTTGAAATTGGAGGTTTCACTTCATTTTCCCCTATAGGGATACATGCATTTGGAACTCTAACTCAAACGCGGTTGGTACTAGCTGCATGCAAGTTGACTCACTCAGTTAGTTCTCAGTGCACTCTCTATGCTTTGTTTCCTGTTGAAGTAGCCCTAAGCAGAGGCAAGGAAAATATACTTTCATTTGAAAGTGTTTGCAGAGCTTCCACAGAACTCTGAGTTTACTGGAATCTCAGCAACATTTTTTCACCCGATCTTGATGATACTTGGCAGCAAAGATGAGTATACCGGTTTCACTTGGCTGCCCAAATTTCGTTCTTCAGGGTTGAAGCGTTCGTTTGCAGGAGCACTTTGAATTTTAAGTTTCACTTCCTTTTCCCTTATGGGGATACATGCATTTGGAACTGTATATCCAACACGGTTTGTGCTAGCTTCTTCAAACTTGACTCACTCAATTCGTTCTCGGTGTGCTCTCTAGGCTTTGTTCCCTGTGGTAGTAGCTCTAAGCGGAGGCAAGGAACATACACTTTCATTTGAAAGCATTTGCAAAGTTTGCACAGAACTCTGAGTTTACCGGAATCTCAGCAAATGTTTATTCACCCGAACTTGTTGATACTTGGTAGAAAAAATGTGTATACCAGTTGCTCTTGGCAGCACAAATTCTGTTCTGCTAGGCTGAATCATTCCTTTGCAGGATGACTTGGATTAGTTAGGTTTTACTACATTTTCCCCTATAGGGATACATGCTTTTGGAAATCGAAATCAAACACGGTTTGTGCTAGCTGCTTGAAAATTGACTCACTGAATGAATTCTCATTGTGCTCTCTATGCTTTGTTACCGGTTTATGTACACCGAAGCAGAGCAGAGAAAAATAAACTTTCATTTGAAAGTGTTTGTAGAGCATCCACAGAACAGAGTTTACTGGACTCTCAGCAAATATTTTTTCACCCGATCTTGTTGATACTTGGCAGCAAAACTGAGTAGATGAGTTGCACTTGGCAGCCCAAATTTCGTCATCTTATGTTGAAGAGTTCCTTTGCAGGAACACTTTGAATTTTCAGGTTTAACTTCTTTTTTCCCTATAGGAATACATGCATTTGGAATGCTCAATCAAACACAGTTTGTGATACCTGTTTGAAACTTGGCCCACTCAATGACTTCTCAGTGACTCTTTATGCATTGTCCCCTGCTGAAGTATCCCCCAGCAGAGGCAAGGAAAATACACTTTCTTATGTAAGTGTTTGCAGAGCTTCCACAAAACTCCCAAGTTTACTGGAATTTCAGCGAATCTTTTTTCACTTGATCTTGTTGATACTAGGTAAGAAAGATGAACATACCAGTTGCATTTGGCTGCCAAAATTTCGTTCTTCTACGTTGAAACATTTGCTTTCAGGAAGACATGGAATTTTGGGGGTTTCTCTTCATTTTAACCTATAGGAATACATGCATTTGGAACGCTAAATCAAACACTCTTTGTGCTAGCTGCTTGAAGCTTGACTCACTCAATTAGTTCCCGGTGTGCTCTCTGTGATTGGTTCCCTGGTGAAGTGGTCCTAAGTGGAGGCAAGGAACATTCGCTTTCCTAAGAAAGCATTTACCGAGCTTCAACAGAGCTCCGAGTTAACTGGAATCTCTGCAAGTATTTACTCACCTGATCTTGATGATACTTGTCAGGAAAGACGAGTTTACCAGTTGCACTTAGCTACCCAAATTTCGTTCTTCTAGGTTGAAAAGTTCGTTTGCAGGAACGCTTTTGAATGTTTAGGTTTCACTTCCTTTTCCCTTATAGGGATACATGCATCTGGAATTATACATCAAACACGGTTTATGCTAGCTGTTTGAAACTGAAACTCACTCAACTAGTTCTCAGTGTGATCTCTATGCTTTGTTTTCTGTGGAAGTAACCCTAAGCAGAGGCAAGGGAAAGAAACTTTCATTGGAAAGCCTTTGCAGTGATTCCACAGAACTGTGAGTTTCCTGGATTCTCAGCAAATATTTTTTCACCCTAACTTGTTGTGACTCGACAGCAAAGATAAGTAGACCGGTTGCATTTGGCTGCCCAAATTTAGATGTTCTAGGTTGAATAGTTCGTTTGCAGGAACACTTTGAAATTGGAGGTTTCACTTCATTTTCCCTATAGGGATACATGCATTTGGAACTCTAGCTCAAACGCGGTTGGTACTAGCTGCATGCAAGTTGACTCACTCAGTTAGTTCTCAGTGCACTCTCTATGCTTTGCTTCCTGTTGAAGTAGCCCTAAGCAGAGGCAAGGAAAATATACTTTCATTTGAAAGTGTTTGCAGAGCTTCCACAGAAGTCTGAGTTTACTGGAATCTCAGCAACATTTTTTCACCCGATCTTGATGATACTTGGCAGCAAAGATGAGTATACCGGTTTCACTTGGCTGCCCAAATTTCGTTCTTCAGGGTTGAAGCGTTCGTTTGCAGGAGCACTTTGAATTTTAAGTTTCACTTCCTTTTCCCTTATGGGGATACATGCATTTGGAACTGTATATCCAACACGGTTTCTGCTAGCTTCTTCAAACTTGACTCACTCAATTCTTTCTCGGTGTGCTCTCTATGCTTTGTTCCCGGTGGTAGTAGCTCTAAGCGGAGGTAAGGAACATACACTTTCATTTGAAAGCATTTGCAAAGCTTGCACAGAACTCTGAGTTTACTGGAATCTCAGCAAATGTTTATTCACCCGAACTTGTTGATACTTGGTAGAAAAAATGTGTATACCAGTTGCTCTTGGCAGCACAAATTTTGTTCTGCCAGGCTGAATCATTCCTTTGCAGGATGACTTGGATCAGTTCGGTTTTACCACATTTTCCCTATAGGGATACATGCTTTTGGAAATCGAAATCAAACACGGTTTGTGCCAGCTGCTTGAAAATTGACTCACTGAATGAATTCTCATTGTGCTCTCTATGCTTTGTTACCGGTTTATGTACACCGAAGCAGAGCAGAGAAAAATAAACTTTCATTTGAAAGTGTTTGTAGAGCATCCACAGAACAGAGTTTACTGGACTCTCAGCAAATATTTTTTCACCCGATCTTGTTGATACTTGGCAGCAAAACTGAGTAGATGAGTTGCACTTGGCAGCCCAAATTTCGTCATCTTATGTTGAAGAGTTCCTTTGCAGGAACACTTTGAATTTTCAGGTTTAACTTCTTTTTTCCTATAGGAATACATGCATTTGGAATGCTCAATCTAACACAGTTTGTGATACCTGTTTGAAACTTGGCCCACTCAATGACTTCTCAGTGACTCTTTATGCATTGTCCCCTGCTGAAGTATCCCCCAGCAGAGGCAAGGAAAATACACTTTCTTATGTAAGTGTTTGCAGAGCTTCCACAAAACTCCCAAGTTTACTGGAATTTCAGCGAATCTTTTTTCACTTGATCTTGTTGATACTAGGTAAGAAAGATGAGCATACCAGTTGCATTTGGCTGCCAAAATTTCGTTCTTCTACGTTGAAACATTTGCTTTCAGGAAGACATGGAATTTTGGGGGTTTCTCTTCATTTTAACCTATAGGAATACATGCATTTGGAACGCTAAATCAAACACTCTTTGTGCTAGCTGCTTGAAGCTTGACTCACTCAATTAGTTCCCGGTGTGCTCTCTGTGATTGGTTCCCTGGTGAAGTGGTCCTAAGTGGAGGCAAGGAACATTCGCTTTCCTAAGAAAGCATTTACCGAGCTTCAACAGAGCTCCGAGTTAACTGGAATCTCTGCAAGTATTTACTCACCTGATCTTGATGATACTTGTCAGGAAAGACGAGTTTACCAGTTGCACTTAGCTACCCAAATTTCGTTCTTCTAGGTTGAAAAGTTCGTTTGCAGGAACGCTTTTGAATGTTTAGGTTTCACTTCCTTTTCCTTATAGGGATACATGCATCTGGAATTATACATCAAACACGGTTTATGCTAGCTGTTTGAAACTGAAACTCACTCAACTAGTTCTCAGTGTGATCTCTATGCTTTGTTTTCTGTGGAAGTAACCCTAAGCAGAGGCAAGGGAAAGAAACTTTCATTGGAAAGCCTTTGCAGTGATTCCACAGAACTGTGAGTTTCCTGGATTCTCAGCAAATATTTTTTCACCCTAACTTGTTGTGACTCGACAGCAAAGATAAGTAGACCGGTTGCATTTGGCTGCCCAAATTTAGATGTTCTAGGTTGAATAGTTCGTTTGCAGGAACACTTTGAAATTGGAGGTTTCACTTCATTGTCCCCTATAGGGATACATGCATTTGGAACTCTAACTCAAACGCGGTTGGTACTAGCTGCATGAAAGTTGACTCACTCAGTTAGTTCTCAGTGCACTCTCTATGCTTTGTTTCCTGTTGAAGTAGCCCTAAGCAGAGGCAAGGAAAATATACTTTCATTTGAAAGTGTTTGCAGAGCTTCCACAGAACTCTGAGTTTACTGGAATCTCAGCAACATTTTTTCACCCGATCTTGATGATACTTGGCAGCAAAGATGAGTATACCGGTTTCACTTGGCTGCCCAAATTTCGTTCTTCAGGGTTGAAGCGTTCGTTTGCAGGAGCACTTTGAATTTTAAGTTTCACTTCCTTTTCCTTATGGGGATACATGCATTTGGAACTGTATATCCAACACGGTTTGTGCTAGCTTCTTCAAACTTGACTCACTCAATTCGTTCTCGGTGTGCTCTCTAGGCTTTGTTCCCTGTGGTAGTAGCTCTAAGCGGAGGCAAGGAACATACACTTTCATTTGAAAGCATTTGCAAAGTTTGCACAGAACTCTGAGTTTACCGGAATCTCAGCAAATGTTTATTCACCCGAACTTGTTGATACTTGGTAGAAAAAATGTGTATACCAGTTGCTCTTGGCAGCACAAATTCTGTTCTGCTAGGCTGAATCATTCCTTTGCAGGATGACTTGGATTAGTTAGGTTTTACTACATTTTCCCCTATAGGGATACATGCTTTTGGAAATCGAAATCAAACACGGTTTGTGCTAGCTGCTTGAAAATTGACTCACTGAATGAATTCTCATTGTGCTCTCTATGCTTTGTTACCGGTTTATGTACACCGAAGCAGAGCAGAGAAAAATAAACTTTCATTTGAAAGTGTTTGTAGAGCATCCACAGAACAGAGTTTACTGGACTCTCAGCAAATATTTTTTCACCCGATCTTGTTGATACTTGGCAGCAAAACTGAGTAGATGAGTTGCACTTGGCAGCCCAAATTTCGTCATCTTATGTTGAAGAGTTCCTTTGCAGGAACACTTTGAATTTTCAGGTTTAACTTCTTTTTTCCCTATAGGAATACATGCATTTGGAATGCTCAATCAAACACAGTTTGTGATACCTGTTTGAAACTTGGCCCACTCAATGACTTCTCAGTGACTCTTTATGCATTGTCCCCTGCTGAAGTATCCCCCAGCAGAGGCAAGGAAAATACACTTTCTTATGTAAGTGTTTGCAGAGCTTCCACAAAACTCCCAAGTTTACTGGAATTTCAGCGAATCTTTTTTCACTTGATCTTGTTGATACTAGGTAAGAAAGATGAACATACCAGTTGCATTTGGCTGCCAAAATTTCGTTCTTCTACGTTGAAACATTTGCTTTCAGGAAGACATGGAATTTTGGGGGTTTCTCTTCATTTTAACCTATAGGAATACATGCATTTGGAACGCTAAATCAAACACTCTTTGTGCTAGCTGCTTGAAGCTTGACTCACTCAATTAGTTCCCGGTGTGCTCTCTGTGATTGGTTCCCTGGTGAAGTGGTCCTAAGTGGAGGCAAGGAACATTCGCTTTCCTAAGAAAGCATTTACCGAGCTTCAACAGAGCTCCGAGTTAACTGGAATCTCTGCAAGTATTTACTCACCTGATCTTGATGATACTTGTCAGGAAAGACGAGTTTACCAGTTGCACTTAGCTACCCAAATTTCGTTCTTCTAGGTTGAAAAGTTCGTTTGCAGGAACGCTTTTGAATGTTTAGGTTTCACTTCCTTTTCCCTTATAGGGATACATGCATCTGGAATTATACATCAAACACGGTTTATGCTAGCTGTTTGAAACTGAAACTCACTCAACTAGTTCTCAGTGTGATCTCTATGCTTTGTTTTCTGTGGAAGTAACCCTAAGCAGAGGCAAGGGAAAGAAACTTTCATTGGAAAGCCTTTGCAGTGATTCCACAGAACTGTGAGTTTCCTGGATTCTCAGCAAATATTTTTTCACCCTAACTTGTTGTGACTCGACAGCAAAGATAAGTAGACCGGTTGCATTTGGCTGCCCAAATTTAGATGTTCTAGGTTGAATAGTTCGTTTGCAGGAACACTTTGAAATTGGAGGTTTCACTTCATTTTCCCCTATAGGGATACATGCATTTGGAACTCTAACTCAAACGCGGTTGGTACTAGCTGCATGCAAGTTGACTCACTCAGTTAGTTCTCAGTGCACTCTCTATGCTTTGTTTCCTGTTGAAGTAGCCCTAAGCAGAGGCAAGGAAAATATACTTTCATTTGAAAGTGTTTGCAGAGCTTCCACAGAACTCTGAGTTTACTGGAATCTCAGCAACATTTTTTCACCCGATCTTGATGATACTTGGCAGCAAAGATGAGTATACCGGTTTCACTTGGGTGCCCAAATTTCGTTCTTCAGGGTTGAAGCGTTCGTTTGCAGGAGCACTTTGAATTTTAAGTTTCACTTCCTTTGCCCTTATGGGGATACATGCATTTGGAACTGTATATCCAACACGGTTTGTGCTAGCTTCTTCAAACTTGACTCACTCAATTCGTTCTCGGTGTGCTCTCTAGGCTTTGTTCCCGGTGGTAGTAGCTCTAAGCGGAGGCAAGGAACATACACTTTCATTTGAAAGCATTTGCAAAGTTTGCACAGAACTCTGAGTTTACCGGAATCTCAGCAAATGTTTATTCACCCGAACTTGTTGATACTTGGTAGAAAAAATGTGTATACCAGTTGCTCTTGGCAGCACAAATTCTGTTCTGCTAGGCTGAATCATTCCTTTGCAGGATGACTTGGATTAGTTAGGTTTTACTACATTTTCCCCTATAGGGATACATGCTTTTTGGAAATCGAAATCAAACACGGTTTGTGCTAGCTGCTTGAAAATTGACTCACTGAATGAATTCTCATTGTGCTCTCTATGCTTTGCTACCGGTTTATGTACACCGAAGCAGAGCAGAGAAAAATAAACTTTCATTTGAAAGTGTTTGTAGAGCATCCACAGAACAGAGTTTACTGGACTCTCAGCACATATTTTTTTCACCCGATCTTGTTGATACTTGGCAGCAAAACTGAGTAGATGAGTTGCACTTGGCAGCCCAAATTTCGTCATCTTATGTTGAAGAGTTCCTTTGCAGGAACACTTTGAATTTTCAGGTTTAACTTCTTTTTTCCCTGTAGGAATACATGCATTTGGAATGCTCAATCAAACACAGTTTGTGATACCTGTTTGAAACTTGGCCCACTCAATGACTTCTCAGTGGCTCTTTATGCATTGTCCCCTGCTGAAGTATCCCCCAGCAGAGGCAAGGAAAATACACTTTCTTATGTAAGTGTTTGCAGAGCTTCCACAAAACTCCCAAGTTTACTGGAATTTCAGCGAATCTTTTTTCACTTGATCTTGTTGATACTAGGTAAGAAAGATGAGCATACCAGTTGCATTTGGCTGCCAAAATTTCGTTCTTCTACGTTGAAAACATTTGCTTTCAGGAAGACATGGAATTTTGGGGGTTTCTCTTCATTTTAACCTATAGGAATACATGCATTTGGAACGCTAAATCAAACACTCTTTGTGCTAGCTGCTTGAAGCTTGACTCACTCAATTAGTTCCCGGTGTGCTCTCTGTGATTGGTTCCCTGGTGAAGTGGTCCTAAGTGGAGGCAAGGAACATTCGCTTTCCTAAGAAAGCATTTACCGAGCTTCAACAGAGCTCCGAGTTAACTGGAATCTCTGCAAGTATTTACTCACCTGATCTTGATGATACTTGTCAGGAAAGACGAGTTTACCAGTTGCACTTAGCTACCCAAATTTCGTTCTTCTAGGTTGAAAAGTTCGTTTGCAGGAACGCTTTTGAATGTTTAGGTTTCACTTCCTTTTCCCTTATAGGGATACATGCATCTGGAATTATACATCAAACACGGTTTATGCTAGCTGCTTGAAACTGAAACTCACTCAACTAGTTCTCAGTGTGATCTCTATGCTTTGTTTTCTGTGGAAGTAACCCTAAGCAGAGGCAAGGGAAAGAAACTTTCATTGGAAAGCCTTTGCAGTGATTCCACAGAACTGTGAGTTTCCTGGATTCTCAGCAAATATTTTTTCACCCTAACTTGTTGTGACTCGACAGCAAAGATAAGTAGACCGGTTGCATTTGGCTGCCCAAATTTAGATGTTCTAGGTTGAATAGTTCGTTTGCAGGAACACTTTGAAATTGGAGGTTTCACTTCATTTTCCCCTATAGGGATACATGCATTTGGAACTCTAACTCAAACGCGGTTGGTACTAGCTGCATGAAAGTTGACTCACTCAGTTAGTTCTCAGTGCACTCTCTATGCTTTGTTTCCTGGTGAAGTAGCCCTAAGCAGAGGCAAGGAAAATATACTTTCATTTGAAAGTGTTTTCAGAGCTTCCACAGAACTCTGAGTTTACTGGAATCTCAGCAACATTTTTTCACCCGATCTTGATGATACTTGGCAGCAAAGATGAGTATACCGGTTTCACTTGGCTGCCCAAATTTCGTTCTTCAGGGTTGAAGCGTTCGTTTGCAGGAGCACTTTGAATTTTAAGTTTCACTTCCTTTTCCCTTATGGGGATACATGCATTTGGAACTGTATATCCAACACGGTTTGTGCTAGCTTCTTCAAACTTGACTCACTCAATTCGTTCTCGGTGTGCTCTCTAGGCTTTGTTCCCGGTGGTAGTAGCTCTAAGCGGAGGCAAGGAACATACACTTTCATTTGAAAGCATTTGCAAAGTTTGCACAGAACTCTGAGTTTACCTGAATCTCAGCAAATGTTTATTCACCCGAACTTGTTGATACTTGGTAGAAAAAATGTGTATACCAGTTGCTCTTGGCAGCACAAATTCTGTTCTGCTAGGCTGAATCATTCCTTTGCAGGATGACTTGGATTAGTTAGGTTTTACTACATTTTCCCCTATAGGGATACATGCTTTTGGAAATCGAAATCAAACACGGTTTGTGCTAGCTGCTTGAAAATTGACTCACTGAATGAATTCTCATTGTGCTCTCTATGCTTTGTTACCGGTTTATGTACACCGAAGCAGAGCAGAGAAAAATAAACTTTCATTTGAAAGTGTTTGTAGAGCATCCACAGAACAGAGTTTATTGGACCCTCAACAGATATTTTTTCACCGGATCTTGTTGATACTTGGCAGCAAAACTGAGTAGATGAGTTGCACTTGGCAGCCCAAATTTCGTCATCTTATGTTGAAGAGTTCCTTTGCAGGAACACTTTGAATTTTCAGGTTTAACTTCTTTTTTCCCTATAGGAATACATGCATTTGGAATGCTCAACGAAACACAGTTTGTGATACCTGTTTGAAACTTGGCCCACTCAATGACTTCTCAGTGGCTCTTGATGCATTGTCCCCTGCTGAAGTATCCCCAAGCAGAGGCAAGGAAAATACACTTTCTTATGTAAGTGTTTGCAGAGCTTCCACAAAACTCCCAAGTTTACTGGAATTTCAGCGAATATTTTTTCACTTGATCTTGTTGATACTAGGTAAGAAAGATGAGCATACCAGTTGCATTTGGCTCCCAAAATTTCGTTCTTCTACGTTGAAACATTTGCTTTCAGGAAGACATGGAATTTTGGGGGTTTCTCTTCATTTTAACCTATAGGAATACATGCATTTGGAACGCTAAATCAAACACTCTTTGTGCTAGCTGCTTGAAGCTTGACTCACTCAATTAGTTCCCGGTGTGCTCTCTGTGATTGGTTCCCTGGTGAAGTGGTCCTAAGTGGAGGCAAGGAACATTCGCTTTCCTAAGAAAGCATTTACCGAGCTTCAACAGAGCTCCGAGTTAACTGGAATCTCTGCAAGTATTTACTCACCTGATCTTGATGATACTTGTCAGGAAAGACGAGTTTACCAGTTGCACTTAGCTACCCAAATTTCGTTCTTCTAGGTTGAAAAGTTCGTTTGCAGGAACGCTTTTGAATGTTTAGGTTTCACTTCCTTTTCCCTTATAGGGATACATGCATCTGGAATTATACATCAAACACGGTTTATGCTAGCTGCTTGAAACTGAAACTCACTCAACTAGTTCTCAGCGTGATCTCTATGCTTTGTTTTCTGTGGAAGTAACCCTAAGCAGAGGCAAGGGAAAGAAACTTTCATTGGAAAGCCTTTGCAGTGATTCCACAGAACTGTGAGTTTCCTGGATTCTCAGCAAATATTTTTTCACCCTAACTTGTTGTGACTCGACAGCAAAGATAAGTAGACCGGTTGCATTTGGCTGCCCAAATTTAGATGTTCTAGGTTGAATAGTTCGTTTGCAGGAACACTTTGAAATTGGAGGTTTCACTTCATTTTCCCTATAGGGATACATGCATTTGGAACTCTAGCTCAAACGCGGTTGGTACTAGCTGCATGAAAGTTGACTCACTCAGTTAGTTCTCAGTGCACTCTCTATGCTTTGCTTCCTGTTGAAGTAGCCCTAAGCAGAGGCAAGGAAAATATACTTTCATTTGAAAGTGTTTGCAGAGCTTCCACAGAAGTCTGAGTTTACTGGAATCTCAGCAACATTTTTTCACCCGATCTTGATGATACTTGGCAGCAAAGATGAGTATACCGGTTTCACTTGGCTGCCCAAATTTCGTTCTTCAGGGTTGAAGCGTTCGTTTGCAGGAGCACTTTGAATTTTAAGTTTCACTTCCTTTTCCCTTATGGGGATACATGCATTTGGAACTGTATATCCAACACGGTTTGTGCTAGCTTCTTCAAACTTGACTCACTCAATTCGTTCTCGGTGTGCTCTCTATGCTTTGTTCCCTGTGGTAGTAGCTCTAAGCGGAGGCAAGGAACATACACTTTCATTTGAAAGCATTTGCAAAGCTTGCACAGAACTCTGAGTTTACTGGAATCTCAGCAAATGTTTATTCACCCGAACTTGTTGATACTTGGTAGAAAAAATGTGTATACCAGTTGCTCTTGGCAGCACAAATTTTGTTCTGCTAGGCTGAATCATTCCTTTGCAGGATGACTTGGATCAGTTCGGTTTTACCACATTTTCCCCTATAGGGATACATGCTTTTGGAAATCGAAATCAAACACGGTTTGTGCTAGCTGCTTGAAAATTGACTCACTGAATGAATTCTCATTGTGCTCTCTATGCTTTGTTACCGGTTTATGTACACCGAAGCAGAGCAGAGAAAAATAAACTTTCATTTGAAAGTGTTTGTAGAGCATCCACAGAACAGAGTTTACTGGACTCTCAGCAAATATTTTTTCACCCGATCTTGTTGATACTTGGCAGCAAAACTGAGTAGATGAGTTGCACTTGGCAGCCCAAATTTCGTCATCTTATGTTGAAGAGTTCCTTTGCAGGAACACTTTGAATTTTCAGGTTTAACTTCTTTTTTCCCTATAGGAATACATGCATTTGGAATGCTCAACGAAACACAGTTTGTGATACCTGTTTGAAACTTGGCCCACTCAATGACTTCTCAGTGGCTCTTGATGCATTGTCCCCTGCTGAAGTATCCCCAAGCAGAGGCAAGGAAAATACACTTTCTTATGTAAGTGTTTGCAGAACTTCCACAAAACTCCCAAGTTTACTGGAATTTCAGCGAATATTTTTTCACTTGATGTTGTTGATACTAGGTAAGAAAGATGAGCATACCAGTTGCATTTGGCTCCCAAAATTTCGTTCTTCTACGTTGAAACATTTGCTTTCAGGAAGACATGGAATTTGGGGGGTTTCTCTTCATTTTAACCTATAGGAATACATGCATTTGGAGCTCTAAATCAAACACTCTTTGCGCTAGCTGCTTGAAGCTTGACTCACTCAATTAGTTCCCGGTGTGCTCTCTGTGATTGGTTCCCTGGTGAAGTGGTCCTACGTGGAGGCAAGGAACATTCGCTTTCCTAAGAAAGCATTTACAGAGCTTCAACAGAGCTCCAAGTTAACTGGAATCTCTGCAAATATTTACTCACCTGATCTTGATGATACTTGTCAGGAAAGATGAGTTTACCAGTGGCACATAGCTGCCCAAATTTCGTTCTTCTAGGTTGAAAAGTTCGTTTGCAGGAACGCTTTTGAATGTTTAGGTTTCACTTCCTTTTCCCTTATAGGGATACATGCATCTGGAATTATACATCAAACACGGTTTATGCTAGCTGCTTGAAACTGAAACTCACTCAACTAGTTCTCAGCGTGATCTCTATGCTTTGTTTTCTGTTGAAGGAACCCTAAGCAGAGGCAAGGGAAAGAAACTTTCCTTTGAAAGCCTTTGCAGTGATTCCACAGAACTGTGAGTTTCCTGGATTCTCAGCAAATATTTTTTCACCCTAACTTGTTGTGACTCGACAGCAAAGATAAGTAGACCGGTTGCATTTGGCTGCCCAAATTTAGATGTTCTAGGTTGAATAGTTCGTTTGCAGGAACACTTTGAAATTGGAGGTTTCACTTCATTTTCCCTATAGGGATACATGCATTTGGAAACTCTAACTCAAACGCGGTTGGTACTAGCTGCATGCAAGTTGACTCACTCAGTTAGTTCTCAGTGCACTCTCTATGCTTTGTTTCCTGTTGAAGTAGCCCTAAGCAGAGGCAAGGAAAATATACTTTCATTTGAAAGTGTTTGCAGAGCTTCCACAGAACTCTGAGTTTACTGGAATCTCAGCAAAATTTTTTCACCCGATCTTGATGATACTTGGCAGCAAAGATGAGTATACCGGTTTCACTTGGCTGCCCATATTTCGTTCTTCAGGGTTGAAGCGTTCGTTTGCAGGAGCACTTTGAATTTTAAGTTTCACTTCCTTTTCCCCTTATGGGGATACATGCATTTGGAACTGTATATCCAACACGGTTTGTGCTAGCTTCTTCAAACTTGACTCACTCAATTCGTTCTTGGTGTGTTCTCTACGCTTTGTTCCCTGTGGTAGTAGCTCTAAGCGGAGGCAAGGAACATACACTTTCATTTGAAAGCATTTGCAAAGCTTTCACAGAACTCTGAGTTTACTGGAATCTCAGCAAATGTTTATTCACCCGAACTTGTTGATACTTGGTAGAAAAAATGTGTATACCAGTTGCTCTTGGCAGCACAAATTTTGTTCTGCTAGGCTGAATCATTCCTTTGCAGGATGACTTGGATCAGTTCGGTTTTACCACATTTTCCCCTATAGGGATACATGCTTTTGGAAATCGAAATCAAACACGGTTTGTGCTAGCTGCTTGAAAATTGACTCACTGAATGAATTCTCATTGTGCTCTCTATGCTTTGTTACCGGTTTATGTACACCGAAGCAGAGCAGAGAAAAATAAACTTTCATTTGAAAGTGTTTGTAGAGCATCCACAGAACAGAGTTTACTGGACTCTCAGCAGATATTTTTTCACCCGATCTTGTTGATACTTGGCAGCAAAACTGAGTAGATGAGTTGCACTTGGCAGCCCAAATTTCGTCATCTTATGTTGAAGAGTTCCTTTGCAGGAACACTTTGAATTTTCAGGTTAACTTCTTTTTTCCCTATAGGAATACATGCATTTGGAATGCTCAACGAAACACAGTTTGTGATACCTGTTTGAAACTTGGCCCACTCAATGACTTCTCAGTGGCTCTTGATGCATTGTCCCCTGCTGAAGTATCCCCCAGCAGAGGCAAGGAAAATACACTTTCTTATGTAAGTGTTTGCAGAGCTTCCACAAAACTCCCAAGTTTACTGGAATTTCAGCGAATCTTTTTTCACTTGATCTTGTTGATACTAGGTAAGAAAGATGAGCATACCAGTTGCATTTGGCTGCCAAAATTTCGTTCTTCTACGTTGAAACATTTGCTTTCAGGAAGACATGGAATTTTGGGGGTTTCTCTTCATTTTAACCTATAGGAATACATGCATTTGGAACGCTAAATCAAACACTCTTTGTGCTAGCTGCTTGAAGCTTGACTCACTCAATTAGTTCCCGGTGTGCTCTCTGTGATTGGTTCCCTGGTGAAGTGGTCCTAAGTGGAGGCAAGGAACATTCGCTTTCCTAAGAAAGCATTTACCGAGCTTCAACAGAGCTCCGAGTTAACTGGAATCTCTGCAAGTAT
Organism: Marmota flaviventris; assembly: GCF_047511675.1. NCBI lineage: Eukaryota > Metazoa > Chordata > Mammalia > Rodentia > Sciuridae > Marmota > Marmota flaviventris. The sequence continues at coordinate 7,702,129 of NC_092510.1, read as the reverse complement.
TTACTCACCTGATCTTGATGATACTTGTCAGGAAAGACGAGTTTACCAGTTGCACTTAGCTACCCAAATTTCGTTCTTCTAGGTTGAAAAGTTCGTTTGCAGGAACGCTTTTGAATGTTTAGGTTTCACTTCCTTTTCCCTTATAGGGATACATGCATCTGGAATTATACATCAAACACGGTTTATGCTAGCTGCTTGAAACTGAAACTCACTCAACTAGTTCTCAGTGTGATCTCTATGCTTTGTTTTCTTTGGAAGTAACCCTAAGCAGAGGCAAGGGAAAGAAACTTTCATTGGAAAGCCTTTGCAGTGATTCCACAGAACTGTGAGTTTCCTGGATTCTCAGCAAATATTTTTTCACCCTAACTTGTTGTGACTCGACAGCAAAGATAAGTAGACCGGTTGCATTTGGCTGCCCAAATTTAGATCTTCTAGGTTGAATAGTTCGTTTGCAGGAACACTTTGAAATTGGAGGTTTCACTTCATTTTCCCCTATAGGGATACATGCATTTGGAACTCTAACTCAAACGCGGTTGGTACTAGCTGCATGAAAGTTGACTCACTCAGTTAGTTCTCAGTGCACTCTCTATGCTTTGTTTCCTGTTGAAGTAGCCCTAAGCAGAGGCAAGGAAAATATACTTTCATTTGAAAGTGTTTGCAGAGCTTCCACAGAAGTCTGAGTTTACTGGAATCTCAGCAACATTTTTTCACCCGATCTTGATGATACTTGGCAGCAAAGATGAGTATACCGGTTTCACTTGGCTGCCCAAATTTCGTTCTTCAGGGTTGAAGCGTTCGTTTGCAGGAGCACTTTGAATTTTAAGTTTCACTTCCTTTTCCCTTATGGGGATACATGCATTTGGAACTGTATATCCAACACGGTTTGTGCTAGCTTCTTCAAACTTGACTCACTCAATTCGTTCTCGGTGTGCTCTCTATGCTTTGTTCCCTGTGGTAGTAGCTCTAAGCGGAGGCAAGGAACATACACTTTCATTTGAAAGCATTTGCAAAGCTTGCACAGAACTCTGAGTTTACTGGAATCTCAGCAAATGTTTATTCACCCGAACTTGTTGATACTTGGTAGAAAAAATGTGTATACCAGTTGCTATTGGCAGCACAAATTTTGTTCTGCTAGGCTGAATCATTCCTTTGCAGGATGACTTGGATCAGTTCGGTTTTACCACATTTTCCCCTATAGGGATACATGCTTTTGGAAATCGAAATCAAACACGGTTTGTGCCAGCTGCTTGAAAATTGACTCACTGAATGAATTCTCATTGTGCTCTCTATGCTTTGTTACCGGTTTATGTACACCGAAGCAGAGCAGAGAAAAATAAACTTTCATTTGAAAGTGTTTGTAGAGCATCCACAGAACAGAGTTTACTGGACTCTCAGCAGATATTTTTTCACCCGATCTTGTTGATACTTGGCAGCAAAACTGAGTAGATGAGTTGCACTTGGCAGCCCAAATTTCGTCATCTTATGTTGAAGAGTTCCTTTGCAGGAACACTTTGAATTTTCAGGTTTAACTTCTTTTTTCCCTATAGGAACACATGCATTTGGAATGCTCAACGAAACACAGTTTGTGATACCTGTTTGAAACTTGGCCCACTCAATGACTTCTCAGTGGCTCTTGATGCATTGTCCCCTGCTGAAGTATCCCCAAGCAGAGGCAAGGAAAATACACTTTCTTATGTAAGTGTTTGCAGAACTTCCACAAAACTCCCAAGTTTACTGGAATTTCAGCGAATATTTTTTCACTTGATCTTGTTGATACTAGGTAAGAAAGATGAGCATACCAGTTGCATTTGGCTCCCAAAATTTCGTTCTTCTACGTTGAAACATTTGCTTTCAGGAAGACATGGAATTTGGGGGGTTTCTCTTCATTTTAACCTATAGGAATACATGCATTTGGAGCTCTAAATCAAACACTCTTTGCGCTAGCTGCTTGAAGCTTGACTCACTGGATTAGTTCCCGGTGTGCTCTCTGTGATTGGTTCCCTGGTGAAGTGGTCCTAAGTGGAGGCAAGGAACATTCGCTTTCCTAAGAAAGCATTTACAGAGCTTCAACAGAGCTCCAAGTTAACTGGAATCTCTGCAAATATTTACTCACCTGATCTTGATGATACTTGTCAGGAAAGATGAGTTTACCAGTGGCACATAGCTGCCCAAATTTCGTTCTTCTAGGTTGAAAAGTTCGTTTGCAGGAACGCTTTTGAATGTTTAGGTTTCACTTCCTTTTCCCTTATAGGGATACATGCATCTGGAATTATACATCAAACACGGTTTATGCTAGCTGCTTGAAACTGAAACTCACTCAACTAGTTCTCAGCATGATCTCTATGCTTTGTTTTCTGTTGAAGGAACCCTAAGCAGAGGCAAGGGAAAGAAACTTTCCTTTGAAAGACTTGGCAGTGATTCCACAGAACTGTGAGTTTCCTCGATTCTCAGCAAATATTTTTTCACCCTAACTTGTTGTTACTCGACAGCAAAGATAAGTAGACCGGTTGCATTTGGCTGCCCAAATTTAGATCTTCTAGGTTGAATAGTTCATTTGCAGGAACACTTTGAAATTGGAGGTTTCACTTCATTTTCCCCTATAGGGATACATGCATTTGGAACACTAACTCAAACGCGGTTGGTACTAGCTGCATGAAAGTTGAGTCACTCAGTTAGTTCTCAGTGCACTCTCTATGCTTTGTTTCCTGTTGAAGTAGCCCTAAGCAGAGGCAAGGAAAATATACTTTCATTTGAAAGTGTTTGCAGAGCTTCCACAGAACTCTGAGTTTACTGGAATCTCAGCAACATTTTTTCACCCGATCTTGATGATACTTGGCAGCAAAGATGAGTATACCGGTTTCACTTGGCTGCCCAAATTTCGTTCTTCAGGGTTGAAGCGTTCGTTTGCAGGAGCACTTTGAATTTTAAGTTTCACTTCCTTTTCCCTTATGGGGATACATGCATTTGGAACTGTATATCCAACACGGTTTCTGCTAGCTTCTTCAAACTTGACTCACTCAATTCGTTCTCGGTGTGCTCTCTATGCTTTGTTCCCTGTGGTAGTAGCTCTAAGCGGAGGTAAGGAACATACACTTTCATTTGAAAGCATTTGCAAAGCTTGCACAGAACTCTGAGTTTACTGGAATCTCAGCAAATGTTTATTCACCCGAACTTGTTGATACTTGGTAGAAAAAATGTGTATACCAGTTGCTCTTGGCAGCACAAATTTTGTTCTGCCAGGCTGAATCATTCCTTTGCAGGATGACTTGGATCAGTTCGGTTTTACCACATTTTCCCCTATAGGGATACATGCTTTTGGAAATCGAAATCAAACACGGTTTTTGCCAGCTGCTTGAAAATTGACTCACTGAATGAATTCTCATTGTGCTCTCTATGCTTTGTTACCGGTTTATGTACACCGAAGCAGAGCAGAGAAAAATAAACTTTCATTTGAAAGTGTTTGTAGAGCATCCACAGAAGAGAGTTTATTGGACCCTCAACAGATATTTTTTCACCGGATCTTGTTGATACTTGGCAGCAAAACTGAGTAGATGAGTTGCACTTGGCAGCCCAAATTTCGTCATCTTATGTTGAAGAGTTCCTTTGCAGGAACACTTTGAATTTTCAGGTTTAACTTCTTTTTTCCCTATAGGAATACATGCATTTGGAATGCTCAACGAAACACAGTTTGTGATACCTGTTTGAAACTTGGCCCACTCAATGACTTCTCAGTGGCTCTTTATGCATTGTCCCCTGCTGAAGTATCCCCCAGCAGAGGCAAGGAAAATACACTTTCTTATGTAAGTGTTTGCAGAGCTTCCACAAAACTCCCAAGTTTACTGGAATTTCAGCGAATCTTTTTTCACTTGATCTTGTTGATACTAGGTAAGAAAGATGAGCATACCAGTTGCAGTTGGCTGCCAAAATTTCGTTCTTCTACGTTGAAACATTTGCTTTCAGGAAGACATGGAATTTTGGGGGTTTCTCTTCATTTTAACCTATAGGAATACATGCATTTGGAACGCTAAATCAAACACTCTTTGTGCTAGCTGCTTGAAGCTTGACTCACTCAATTAGTTCCCGGTGTGCTCTCTGAGATTGGTTCCCTGGTGAAGTGCTCCTAAGTGGAGGCAAGGAACATTCGCTTTCCTAAGAAAGCATTTACCGAGCTTCAACAGAGCTCCGAGTTAACTGGAATCTCCGCAAGTATTTACTCACCTGATCTTGATGATACTTGTCAGGAAAGACGAGTTTACCAGTTGCACTTAGCTACCCAAATTTCGTTCTTCTAGGTTGAAAAGTTCGTTTGCAGGAACGCTTTTGAATGTTTAGGTTTCACTTCCTTTTCCCTTATAGGGATACATGCATCTGGAATTATACATCAAACACGGTTTATGCTAGCTGCTTGAAACTGAAACTCACTCAACTAGTTCTCAGTGTGATCTCTATGCTTTGTTTTCTTTGGAAGTAACCCTAAGCAGAGGCAAGGGAAAGAAACTTTCATTGGAAAGCCTTTGCAGTGATTCCACAGAACTGTGAGTTTCCTGGATTCTCAGCAAATATTTTTTCACCCTAACTTGTTGTGACTCGACAGCAAAGATAAGTAGACCGGTTGCATTTGGCTGCCCAAATTTAGATGTTCTAGGTTGAATAGTTCGTTTGCAGGAACACTTTGAAATTGGAGGTTTCACTTCATTTTCCCCTATAGGGATACATGCATTTGGAACTCTAACTCAAACGCGGTTGGTACTAGCTGCATGAAAGTTGACTCACTCAGTTAGTTCTCAGTGCACTCTCTATGCTTTGTTTCCTGTTGAAGTAGCCCTAAGCAGAGGCAAGGAAAATATACTTTCATTTGAAAGTGTTTGCAGAGCTTCCACAGAAGTCTGAGTTTACTGGAATCTCAGCAACATTTTTTCACCCGATCTTGATGATACTTGGCAGCAAAGATGAGTATACCGGTTTCACTTGGCTGCCCAAATTTCGTTCTTCAGGGTTGAAGCGTTCGTTTGCAGGAGCACTTTGAATTTTAAGTTTCACTTCCTTTTCCCTTATGGGGATACATGCATTTGGAACTGTATATCCAACACGGTTTGTGCTAGCTTCTTCAAACTTGACTCACTCAATTCGTTCGCGGTGTGCTTTCTATGCTTTGTTCCCTGTGGTAGTAGCTCTAAGCGGAGGCAAGGAACATACACTTTCATTTGAAAGCATTTGCAAAGCTTGCACAGAATTCTGAGTTTACTGGAATCTCAGCAAATGTTTATTCACCCGAACTTGTTGATACTTGGTAGAAAAAATGTGTATACCAGTTGCTCTTGGCAGCACAAATTTTGTTCTGCTAGGCTGAATCATTCCTTTGCAGGATGACTTGGATCAGTTCGGTTTTACCACATTTTCCCCTATAGGGATACATGCTTTTGGAAATCGAAATCAAACACGGTTTGTGCCAGCTGCTTGAAAATTGACTCACTGAATGAATTCTCATTGTGCTCTCTATGCTTTGTTACCGGTTTATGTACACCGAAGCAGAGCAGAGAAAAATAAACTTTCATTTGAAAGTGTTTGTAGAGCATCCACAGAACAGAGTTTATTGGACTCTCAGCAGATATTTTTTCACCCGATCTTGTTGATACTTGGCAGCAAAACTGAGTAGATGAGTTGCACTTGGCAGCCCAAATTTCGTCATCTTATGTTGAAGAGTTCCTTTGCAGGAACACTTTGAATTTTCAGGTTTAACTTCTTTTTTCCCTATAGGAATACATGCATTTGGAATGCTCAACGAAACACAGTTTGTGATACCTGTTTGAAACTTGGCCCACTCAATGACTTCTCAGTGGCTCTTGATGCATTGTCCCCTGCTGAAGTATCCCCAAGCAGAGGCAAGGAAAATACACTTTCTTATGTAAGTGTTTGCAGAGCTTCCACAAAACTCCCAAGTTTACTGGAATTTCAGCGAATATTTTTTCACTTGATCTTGTTGATACTAGGTAAGAAAGATGAGCATACCAGTTGCATTTGGCTCCCAAAATTTCGTTCTTCTACGTTGAAACATTTGCTTTCAGGAAGACATGGAATTTGGGGGGTTTCTCTTCATTTTAACCTATAGGAATACATGCATTTGGAGCTCTAAATCAAACACTCTTTGCGCTAGCTGCTTGAAGCTTGACTCACTGGATTAGTTCCCGGTGTGCTCTCTGTGATTGGTTCCCTGGTGAAGTGGTCCTAAGTGGAGGCAAGGAACATTCGCTTTCCTAAGAAAGCATTTACCGAGCTTCAACAGAGCTCCAAGTTAACTGGAATCTCTGCAAATATTTACTCACCTGATCTTGATGATACTTGTCAGGAAAGATGAGTTTACCAGTGGCACATAGCTGCCCAAATTTCGTTCTTCTAGGTTGAAAAGTTCGTTTGCAGGAACGCTTTTGAATGTTTAGGTTTCACTTCCTTTTCCCTTATAGGGATACATGCATCTGGAATTATACATCAAACACGGTTTATGCTAGCTGCTTGAAACTGAAACTCACTCAACTAGTTCTCAGCGTGATCTCTATGCTTTGTTTTCTGTTGAAGGAACCCTAAGCAGAGGCAAGGGAAAGAAACTTTCCTTTGAAAGACTTGGCAGTGATTCCACAGAACTGTGAGTTTCCTGGATTCTCAGCAAATATTTTTTCACCCTAACTTGTTGTTACTCGACAGCAAAGATAAGTAGACCGGTTGCATTTGGCTGCCCAAATTTAGATCTTCTGGGTTGAATAGTTCATTTGCAGGAACACTTTGAAATTGGAGGTTTCACTTCATTTTCCCCTATAGGGATACATGCATTTGGAACACTAACTCAAACGCGGTTGGTACTAGCTGCATGAAAGTTGACTCACTCAGTTAGTTCTCAGTGCACTCTCTATGCTTTGTTTCCTGTTGAAGTAGCCCTAAGCAGAGGCAAGGAAAATATACTTTCATTTGAAAGTGTTTGCAGAGCTTCCACAGAACTCTGAGTTTACTGGAATCTCAGCAAAATTTTTTCACCCGATCTTGATGATACTTGGCAGCAAAGATGAGTATACCGGTTTCACTTGGCTGCCCATATTTCGTTCTTCAGGGTTGAAGCGTTCGTTTGCAGGAGCACTTTGAATTTTAAGTTTCACTTCCTTTTCCCTTATGGGGATACATGCATTTGGAACTGTATATCCAACACGGTTTGTGCTAGCTTCTTCAAACTTGACTCACTCAATTCGTTCTTGGTGTGTTCTCTACGCTTTGTTCCCTGTGGTAGTAGCTCTAAGCGGAGGCAAGGAACATACACTTTCATTTGAAAGCATTTGCAAAGCTTGCACAGAACTCTGAGTTTACTGGAATCTCAGCAAATGTTTATTCACCCGAACTTGTTGATACTTGGTAGAAAAAATGTGTATACCAGTTGCTCTTGGCAGCACAAATTTTGTTCTGCTAGGCTGAATCATTCCTTTGCAGGATGACTTGGATCAGTTCGGTTTTACCACATTTTCCCCTATAGGGATACATGCTTTTGGAAATCGAAATCAAACACGGTTTGTGCTAGCTGCTTGAAAATTGACTCACTGAATGAATTCTCATTGTGCTCTCTATGCTTTGTTACCGGTTTATGTACACCGAAGCAGAGCAGAGAAAAATAAACTTTCATTTGAAAGTGTTTGTAGAGCATCCACAGAACAGAGTTTACTGGACTCTCAGCAGATATTTTTTCACCCGATCTTGTTGATACTTGGCAGCAAAACTGAGTAGATGAGTTGCACTTGGCAGCCCAAATTTCGTCATCTTATGTTGAAGAGTTCCTTTGCAGGAACACTTTGAATTTTCAGGTTTAACTTCTTTTTTCCCTATAGGAATACATGCATTTGGAATGCTCAACGAAACACAGTTTGTGATACCTGTTTGAAACTTGGCCCACTCAATGACTTCTCAGTGGCTCTTGATGCATTGTCCCCTGCTGAAGTATCCCCCAGCAGAGGCAAGGAAAATATACTTTCTTATGTAAGTGTTTGCAGAGCTTCCACAAAACTCCCAAGTTTACTGGAATTTCAGCGAATATTTTTTCACTTGATCTTGTTGATACTAGGTAAGAAAGATGAGCATACCAGTTGCATTTGGCTCCCAAAATTTCGTTCTTCTACGTTGAAACATTTGCTTTCAGGAAGACATGGAATTTGGGGGGTTTCTCTTCATTTTAACCTATAGGAATACATGCATTTGGAGCTCTAAATCCAACGCTCTTTGTGCTAGCTGCTTGACGCTTGACTCACTCAATTAGTTCCCGGTGTGCTCTCTGTGATTGGTTCCCTGGTGAAGTGGTCCTAAGTGGAGGCAAGGAACATTCGCTTTCCTAAGAAAGCATTTACAGAGCTTCAACAGAGCTCCAAGTTAACTGGAATCTCTGCAAATATTTACTCACCTGATCTTGATGATACTTGTCAGGAAAGATGAGTTTACCAGTGGCACTTAGCTGCCCAAATTTCGTTCTTCTAGGTTGAAAAGTTCGTTTGCAGGAACGCTTTTGAATGTTTAGGTTTCACTTCCTTTTCCCTTATAGGGATACATGCATCTGGAATTATACATCAAACACGGTTTATGCTAGCTGCTTGAAACTGAAACTCACTCAACTAGTTCTCAGCGTGATCTCTATGCTTTGTTTTCTGTTGAAGTAACCCTAAGCAGAGGCAAGGGAAAGAAACTTTCCTTTGAAAGACTTGGCAGTGATTCCACAGAACTGTGAGTTTCCTGGATTCTCAGCAAATATTTTTTCACCCTAACTTGTTGTTACTCGACAGCAAAGATAAGTAGACCGGTTGCATTTGGCTGCCCAAATTTAGATCTTCTAGGTTGAATAGTTCGTTTGCAGGAACACTTTGAAATTGGAGGTTTCACTTCATTTTCCCCTATAGGGATACATGCATTTGGAACACTAACTCAAACGCGGTTGGTACTAGCTGCATGAAAGTTGACTCACTCAGTTAGTTCTCAGTGCACTCTCTATGCTTTGTTTCCTGTTGAAGTAGCCCTAAGCAGAGGCAAGGAAAATATACTTTCATTTGAAAGTGTTTGCAGAGCTTCCACAGAACTCTGAGTTTACTGGAATCTCAGCAAAATTTTTTCACCCGATCTTGATGATACTTGGCAGCAAAGATGAGTATACCGGTTTCACTTGGCTGCCCATATTTCGTTCTTCAGGGTTGAAGCGTTCGTTTGCAGGAGCACTTTGAATTTTAAGTTTCACTTCCTTTTCCCTTATGGGGATACATGCATTTGGAACTGTATATCCAACACGGTTTGTGCTAGCTTCTTCAAACTTGACTCACTCAATTCGTTCTTGGTGTGTTCTCTACGCTTTGTTCCCTGTGGTAGTAGCTCTAAGCGGAGGCAAGGAACATACACTTTCATTTGAAAGCATTTGCAAAGCTTGCACAGAACTCTGAGTTTACTGGAATCTCAGCAAATGTTTATTCACCCGAACTTGTTGATACTTGGTAGAAAAAATGTGTATACCAGTTGCTCTTGGCAGCACAAATTTTGTTCTGCTAGGCTGAATCATTCCTTTGCAGGATGACTTGGATCAGTTCGGTTTTACCACATTTTCCCCTATAGGGATACATGCTTTTGGAAATCGAAATCAAACACGGTTTGTGCCAGCTGCTTGAAAATTGACTCACTGAATGAATTCTCATTGTGCTCTCTATGCTTTGTTACCGGTTGATGTACACCGAAGCAGAGCAGAGAAAAATAAACTTTCATTTGAAAGTGTTTGTAGAGCATCCACAGAACAGAGTTTATTGGACTCTCAGCAGATATTTTTTCACCCGATCTTGTTGATACTTGGCAGCAAAACTGAGTAGATGAGTTGCACTTGGCAGCCCAAATTTCGTCATCTTATGTTGAAGAGTTCCTTTGCAGGAACACTTTGAATTTTCAGGTTTAACTTCTTTTTTCCCTATAGGAATACATGCATTTGGAATGCTCAACGAAACACAGTTTGTGATACCTGTTTGAAACTTGGCCCACTCAATGACTTCTCAGTGGCTCTTGATGCATTGTCCCCTGCTGAAGTATCCCCAAGCAGAGGCAAGGAAAATACACTTTCTTATGTAAGTGTTTGCAGAGCTTCCACAAAACTCCCAAGTTTACTGGAATTTCAGCGAATATTTTTTCACTTGATCTTGTTGATACTAGGTAAGAAAGATGAGCATACCAGTTGCATTTGGCTCCCAAAATTTCGTTCTTCTACGTTGAAACATTTGCTTTCAGGAAGACATGGAATTTGGGGGGTTTCTCTTCATTTTAACCTATAGGAATACATGCATTTGGAGCTCTAAATCCAACGCTCTTTGTGCTAGCTGCTTGACGCTTGACTCACTCAATTAGTTCCCGGTGTGCTCTCTGTGATTGGTTCCCTGGTGAAGTGGTCCTAAGTGGAGGCAAGGAACATTCGCTTTCCTAAGAAAGCATTTACAGAGCTTCAACAGAGCTCCAAGTTAACTGGAATCTCTGCAAATATTTACTCACCTGATCTTGATGATACTTGTCAGGAAAGATGAGTTTACCAGTGGCACTTAGCTGCCCAAATTTCGTTCTTCTAGGTTGAAAAGTTCGTTTGCAGGAACGCTTTTGAATGTTTAGGTTTCACTTCCTTTTCCCTTATAGGGATACATGCATCTGGAATTATACATCAAACACGGTTTATGCTAGCTGCTTGAAACTGAAACTCACTCAACTAGTTCTCAGCGTGATCTCTATGCTTTGTTTTCTGTTGAAGTAACCCTAAGCAGAGGCAAGGGAAAGAAACTTTCATTTGAAAGACTTGGCAGTGATTCCACAGAACTGTGAGTTTCCTGGATTCTCAGCAAATATTTTTTCACCCTAACTTGTTGTTACTCGACAGCAAAGATGAGTAGACCGGTTGCATTTGGCTGCCCAAATTTAGATCTTCTAGGTTGAATAGTTCATTTGCAGGAACACTTTGAAATTGGAGGTTTCACTTCATTTTCCCCTATAGGGATACATGCATTTGGAACACTAACTCAAACGCGGTTGGTACTAGCTGCATGAAAGTTGACTCACTCAGTTAGTTCTCAGTGCACTCTCTATGCTTTGTTTCCTGTTGAAGTAGCCCTAAGCAGAGGCAAGGAAAATATACTTTCATTTGAAAGTGTTTGCAGAGCTTCCACAGAACTCTGAGTTTACTGGAATCTCAGCAAAATTTTTTCACCCGATCTTGATGATACTTGGCAGCAAAGATGAGTATACCGGTTTCACTTGGCTGCCCATATTTCGTTCTTCAGGGTTGAAGCATTCGTTTGCAGGAGCACTTTGAATTTTAAGTTTCACTTCCTTTTCCCTTATGGGGATACATGCATTTGGAACTGTATATCCAACACGGTTTGTGCTAGCTTCTTCAAACTTGACTCACTCAATTCGTTCTTGGTGTGTTCTCTACGCTTTGTTCCCTGTGGTAGTAGCTCTAAGCGGAGGCAAGGAACATACACTTTCATTTGAAAGCATTTGCAAAGCTTGCACAGAACTCTGAGTTTACTGGAATCTCAGCAAAAGTTTATTCACCCGAACTTGTTGATACTTGGTAGAAAAAATGTGTATACCAGTTGCTCTTGGCAGCACAAATTTTGTTCTGCTAGGCTGAATCATTCCTTTGCAGGATGACTTGGATCAGTTCGGTTTTACCACATTTTCCCTATAGGGATACATGCTTTTGGAAATCGAAATCAAACACGATTTGTGCTAGCTGCTTGAAAATTCACTCACTGAATGAATTCTCATTGTGCTCTCTATGCTTTGTTACCGGTTTATGTACACCGAAGCAGAGCAGAGAAAAATAAACTTTCATTTGAAAGTGTTTGTAGAGCATCCACAGAACAGAGTTTACTGGACTCTCAGCAGATATTTTTTCACCCGATCTTGTTGATACTTGGCAGCAAAACTGAGTAGATGAGTTGCACTTGGCAGCCCAAATTTCGTCATCTTATGTTGAAGAGTTCCTTTGCAGGAACACTTTGAATTTTCAGGTTTAACTTCGTTTTTCCCTATAGGAATACATGCATTTGGAATGCTCAACGAAACACAGTTTGTGATACCTGTTTGAAACTTGGCCCACTCAATGACTTCTCAGTGGCTCTTGATGCATTGTCCCCTGCTGAAGTATCCCCAAGCAGAGGCAAGGAAAATACACTTTCTTATGTAAGTGTTTGCAGAGCTTCCACAAAACTCCGAAGTTTACTGGAATTTCAGCGAATATTTTTTCCCTTGATGTTGTTGATACTAGGTAAGAAAGATGAGCATACCAGTTGCATTTGGCTCCCAAAATTTCGTTCTTCTACGTTGAAACATTTGCTTTCAGGAAGACATGGAATTTGGGGGGTTTCTCTTCATTTTAACCTATAGGAATACATGCATTTGGAGCTCTAAATCCAACGCTCTTTGTGCTAGCTGCTTGAAGCTTGACTCACTCAATTTGTTCCCAGTGTGCTCTCTGTGATTGGTTCCCTTGTGAAGTGGTCCTAAGTGGAGGCAAGGAACATTCGCTTTCCTAAGAAAGCATTTACAGAGCTTCAACAGAGCTCCAAGTTAACTGGAATCTCTGCAAATATTTACTCACCTGACCTTGATGATACTTGTCAGGATAGATGAGTTTACCAGTGGCACTTAGCTGCCCAAATTTCGTTCTTCTAGGTTGAAAAGTTCGTTTGCAGGAACGCTTTTGAATGTTTAGTTTTCACTTCCTTTTCCCTTATAGGGATACATGCATCTGGAATTATACATCAAACACGGTTTATGCTAGCTGCTTGAGACTGAAACTCAATCAACTAGTTCTCAGCCTGATCTCTATGCTTTGTTTTCTGTTGAAGGAACCCTAAGCAGAGGCAAGGGAAAGAAACTTTCATTTGAAATACTTGGCAGTGATTCCACAGAACTGTGAGTTTCCTGGATTCTCAGCAAATATTTTTTCACCCTAACTTGTTGTTACTCGACAGCAAAGATAAGTAGACCGGTTGCATTTGGCTGCCCAAATTTAGATCTTCTAGGTTGAATAGTTCGTTTGCAGGAACACTTTGATATTTGAGGTTTCACTTCATTTTCCCCTATAGGGATACATGTATTTGGAACACTAACTCAAACGCGGTTGGTACTAGCTGCATGAAAGTTGAGTCACTCAGTTAGTTCTCAGTGCACTCTCTATGCTTTGTTTCCTGTTGAAGTAGCCCTAAGCAGAGGCAAGGAAAATATACTTTTCTTTTGAAAGTGTTTGCAGAGCTTCCACAGAACTCTGAGTTTACTGGAATCTCAGCAAAATTTTTTCACCCGATCTTGATGATACTTGGCAGCAAAGATGAGTATACCGGTTTCACTTGGCTGCCCATATTTCGTTCTTCAGGGTTGAAGCGTTCGTTTGCAGGAGCACTTTGAATTTTAAGTTTCACTTCCTTTTCCCTTATGGGGATACATGCATTTGGAACTGTATATCCAACACGGTTTGTGCTAGCTTCTTCAAACTTGACTCACTCAATTCGTTCTCGGTGTGCTCTCTATGCTTTGTTCCCTGTGGTAGTAGCTCTAAGCGGAGGCAAGGAACATACACTTTCATTTGAAAGCATTTGCAAAGCTTGCACAGAACTCTGAGTTTACTGGAATCTCAGCAAATGTTTATTCACACGAACTTGTTGATACTTGGTAGAAATAATGTGTATACCAGTTGCTCTTGGCAGCACAAATTTTGTTCTGCTAGGCTGAATCATTCCTTTGCAGGATGACTTGGATCAGTTCGGTTTTACCACATTTTCCCTATAGGGATACATGCTTTTGGAAATCGAAATCAAACACGGTTTGTGCTAGCTGCTTGAAAATTGACTCACTGAATGAATTCTCATTGTGCTCTCTATGCTTTGTTACCGGTTTATGTACACCGAAGCAGAGCAGAGAAAAATAAACTTTCATTTGAAAGTGTTTGTAGAGCATCCACAGAACAGAGTTTACTGGACTCTCAGCAGATATTTTTTCACCCGATCTTGTTGATACTTGGCAGCAAAACTGAGTAGATGAGTTGCACTTGGCAGCCCAAATTTCGTCATCTTATGTTGAAGAGTTCCTTTGCAGGAACACTTTGAATTTTCAGGTTTAACTTCGTTTTTCCTATAGGAATACATGCATTTGGAATGCTCAACGAAACACAGTTTGTGATACCTGTTTGAAACTTGGCCCACTCAATGACTTCTCAGTGGCTCTTGATGCATTGTCCCCTGCTGAAGTATCCCCAAGCAGAGGCAAGGAAAATACACTTTCTATGTAAGTGTTTGCAGAGCTTCCACAAAACTCCCAAGTTTACTGGAATTTCAGCGAATATTTTTTCACTTGATCTTGTTGATACTAGGTAAGAAAGATGAGCATACCAGTTGCATTTGGCTCCCAAAATTTCGTTCTTCTACGTTGAAACATTTGCTTTCAGGAAGACATGGAATTTGGGGGGTTTCTCTTCATTTTAACCTATAGGAATACATGCATTTGGAGCTCTAAATCCAACGCTCTTTGTGCTAGCTGCTTGAAGCTTGACTCACTCAATTAGTTCCCGGTGTGCTCTCTGTGATTGGTTCCCTGGTGAAGTGGTCCTAAGTGGAGGCAAGGAACATTCGCTTTCCTAAGAAAGCATTTACAGAGCTTCAACAGAGCTCCAAGTTAACTGGAATCTCTGCAAATATTTACTCACCTGACCTTGATGATACTTGTCAGGAAAGATGAGTTTACCAGTGGCACTTAGCTGCCCAAATTTCGTTCTTCTAGGTTGAAAAGTTCGTTTGCAGGAACGCTTTTGAATGTTTAGTTTTCACTTCCTTTTCCCTTATAGGGATACATGCATCTGGAATTATACATCAAACACGGTTTATGCTAGCTGCTTGAGACTGAAACTCACTCAACTAGTTCTCAGCCTGATCTCTATGCTTTGTTTTCTGTTGAAGGAACCCTAAGCAGAGGCAAGGGAAAGAAACTTTCATTTGAAAGACTTGGCAGTGATTCCACAGAACTGTGAGTTTCCTGGATTCTCAGCAAATATTTTTTCACCCTAACTTGTTGTTACTCGACAGCAAAGATAAGTAGACCGGTTGCATTTGGCTGCCCAAATTTAGATCTTCTAGGTTGAATAGTTCGTTTGCAGGAACACTTTGATATTTGAGGTTTCACTTCATTTTCCCCTATAGGGATACATGTATTTGGAACACTAACTCAAACGCGGTTGGTACTAGCTGCATGAAAGTTGAGTCACTCAGTTAGTTCTCAGTGCACTCTCTATGCTTTGTTTCCTGTTGAAGTAGCCCTAAGCAGAGGCAAGGAAAATATACTTTCATTTGAAAGTGTTTGCAGAGCTTCCACAGAACTCTGAGTTTACTGGAATCTCAGCAAAATTTTTTCACCCGATCTTGATGATACTTGGCAGCAAAGATGAGTATACCGGTTTCACTTGGCTGCCCAAATTTCGTTCTTCAGGGTTGAAGCGTTCGTTTGCAGGAGCACTTTGAATTTTAAGTTTCACTTCCTTTTCCCTTATGGGGATACATGCATTTGGAACTGTATATCCAACACGGTTTGTGCTAGCTTCTTCAAACTTGACTCACTCAATTCGTTCTTGGTGTGCTCTCTATGCTTTGTTCCCTGTGGTAGTAGCTCTAAGCGGAGGCAAGGAACATACACTTTCATTTGAAAGCATTTGCAAAGCTTGCACAGAACTCTGAGTTTACTGGAATCTCAGCAAATGTTTATTCACCCGAACTTGTTGATACTTGGTAGAAAAAATGTGTATACCAGTTGCTCTTGGCAGCACAAATTTTGTTCTGCTAGGCTGAATCATTCCTTTGCAGGATGACTTGGATCAGTTCGGTTTTACCACATTTTCCCCTATAGGGATACATGCTTTTGGAAATCGAAATCAAACACGGTTTGTGCTAGCTGCTTGAAAATTGACTCACTGAATGAATTCTCATTGTGCTCTCTATGCTTTGTTACCGGTTTATGTACACCGAAGCAGAGCAGAGAAAAATAAACTTTCATTTGAAAGTGTTTGTAGAGCATCCCACAGAACAGAGTTTACTGGACTCTCAGCAGATATTTTTTCACCCGATCTTGTTGATACTTGGCAGCAAAACTGAGTAGATGAGTTGCACTTGGCAGCCCAAATTTCGTCATCTTATGTTGAAGAGTTCCTTTGCAGGAACACTTTGAATTTTCAGGTTTAACTTCGTTTTTCCCTATAGGAATACATGCATTTGGAATGCTCAACGAAACACAGTTTGTGATACCTGTTTGAAACTTGGCCCACTCAATGACTTCTCAGTGGCTCTTGATGCATTGTCCCTGCTGAAGTATCCCCAAGCAGAGGCAAGGAAAATACACTTTCTTATGTAAGTGTTTGCAGAGCTTCCACAAAACTCCCAAGTTTACTGGAATTTCAGCGAATATTTTTTCCCTTGATCTTGTTGATACTAGGTAAGAAAGATGAGCATACCAGTTGCATTTGGCTCCCAAAATTTCGTTCTTCTACGTTGAAACATTTGCTTTCAGGAAGACATGGAATTTGGGGGGTTTCTCTTCATTTTAACCTATAGGAATACATGCATTTGGAGCTCTAAATCCAACGCTCTTTGTGCTAGCTGCTTGACGCTTGACTCACTCAATTAGTTCCCGGTGTGCTCTCTGTGATTGGTTCCCTGGTGAAGTGGTCCTAAGTGGAGGCAAGGAACATTCGCTTTCCTAAGAAAGCATTTACAGAGCTTCAACAGAGCTCCAAGTTAACTGGAATCTCTGCAAATATTTACTCACCTGATCTTGATGATACTTGTCAGGAAAGATGAGTTTACCAGTGGCACTTAGCTGCCCAAATTTCGTTCTTCTAGGTTGAAAAGTTCGTTTGCAGGAACGCTTTTGAATGTTTAGGTTTCACTTCCTTTTCCCTTATAGGGATACATGCATCTGGAATTATACATCAAACACGGTTTATGCTAGCTGCTTGAAACTGAAACTCACTCAACTAGTTCTCAGCGTGATCTCTATGCTTTGTTTTCTGTTGAAGTAACCCTAAGCAGAGGCAAGGGAAAGAAACTTTCCTTTGAAAGACTTGGCAGTGATTCCACAGAACTGTGAGTTTCCTGGATTCTCAGCAAATATTTTTTCACCCTAACTTGTTGTTACTCGACAGCAAAGATAAGTAGACCGGTTGCATTTGGCTGCCCAAATTTAGATCTTCTAGGTTGAATAGTTCGTTTGCAGGAACACTTTGATATTTGAGGTTTCACTTCATTTTCCCCTATAGGGATACATGTATTTGGAACACTAACTCAAACGCGGTTGGTACTAGCTGCATGAAAGTTGACTCACTCAGTTAGTTCTCAGTGCACTCTCTATGCTTTGTTTCCTGTTGAAGTAGCCCTAAGCAGAGGCAAGGAAAATATACTTTCTTTTGAAAGTGTTTGCAGAGCTTCCACAGAACTCTGAGTTTACTGGAATCTCAGCAAAATTTTTTCACCCGATCTTGATGATACTTGGCAGCAAAGATGAGTATACCGGTTTCACTTGGCTGCCCATATTTCGTTCTTCAGGGTTGAAGCGTTCGTTTGCAGGAGCACTTTGAATTTTAAGTTTCACTTCCTTTTCCCTTATGGGGATACATGCATTTGGAACTGTATATCCAACACGGTTTGTGCTAGCTTCTTCAAACTTGACTCACTCAATTCGTTCTCGGTGTGCTCTTTATGCTTTGTTCCCTGTGGTAGTAGCTCTAAGCGGAGGCAAGGAACATACACTTTCATTTGAAAGCATTTGCAAAGCTTGCACAGAACTCTGAGTTTACTGGAATCTCAGCAAATGTTTATTCACCCGAACTTGTTGATACTTGGTAGAAAAAATGTGTATACCAGTTGCTCTTGGCAGCACAAATTTTGTTCTGCTAGGCTGAATCATTCCTTTGCAGGATGACTTGGATCAGTTCGGTTTTACCACATTTTCCCCTATAGGGATACATGCTTTTGGAAATCGAAATCAAACACGGTTTGTGCTAGCTGCTTGAAAATTGACTCACTGAATGAATTCTCATTGTGCTCTCTATGCTTTGTTACCGGTTTATGTACACCGAAGCAGAGCAGAGAAAAATAAACTTTCATTTGAAAGTGTTTGTAGAGCATCCACAGAACAGAGTTTACTGGACTCTCAGCAGATATTTTTTCACCCGATCTTGTTGATACTTGGCAGCAAAACTGAGTAGATGAGTTGCACTTGGCAGCCCAAATTTCGTCATCTTATGTTGAAGAGTTCCTTTGCAGGAACACTTTGAATTTTCAGGTTTAACTTCGTTTTTCCCTATAGGAATACATGCATTTGGAATGCTCAACGAAACACAGTTTGTGATACCTGTTTGAAACTTGGCCCACTCAATGACTTCTCAGTGGCTCTTGATGCATTGTCCCCTGCTGAAGTATCCCCAAGCAGAGGCAAGGAAAATACACTTTCTTATGTAAGTGTTTGCAGAGCTTCCACAAAACTCCCAAGTTTACTGGAATTTCAGCGAATATTTTTTCACTTGATCTTGTTGATACTAGGTAAGAAAGATGAGCATACCAGTTGCATTTGGCTCCCAAAATTTCGTTCTTCTACGTTGAAACATTTGCTTTCAGGAAGACATGGAATTTGGGGGGTTTCTCTTCATTTTAACCTATAGGAATACATGCATTTGGAGCTCTAAATCCAACGCTCTTTGTGCTAGCTGCTTGACGCTTGACTCACTCAATTAGTTCCCGGTGTGCTCTCTGTGATTGGTTCCCTGGTGAAGTGGTCCTAAGTGGAGGCAAGGAACATTCGCTTTCCTAAGAAAGCATTTACAGAGCTTCAACAGAGCTCCAAGTTAACTGGAATCTCTGCAAATATTTACTCACCTGATCTTGATGATACTTGTCAGGAAAGATGAGTTTACCAGTGGCACTTAGCTGCCCAAATTTCGTTCTTCTAGGTTGAAAAGTTCGTTTGCAGGAACGCTTTTGAATGTTTAGGTTTCACTTCCTTTTCCCTTATAGGGATACATGCATCTGGAATTTTACATCAAACACGGTTTATGCTAGCTGCTTGAAACTGAAACTCACTCAACTAGTTCTCAGCGTGATCTCTATGCTTTGTTTTCTGTTGAAGTAACCCTAAGCAGAGGCAAGGGAAAGAAACTTTCATTTGAAAGCCTTTGCAGTGATTCCACAGAACTGTGAGTTTCCTGGATTCTCAGCAAATATTTTTTCACCCTAACTTGTTGATACTCGACAGCAAAGATAAGTAGACCGGTTGCATTTGGCTGCCCAAATTTAGATCTTCTAGGTTGAATAGTTCGTTTGCAGGAACACTTTGAAATTGGAGGTTTCACTTCATTTTCCCCTATAGGGATACATGCATTTGGAACACTAACTCAAACGCGGTTGGTACTAGCTGCATGAAAGTTGACTCACTCAGTTAGTTCTCAGTGCACTCTCTATGCTTTGTTTCCTGTTGAAGTAGCCCTAAGCAGAGGCAAGGAAAATATACTTTCATTTGAAAGTGTTTGCAGAGCTTCCACAGAACTCTGAGTTTACTGGAATCTCAGCAAAATTTTTTCACCCGATCTTGATGATACTTGGCAGCAAAGATGAGTATACCGGTTTCACTTGGCTGCCCAAATTTCGTTCTTCAGGGTTGAAGCATTCGTTTGCAGGAGCACTTTGAATTTTAAGTTTCACTTCCTTTTCCCTTATGGGGATACATGCATTTGGAACTGTATATCCAACACGGTTTGTGCTAGCTTCTTCAAACTTGACTCACTCAATTCGTTCTTGGTGTGCTCTCTATGCTTTGTTCCCTGTGGTAGTAGCTCTAAGCGGAGGCAAGGAACATACACTTTCATTTGAAAGCATTTGCAAAGCTTGCACAGAACTCTGAGTTTACTGGAATCTCAGCAAATGTTTATTCACCCGAACTTGTTGATACTTGGTAGAAAAAATGTGTATACCAGTTGCTCTTGGCAGCACAAATTTTGTTCTGCTAGGCTGAATCATTCCTTTGCAGGATGACTTGGATCAGTTCGGTTTTACCACATTTTCCCCTATAGGGATACATGCTTTTGGAAATCGAAATCAAACACGGTTTGTGCTAGCTGCTTGAAAATTGACTCACTGAATGAATTCTCATTGTGCTCTCTATGCTTTGTTACCGGTTTATGTACACCGAAGCAGAGCAGAGAAAAATAAACTTTCATTTGAAAGTGTTTGTAGAGCATCCACAGAACAGAGTTTACTGGACTCTCAGCAGATATTTTTTCACCCGATCTTGTTGATACTTGGCAGCAAAACTGAGTAGATGAGTTGCACTTGGCAGCCCAAATTTCGTCATCTTATGTTGAAGAGTTCCTTTGCAGGAACACTTTGAATTTTCAGGTTTAACTTCTTTTTTCCCTATAGGAATACATGCATTTGGAATGCTCAACGAAACACAGTTTGTGATACCTGTTTGAAACTTGGCCCACTCAATGACTTCTCAGTGGCTCTTGATGCATTGTCCCCTGCTGAAGTATCCCCAAGCAGAGGCAAGGAAAATACACTTTCTTATGTAAGTGTTTGCAGAGCTTCCACAAAACTCCCAAGTTTACTGGAATTTCAGCGAATATTTTTTCACTTGATCTTGTTGATACTAGGTAAGAAAGATGAGCATACCAGTTGCATTTGGCTCCCAAAATTTCGTTCTTCTACGTTGAAACATTTGCTTTCAGGAAGACATGGAATTTGGGGGGTTTCTCTTCATTTTAACCTATAGGAATACATGCATTTGGAGCTCTAAATCCAACGCTCTTTGTGCTAGCTGCTTGAAGCTTGACTCACTCAATTAGTTCCCGGTGTGCTCTCTGTGATTGGTTCCCTGGTGAAGTGGTCCTAAGTGGAGGCAAGGAACATTCGCTTTCCTAAGAAAGCATTTACAGAGCTTCAACAGAGCTCCAAGTTAACTGGAATCTCTGCAAATATTTACTCACCTGATCTTGATGATACTTGTCAGGAAAGATGAGTTTACCAGTGGCACTTAGCTGCCCAAATTTCGTTCTTCTAGGTTGAAAAGTTCGTTTGCAGGAACGCTTTTGAATGTTTAGGTTTCACTTCCTTTTCCCTTATAGGGATACATGCATCTGGAATTTTACATCAAACACGGTTTATGCTAGCTGCTTGAAACTGAAACTCACTCAACTAGTTCTCAGCGTGATCTCTATGCTTTGTTTTCTGTTGAAGTAACCCTAAGCAGAGGCAAGGGAAAGAAACTTTCATTTGAAAGCCTTTGCAGTGATTCCACAGAACTGTGAGTTTCCTGGATTCTCAGCAAATATTTTTTCACCCTAACTTGTTGATACTCGACAGCAAAGATAAGTAGACCGGTTGCATTTGGCTGCCCAAATTTAGATCTTCTAGGTTGAATAGTTCGTTTGCAGGAACACTTTGAAATTGGAAGTTTCACTTCATTTTCCCCTATAGGGATACATGCATTTGGAACACTAACTCAAACGCGGTTGGTACTAGCTGCATGAAAGTTGACTCACTCAGTTAGTTCTCAGTGCACTCTCTATGCTTTGTTTCCTGTTGAAGTAGCCCTAAGCAGAGGCAAGGAAAATATACTTTCATTTGAAAGTGTTTGCAGAGCTTCCACAGAACTCTGAGTTTACTGGAATCTCAGCAAAATTTTTTCACCCGATCTTGATGATACTTGGCAGCAAAGATGAGTATACCGGTTTCACTTGGCTGCCCAAATTTCGTTCTTCAGGGTTGAAGCGTTCGTTTGCAGGAGCACTTTGAATTTTAAGTTTCACTTCCTTTTCCCTTATGGGGATACATGCATTTGGAACTGTATATCCAACACGGTTTGTGCTAGCTTCTTCAAACTTGACTCACTCAATTCGTTCTTGGTGTGCTCTCTATGCTTTGTTCCCTGTGGTAGTAGCTCTAAGCGGAGGCAAGGAACATACACTTTCATTTGAAAGCATTTGCAAAGCTTGCACAGAACTCTGAGTTTACTGGAATCTCAGCAAATGTTTATTCACCCGAACTTGTTGATACTTGGTAGAAAAAATGTGTATACCAGTTGCTCTTGGCAGCACAAATTTTGTTCTGCTAGGCTGAATCATTCCTTTGCAGGATGACTTGGATCAGTTCGGTTTTACCACATTTTCCCCTATAGGGATACATGCTTTTGGAAATCGAAATCAAACACGGTTTGTGCCAGCTGCTTGAAAATTGACTCACTGAATGAATTCTCATTGTGCTCTCTATGCTTTGTTACCGGTTGATGTACACCGAAGCAGAGCAGAGAAAAATAAACTTTCATTTGAAAGTGTTTGTAGAGCATCCACAGAACAGAGTTTATTGGACTCTCAGCAGATATTTTTTCACCCGATCTTGTTGATACTTGGCAGCAAAACTGAGTAGATGAGTTGCACTTGGCAGCCCAAATTTCGTCATCTTATGTTGAAGAGTTCCTTTGCAGGAACACTTTGAATTTTCAGGTTTAACTTCTTTTTTCCCTATAGGAATACATGCATTTGGAATGCTCAACGAAACACAGTTTGTGATACCTGTTTGAAACTTGGCCCACTCAATGACTTCTCAGTGGCTCTTGATGCATTGTCCCCTGCTGAAGTATCCCCAAGCAGAGGCAAGGAAAATACACTTTCTTATGTAAGTGTTTGCAGAGCTTCCACAAAACTCCCAAGTTTACTGGAATTTCAGCGAATATTTTTTCACTTGATCTTGTTGATACTAGGTAAGAAAGATGAGCATACCAGTTGCATTTGGCTCCCAAAATTTCGTTCTTCTACGTTGAAACATTTGCTTTCAGGAAGACATGGAATTTGGGGGGTTTCTCTTCATTTTAACCTATAGGAATACATGCATTTGGAGCTCTAAATCCAACGCTCTTTGTGCTAGCTGCTTGACGCTTGACTCACTCAATTAGTTCCCGGTGTGCTCTCTGTGATTGGTTCCCTGGTGAAGTGGTCCTAAGTGGAGGCAAGGAACATTCGCTTTCCTAAGAAAGCATTACAGAGCTTCAACAGAGCTCCAAGTTAACTGGAATCTCTGCAAATATTTACTCACCTGATCTTGATGATCCTTGTCAGGAAAGATGAGTATACCAGTTGCACTTAGCTACCCAAATTTCATTCTTCTCGGTTGAAAAGCCTAAAATTAACCCTAACCTGTTTAGAGAAGCTCTGATCCTAGAATTCCCTTACTTGGGGAGCCTTGTGGGGCAAGCAAATTGATCAATCCTACGCAACGTCAAACAAATCTGACCAAATAATTATATGAGGTGTTTCAGTACAAGCATATTTTCCTGTTTTCTCCTGAAGGGCTCTCAGATTAAGTTGTTTTTGCATTCTTTATCATAGGCCTATATTTACAAGGAACATACCAAAGTCCCTAGAAAGAACTGATGGAGTGTGTGAAGTTTCAGGCAGCTAGCACAATCACTGTTTGATTTTCAACTCCATTAACTTTCCTGTATAGGTCAAATTGAAGTGAAATCTTAAAATACAAAACATTCCTGACAGTGAACCTTTGAACAGAGAAGGCCTTAACCTGGGGAACAGAGTAAATCTAGTTAAAAAATAAATCCTGCAAAGTATCAAAAATTTTGAATAAAACTACTCTAACCCTAACACTAGCTCTAACCCTAGATCTTCCCCTAACCCTAACTTTTTTATGAAATCTTTGACCATATATTTTCCAAACTTGGTCAGCCTAGTGGGGCAAGCTAAGGAGTGAATGCTGCACAGTAACAAAGACATCTGTCCAAAAAGGTGATGGAGTATATCAGTACATGCATATTTCTCTGTTATCTCCTAAAGGACTCTTAGATAAAGTTGTTGTTACATGCTTTAGCTTAGGCCTACTGTCACAAGAACAAACCAGAGATTGCTCACAGAGTATTGATGAAGTGTGAAGTTTCTTTTTTTTAATTTTTTAAAGAAAGAGAGAGAGAGAGAGAGAGAGAGAGAGAGAGAGAGAGAGAGAGAGAATTTTAATATTTTGTATTTTTTAGTTATAGGTGGATGCAACATCTTTGTGTGTGGTGCTGAGGATTGAACCCGGGCCACATGTATGCCAGGAGAGTGCACTACTGCTTGAACCACATTCCCAGCCCCTGAAGTGTGAAGTTTCAAGCAGGCAGCAATGATGCTGTTGGATTTCCAGCTCCATTTCCATTTACCTGTAGAGGAAAAAATGAACTGAAACTTTAAAATACAAACTTTTCATTACAGTGAACCATTGAACCTAGGAGGCCCAAACATGTGGAGTATAGTAAGATAGGAAAAAAATGAATCCTGCCCAGTATCAAAGAAATTTGAACAAAACTAACTCTAATACTAATACTAGCTCTAACACTAGCCCTAACACTATCCTTAACACAAACCCTAACCTGTTTGAAAAACTGTGAATCTTAGAAGTTCCAAACATGGGGAGCCTAGGGGGCTAAGCTATCAGATGAATCCTATGCAGTATCAAAGAAATATGACCAAATAATTGAGGTGGTATTTCAGTTCATGCATATTTCTCTTTTTTCTGCTAAAGGGCTCTTGGATATAGAGCTACTTTCACAGGGAACAAACCAGACAGTTCCCACAGAGAACTGATACAGCGTTTGAAGTTTCAAGCAGCTAGCACCAACCTGGTTTGATTTCAACCTCCATTTTCATTTACCTATATGGGTCATTATGAAGTAAAACCTTAAAATACAGAGTGCTCCTGATAGCAAAACATAGAAAAAAGAAGACCCAAACCTGTGGAGAATATTAAGGCTAGGTAAAAGGTGACTCCTTCCAAGTATCAATGAAATTTGTACAAAACTTACTCTCACCCTTACACTACATCAAAACCTAACCTGAACCCTAAACCTAACCATATCTTTACGGTAACACTAACCCTAACTCTAATTTGAGCCGTGACCCTAAACTCAAACCAAACCAAGCCCTAACACTGGCCCTGGTCATAATAACCCTAAAACTAACTCTAACCCTATCACTAATTGTAACCATAAACCTACCTGTAACCCTAGCTTTAACGCTATCCATTACCCTAACCATAACCCTAACCCTAATGCTAACCTTAGGCCTAAACCTAACCCTATGCTAACCTTCACACTAAATCTAACATGAAACCTAAACCTAACATTATCATTACGCTGATCCTAAACTTAATGCTAATTCAAGTCCTAACTTTAAACCTTAACCTATCCAAAACACTAATCGTGACCATGATTCTAATAATACCTTAGCTCTAAACCTGACCCTAACCCTAAACCTAATGCTTACAAAAGGCTCAGCCATAAAACTAAACTTAAACTATATTTAACCATAAACCTAGACCTGAAATTAGCCCTAAACCATAATCCTAGTTCTAAACCTAGCCTATTCCTAACCTGAGCCATAACCCAAGCCCTAATCATAATTCTAACCCTCACCCTTGCCCTAAAACTACCTATAACCCCATCCCTTAACTTAAAGTTAACCATAACCCTAAACCTAACCCTAACTCCTGCCCCTAACCCTAGGCCTAATACTAACACTAAGCCTAGTGCTAATCCCAGCCCTAATTTAATCCTATCCTAACCCTAACCCTAACCCTAAGACTAAATGTAACTCTTGCCCTAGCCCTAGCCCTAGTTCTATCCTTAGCCCTATCCTAACTCTAGATCTAAACCTAACTCTAAATCTAAACCTAACTCTAAATTTAACTGTAATCATAAGCCAAATCAAACCCTAAAACTACTCCTAACCATAACGCTAATCCTAAAATTTGCACTAGCCCTGGCCCTAGCCATAAAACAAAACCAAGCCATATCCCTAACCCAAACCCTTAATCTAAACCAAACCCAAACATTAAAACTAGCCCTAACCCTAACTCTAAAAATCACTCTGAACCTGACGCTAAACCTAAAAGTAATACTAGCTCTAATCATCACCCTAACTTAAGTTAACCGTAACACTAGACCTAGCCTTAACTGTAACCTAAAACTAGCCTTAATTGTAACCCTAGTTTGTACATTAGTCATTGTTCTAACTCTAGCATTAACCCTAACACAAATCCTTCCCTGGATCCGAGCCCTAAACCTAGCTTTAACCCTAATCTTAACCCTAACACTAGCCCTAAATCCAACCCTAAGCCTAGCCCTAACCCTCACTCTAACCCTATCCCTTATCCTAAGCCAAACCCTAACCCAAATGCTAACCCTAGTCCTAACCCTAATCCTTAGCCTAACTTCAACTCTAACCATATTACTAGTCTTAACCCTAGCCCTCATTCTACCTCTAAATCTAACCCTGACCCTCATCTGACCCTGAAAGTAACCTTAGATATAAACCTGACACTAAACCTAAACCAAAACCTAAAACTAGACCTACAAGTAACCCTATACTTATACCTAAGCCTAACACTAGACTTAGACCCAAAGCTAATCCTAAATATAGCTACAACTCTAGCCTTAGACACAAACAAAATCCTAGCACTAGCCCTAGCAATAACCCTAAACCTAAACCAAACACTTACCCTATCCCTGGACCTAAACCTCATCCTAAATCTAACTCTAACCTAAACCTAACCCTATCCCGAACACTGACCGTGATTTTAAAAATTAAACCAGCTTTAAACCTGACACTAACCAAAACACTAAACCTAACACTATATCTAGCTATAACCCTAAACCTAAAACTAGCCCTAGACATAACCCTAGCTTTTACATTACCCATAGTCCTAACCCTAGCCCTAAACCTAACACAAAACCTAGAGCTAATCCTAGGCCTAAACATAGCACTAAGCATAAACCTAAGCCTAGCCCTAACCCTAATTCTAACTCTAAACCTAACCCTCTCCTTAGACCTAACCCTAGCTCAAAGCCTAACCCTTATACTAAACATAACCCTAGCCCTATCCTACATTCTAATCCTATCCCTAGCCCTAATCCTAACCTTAACCATAGCCCAAACATTAGCTCTAACCATATCCATTAACCTAACCCTAACAATAACCTTAATTAAAACCCTATCCCTAACACTAAACCTAACTCTAACTATAATCTTGAACTCAGAAGTGAACCTAAACCTAACCCTCGAACTAGCCCTAACCCTAGCTCAAACACTAACCCTTATCCTAACCTACCCATAACCTTAACCCAAAACTAACACTTACCCTAACCCCAACACTTACCTTAAACCAAACCCTAGACCTATCCCTTAACCTAACCTTAATCCTAGACTTAATCAAAACCATAACCTAGCCGTAACCCTAGCTCTAAATCTACACATTACACTAAACATAACCCTAACCCTAATGCTAACCTTAATCCAATCTCTGAAACCTAACACATCTGTTACCTTAAACCTTAACTAAAACCTATGGTAAACCCTTTTATTACATTAACTCTAAACCTAACCCTAAAGATAATTCGAGCCCTATCCCCTTAACCTTAGCATAAACCAAATGCTATCCCTGACTCTGACTGTGACACAAATAATAATTGTAGCTTTAAAGCTGACCTTTAAAATAATCCTAACCCTTACACTAGACCTAGCCATAAGCTAACCCTAAAACTATCCTTAATCATAACCCTAGACCTGATATTATCCCTAGCCCATGTCGTAGTCCTAACCCTATCAGAAAACCTACCTTACATCCTAGCTCTAATCCTAGCCTTTTCCTAAACTGAACCATAACCCTAGGCCTAATCCTAATTCTAACCCTCACCCTAGGCTATAACCCCACCCATTCCTCTAAACTAAACCCTAACCCCTGTGCTAACCCTAATCCTAGCCCAACCCCTAGGATGAACCCTAACACTAACCCTAGTCCTCATCCTAGGCCTAATTTAGCCCTAAACCTAACCCTCACCATAAGCCTCCACCTAAGAATAACTCTAATTCTCACCCTAGACGTATCCCTAGTTCTAACAATATTCCTTACCATAACCCTAACCCTAGCTCTTACCCTAGCATAAGCCCTAATTCTAGATCAAACCTAACTCTAAATCTAATCCTAAACCTAAGCCTAAACTTCATTCCAACACTAGCAGTAACCCTGATGCTAATCCAAAATCCAGCCTGAACCCTAGTCCTAGCCCTAAAATAAAACTGAGCCATAGCCATAACCATAACCCTTAACCTAAACCAAAACCTAACCATACACCTAGCACTAACATTACCCTAATTCGAGTTTTAAACCTAACACTAAAAATAACCCATACCCTGACACTGACCCTAAATATAAACCTTGCTCTAAACATCACCCTAACCCTAACCCTAAAACTGGCACTAATTGTAAAACTAGTTCACATTAGCCATAGCCCTAAACCTAGCCCTAACCAAACCCAAAACCTAGCCTATATTTGAGACTTAACCCTAGTTTTAAACCTAACCCTAACCCAAAACCTAGCCCTAAACCTTACCCTAACCCTAGCCAGAATCCTAACCATAACCCTAACCTTATCACTAACCCTATCCATAACCATAACCCTAATGGTAACCCTAGGCCTAACCCTAACCTTATCGCTAACCCTAACCTTATTCATTAAACTAAACCTAACCTGAACCCTAAACCAAACTCTATCATTACCCTAACTCTAACCCTAAAGCTAATTTGAGCCCTAATCCAAACTTAATCTAAGCCAAACCTTAACTCTAACCCTTCCCGCAATAATATACCTAGCTCTAACCCTGACCATACCCCTAAACCTAACCCTTATTATAGACCTAGCCATAAAAAAACCCTAAAACTATTCCTAACATAACCATAGACCTGACATTTGCTCTAGCTGCAATGCTAGCCCTAACCTTAACATAAATCACAGCCCTAACCTTAATCCTAAACCTAACACTAGCTCTAATCCTATCCATAACCCTAGCTCTTATCCTATCCATAACTCTAGCCCTAAAGTTAGCTCTAACCCTATCAATTACCCTAAACAGAGCCCTAAATCTAATGCTAACCCTAGGCCTAAATATAACCCTATGCCTAACTGTAACCCTATCCATTATGCTAAACATAACCTGAACCCTAAACCTAACCCTATCATTACCCTAACCCAAACCCTAATGCTAATTTGAGCCCTAACCCTAAACCCTAAACTAAGCAAAACCCTAAATATGATCCCGACCCTAATAATATCCCTAGCTTTAAATTTGACCCTTACCCTAAATTTAACCCTTACACTAAACATAACAATAAACCTAACCCTAAAACTATCCCTAACTGTAACCCTAGAACTGACATTTGCCCTAAAACTAATACTATCCATAACCAAAACTCAAACCCTAGCCCTCATTCTAGCCCTTAACTTAGCCTTAATCATAACTCTAATGAACCATATCCATTACCCTAACCCTAAACCTAACCCTAACTAAAAACCTATCCCTAACACTAAACCTAACTCTAATCATAATCTTGAACTCAGAAGTGAACCTAAACTTAACCCTCACACTAGCCCTAACCCTAGCTCAAACAGTTACCCTTATCCTAACCTAACCATAACCTTAACCTTAAACTAACTCTTACTTTAACCCTAACACTTACCATAAGCCAAATCCTAGCCCTATCCCTAAACCTAACCCTAATCCTAGACTTAATCAAAACCATAACCTAGCCCTAACCCTAGACTTAAAACTATCCATTACACTAAACATAACCCTAACCCTAATGCTAACCCTAACCTGATCACTGAAACCTAACCCATCCGTTACCTTAAACCTTAACTAAAACCTATAGTAAACCCTACCATTACCTTAACTCTAAACATAACCCTAATGCTAATTCGAATCCTAACCCTTTAACCTTAATGTAAACCAAATGCTAACCCTGAACCTGACTATGACACTAATAATAACTCTAGCTCTAAAGCTGACATTTAACATAAAAATAACCTTAAACTAGACCTAGCCACAACCTAACCCTAAAAATATCCTTAACCTTAACCCTAGACCTGATATAATACCTAGCCCGAATCCTAGCCCGAGTCTTAGCCCTAACCCTATCAGAAAACCTACCCCTCATCCTAACCCTAATCCTAGCCTTAATCCTAAACTGAACAATAACCCTAGGCCTAATCCTAATTCTATCTCTCACCCTAACCTTAGATGTAGCTATAACCCCACCCATTCCCCAAAACTTAATCCTAACCCAAGTGCTAACCCTAACCACAGCGCAAACCCTAGGCTTAACCCTAACACCTACTCTAGTGCTAATTCTACCCCTAATTTAGCCCTAATCCCAACCCTCACCATAAGCCTACTCCTAAGAATAACTCTAATTCTCACCCTAGACATATCCCTAGTTCTAACCATATTCCTTACCATAACCCTAAAACTAGCCATAGCCCCAACTCTAGCATGAGCCCTAACTCTAGATCAATCCTAAATCTAAAGCCTAACTTCACTCTAACACTAGCCCAAACCCTGACACTAATCCAAAATCTAGAATTAACCCTAGCCCTAGCCCTAAAACAAAACTGAGCCATAGCCCTAACCATAACCCTTAACCTAAACCAAAACCTAATCCTACACCTAGCATTATCAGTATCCCTAATTCGAGTCCTAAACCTAACACTAAAACTAACCCTCACCCTGAAACTGACCCTGAAGATAAACCTTGCTCTAAACATCACCCTAACCCTAACCCTAAAACTGGCACTAATTGTAACACTAGTTCATACATTAGCCATAGCCCTTACCCTAGCCTTAACCAAACTCAAAACCTAGCCCATATTTGAGAATTAACCCTAGTTTGAAACCTTACCCTAACCCAAAACCTAGCCCTAAATCTTACCCTAACCTTAGCCAGAATCCTAACCATAACCCTAGCCTTATCACTAGCTCTAAACCTATCCATTATTGTAACCATAATCATAACCCTAATGGTAACCCTAGGCCTAACCCTAACTTTATCGCTAACCCTAACCTTATTTATTAACCTAAACCTAACCTGAACCCTAAACCTAGCCCTATCATTACCCTAACTCTAACCCTAAGGCTAATTTGAGCCCTAATCCTAAACTTAACCTAAGCCAAACCCTAACTCTAACCCTTCCTGTAATAATATACCTAGATCTAAACCTGACCCTACCCCTAAACCTAACCCTTATACTAGACCTAGCCATAAACCTAACCCTAAAACTATTCCTCAGGTAACTATAGACCTGACATTTGTCCTAGCTGTAATGCTAGCCCTAACTTTAAAACAAACCATAGCCCTAACCCTAACCCTAACCCTAACCCTTGTTCTAATCCTTTCTATAACCCTAGCCCTAAACTTAGCTCTAATCCTACCAATTATGCTAAACATAGCCCTAATTCTAATGCTAACCCTAGGCCTAAATCTATACCTATGCCTAACCGGAACTCTATCCATTATGTTTAACCTAACCTGAACCCTAAACCGAACACTATCATTACCCTAACAAAAACCCTAATGCTAATTTGAGCTCTAACCCTAAACCCTAACCTAAACAAAACCCTAAACATGGCCCTGACCCTAATAATACCCCTAGCTCTAAATTTGACCCTTACCCTAAATCTAACCCTTACACTAAGCATAACCATAAACCTAACCCTAAAACTATTCCTAACCATAAACCTAGAACTGACATTTGCCCTAACACTAATCCTAGCCCTAACCAAAACACAAACCTTAGCCCTCATTTTAGCCCTTAAACTAGCCTTAATCATAACTCTAATGAAATCCTAGCTGTAACCCTAATTCTAACATTTGTTCTAGCCCAAAACCTAGCTCTAACCCCATTATTTACACTAAACATAACCCTAAGCCCAAAACTAACCCTAGGCCTAAACATAAACATAAACCTAGCCCTATTCCTTGCCCTAATTAAGCCCTATACATAACCAAACCCTAAGCCTAGCCCTAAGACTAACTCTCACTCTCGCTGTATCCCTAGCCCTAGTTCTAACCCTATTTTTATCACATTTCTAATCCTAGCTATAAACCTAGAACTAATCTTAACCATATCCTTAGCCCTAGACCTAACCCTAGATCTAATCCTGACTCTAAACCTAACTCTAAACCTGAGACTAAACCTAACCATAACACTAGTCCTAAACCTAATGCTAATCTTAAATCTAGCCCTAACCATAACCCTAGCCCTAAAAGAAAACTGAGCCATAGCCCTAACTTTAAAGCTTACCCTAAACCAAAACCTAACCCTACACCTAGCCCTAAACCTAGCCCTAATTCGAGTCCAAACCCTAACCCTAAAAATACCCCGGACCTTAATTTTGACCCTACTACTAACCCTAGCTCTAAACATAAACCTAATGTTAAACCTATCCCCAACACTAGAACTTGTCCTAACCCCAATCTTATAATTAGCCCACATCGTAACTCTACTGAAAACATTGGCTGTAACTCTAAACCTAGCCCTAACTCTAACCAAAATTTAGCCATAATCTGAAACGTAACCCTACATTTAACACTAAACCTAATCGTAACACTAGCCCTAACCCTACCCTAAATCTAGCCCTAACCCTAGGACTAATCCTATCCCTTACCCTAAGCAAACCCTAACCCTAATGCTAACCCTAGTCCTAACCCTAATCCTATTAATAGTCCTAAACATAACCCTCATTCTAGCTCTAACCATAACTCAAACCTGACACTTATTCTGATCCTAATGGTAACTGTAAGTCTAAACTTGACTCTAACTCTATTCTGAACCCTAACACTAGCACTAGAAATAAATATATTCCTAAAACTAACCCTAACAATAACCCTAGACCTAAACCTATTTCTAAATCTAGCCATATCTTTAGCCATAGACATAAACAAAAACCTAGCCCTAGACCTGATAATAAACCTTAACCTAACCCAAACACTAACCCTACCCCTAGACCTAACCCCAGTGATAATTCTGTTTTTAACCCTAAAGTTAACTCTAACCTGAACACTGACCCAGACCCTAACACTAACTCTAACTCAAAACATGACACTAACACTAACCCTAACTTTAACACTTGATGTAGCCATAACACTAACCCAAAAACTGGCCCTGATCATAATGCTAGATCATACATTAGCTGTAGCCCTAACACTAGCCCTAACCTAACCCAAAACCTAGCCCTAATACAAGCACTAACCCTAGCTTTAACCCTAACACTAACCCTAGCCATAAGCTAGTCCCTAACCCTTCCCTAACCCTAGCTTTTATCCTATTTGTTACCTTAAGTCAAACCCTAAACCTAATGCTAACACTAGTCCTAACCCTAATCCATAGCCTAAATCAAATCCTAACCCTATTACTAGTCCTAATCCTAGCCGTCATTATAGCTCTAACCCTAACCCAAACCCTAATCCTAACCCTGAAACTTATACTGATCCTAACAATAACCGTAGGTCTAAACCTGACCCTAACCCAAACCCAAACTCTAACATTAGACATACTGGTAATCCTATACCTAAACCTAAACCTAACACTAGTCCTAGACCTAAACCTAAACTTAAATCTTACCATAACTCTAGCCGTAGACCTGAACAACAACCTTCCGCTATCCCTAACAATCATCCTTAACATAACTGAAACACTAACCCTACTTCTAGACCTAATCCTAGTCCTAATTCTGGCACTAACCCCGACACTCACTCTAACATGAACACTGACCCTGACCCTAACATAAAACTAGCTCCAAAGCTCACAAAACTCAAAATCTAATCCTAACACTACACCTAGCCATAACACTAAACCTAAAACTAGCCCTAATAATAACCCTAGCTCTTAACTACCCATGGCCCTAACCCTAGGCCTAAAATAACACAAAACCTAGCCCTAATCCTAGGCCTAAACCTAGCCCTAAATGTAACCCTAAACTAACTGTAGCCATATCCCTAACCCTAAATTTTCCCTTAGACCTAACCCTAGATGAAAGCCTAATCTTTACCCTAAACATAACCCTAGCCCTATCCCAAATCCTAACCTAACCCTAGCCCTAATCCTAACCTGAACCATAGCTCTAACAATAGCTCTAATTCTATACACTACCCTAACCCTAGCCCTAATCCTAACCATAACCCTAGCCCTAAACCTAGCTCTAACCCTATCCATTACCCTAACCATAATCCTAACCCTAATTCTAACCCTAGGCTTAATCCTAACACTATCACAATCTCTAAACCTTTGCACTACCCTAAAACAACCCCGTACTCTATTCTTAAGTCTATTCATTACCCTAATCCTAACTCTAACCCTAATGCTTATTAAAACCCTAAACCTAAACCTTAACCTAAACTTACCCATAAAAAATACCCTGACCTTAATTATTCATCTAGCTCTAAGCTTAACCTTTACCCTAAATCTAACCATTACACTAGACCTAACCATAAACATAACCCTAAATCTAACCCTAACTGAAACCCTAGACTTAACCCTAGACACTTACCCTAGCACAAACCCTAGCTCTAAACATTATCCTAACTGTAAAACTAACCCTAACACTAGAAAAACCCTAAATCTACCCATAATCGTAACCCTAGCTCTTACATTACCCATACACCTAACACTAGCCCTAAACCTCACACACAACCTAGCCCTAATCCTAGTCCTAAACCTAGACCTAAGTGTAACCCTATCCCTATTACTAGCACTAACCTTAACCCTAACACTGGCCCTGGCCTTAACCCTACTCAAAATCTAATCCTTACCCTAAACATAACAATAGCCCTATCTCTCAACCTAACCCTGAACCTAGCCCTAATCCTAACTGTAACCATAGCATAAAACCTAGCACAAACTCTATCCATTACCTTAAACATAACCCTAACCCTAATACAAACCCAAGCCATAACCCTAACCCTAACCCTAACAATAGCCCTGACTCTAACTCTAACACTCACCCTAGCCCTAACCCTAGCTCAAACCCTAACACTTCTGCTACATCTAACACTAACACTAATCCTAGGCTTTTCTCTAAACCTAGCCAAAATTCTAACGTTACCACAAGCCCTAACACTAGCAGTAACCCTATCCTTTACCTTAAACATAAACCTAACCCAAATGCTAACCCTAGGCCTAACCCTAATCCTATTGCTAACACTAAACCTATCTATTACTCTAAACCTAACCAGAACCCTAAACCTAACACTATCCATTACTTTAACCCTAACCCTAATGCTAATGTGAGCCCTAACCCTAAACCTTATCATAAACCAAACCCTAAACCGGACTCTGACCATAAAAATACACCTAGCTCTAAAACAGACCTTTACCCTAAAACTAACTTTCCACTAGACCTAGCCATAAACCTAAAGTTAACACTATTCCTAACCATAACCCTAGCTCTGAAATTAGCCCTAGCTCTAATCCTAGCTCTAATGCTAACACAAACCCTAGCCCTCATCTTAGCCCTAAACCTAGCTTTAATCCGAACCTGAACACTCATCCTATTCCTATACCTAATTTTAACCATCACCCTAGCC
Source organism: Marmota flaviventris (assembly GCF_047511675.1). Lineage (NCBI taxonomy): Eukaryota > Metazoa > Chordata > Mammalia > Rodentia > Sciuridae > Marmota > Marmota flaviventris. The sequence goes on along the minus strand of NC_092510.1, from coordinate 7,666,604 downwards.
TTGAACCTAGCCATAACCTCATCCCTTCTACTAAAACTAACCATGACCCTAACACTAACACTAACCATAACTCTAACCCTAACCATGGGCCTAACCCTAACACTAAACCTAGCACTAATCTAGCCCTAATTTATCCCTAACCCTAAGCAAATCCCTAACTCTAGCCCTAACAATAACTCTAATTCTCAAATTGGCCCTATTTCTATTTCTAAACCTGTCCATTACCGTAACTCTAACACTAGCCCAAACCTTAGCCCTAACCCTGGATCTAACCATAACTCTAAATTATAGTTATAAACTCTAAATCTAAGCCTAACCTTAAGCCTAAACCTCACCCTACCACTAGCTGAACACTATCGCTAATCATAAAAATAACCCTAACCCTAGCCCAAGCCCTAAAACAAAACTAAACTTAACCTAAACCAAACCCTAACCCTAAAACTAGCCATAACCCTAGCTCAAATTAGAGTCCTAAGACTTAAACTAACCCTACACTGACTCATATCCAAACACTAACCATAGCTGTGTATATCACCGTAATCCTAAAGCAAATGCTAACACTATTCTTGTCCAAACCCTAACCCTAAAAGTAACCCTATTAATAACCCTAGTTCTTACCTTAGCCACAGTCCTAAACCTAGCCCTAACCCCAAAACAAAAGTAGACGTAATCTGAGTCCTAAAAATAGATTTAACCCTAACCCTAACCCTAGCTGCAAACCAAACCCTAAACCTAGCTCTAAGCCTAGCTCTAACCCTGTCCCTTATCCTAAGCCAAACACTATCCATAATGCTAATCCTAGTCCTAATCATAATCCTTAGCCTAAATCAAACACTAACCCTATTACCAGTCCAAACCATAGCCCTCATTCTACCTCTAAACCTAACCCAAAACCTAACCCAAACATTCACCCTTATTCTGACCATCACACTACTTATAGGTCTAAATCTGTCCCTAACCCTAAACTGAACCCTGAAAGTAATCCTACCAGTAAACTTTTGCCTAAATCTAACTGTAACACTACCCCTAAACCTAAACCTAATCCTAAATCTAGTGATTACTCTAGCCCTAGACATAAACAAAAACATAGTCATAGCCCTAAAAATAACCCTTAACCTAAACCAAACAATAACACTACCCCTAGACTTTACCCTACTCCTGATTCTGGCTTTTACCCTAATTCTAATCTGAACACTGATCCTGAAACTAACACTAAATCTAGCTCTAAAAATGACTCTAAACCAAAATCTAAACCAAACACTAGAACTAGCCATAAAACTAACCCTAATACTAATACTAGCACTAATTAGAACCCTAGATCTTACTTTACCCATAGCACTAACCCTAGACTTAAACCTAATACAAAACCTGCCCTAATCCAAGGCCTAAACCTACCGTAAGCATAACCCTAACCCTAAACCTAGCCCTAACTTTAAATCTAACCCTCACCTTAGACCTAAGCATAGCTCAAGGCCTAAACTTTGGCCTAAACATAACCCTAGCCTTATCCCTAACCCTAAACCTAACTCTAACCCTATACATTACCCTTATGATAACACTATTCCTAATGCTAACCCTAGGCCTAACCCTAACCTTATTGCAAACCCTAAATCTCTCCAATACCCTAAACCTACCCTGAACACTAAATCTAACCCTATTAATTACTCGAAACCTAACTCTAACCCTAATGCTCACTTGAGCCCTATCCCTAAATCTTAACCTAATACAAACCATTACCCTGACCTGAAAATATCCCTAGCTCTAAAACTGACCCTTAGCCTAACCTTAACACATACACTAGAATAAGACATAGACCTAATCCTAAATCTACTCCTAACTGTAATACTAGCTCTAACATTATCGCTAGCCCTAATTCTAGACCTAAATCTACAACAAACCCTAGCCCTCATCCTAGCCCTAAACCTAGACTTAATCATAACCCTAACCCGAACACTACCCCAATACTAATTCTAACCCTCACTCTACCTCTAAACCTAGCTATAACACATCCCTTACCATAAACTTAACCCTAAACCTAGCCCTAATGCTAGGACTAATCTGAACACTAACCCTAGTTCTAAGCATTACACTGATTTAAACCTATCCCTAAAACTAACCATAACCCCAACCCTAAGACTAACTCTAACTCTCATGTTAACCTTATCCCTAGTTCTATACCTATTATTTACCATAACCCTAAACCTAGACCTAACCCTTGTCCTATCCTTAGACCTAGCACTAACCCTAGATCTAACCCTAACTCCAAGTCTTAACCTAACCCTAAGCCTAAGCCTAACACAAACACTAGCCCTAATCCTAATGCTAATCATATAACCTAGGACTAAAACAAAACTGAGCAATAGGGGCTGAGGATGTGGCTCAAGCGGTAGCACATTTGCCTTGCATGCATGGGATTCTGGGTTCAATACTCAGCAACAATAAAAATATAATTTAAAAAAAGATGTGTGTCAACCAAAAAATTTAAAAAAATTAAAAAATATTTAAAAATTCTCTCTCTCTCTCAAAAAAAAAAAAACTGAGCAATAGTCCTAATCTTAAACCTTAACATAAACCAAACCCTAACACTGCACCTAGACCTAACCCTAGCCCTAATTCTAGTCCTATCCATAACCTTAAACTAACCCTGACCCCGAATCATATGCTAACACTCACCTTATGTCTAAACACCACCCTAAACTTAAACCAAACCCTAACAGTAACTCTAGCCTAAATTCGAGTCATAACCCTAACCTTAAACTTACTCTGACACTGACTCATATCCTAACAATCACCCTAGCTCTAAAGACCACCCTCATCTTAAACTGAACCCTAAAATAATCTAGCCCTTATTTGAGTCCTAACCCTAACTCTAAAACTAACACTGTCTCTGAATTATATCCTTATACTAACCTAGCTATAAAAATCACCCTAACATTAAACCTAACCCTAACACTAGACCTACCCCTAACCCTAACCCTAATTGTAACCTAGTTCTTACATTATCTATTGCCATAACATTGGCCCTAACCCTAACACAAAAATTAGCACTAATCTGAGCCCTAAACCTAGATTTAACCCTAAACTTAAACTTAACTCTACTCTAACCCTAGCTCTAAGCCTATCCCTTATCCAAAGCAAAACCATAATAATGGTAACCCTAGACCTATCCCTAATCCTTAAGCTAACCAAAGTCCTAACCCTATTTATAGTCATAACCCTACCCTCACACTAGATCTAACCCTATTCCAAACCCTAAGGTTAACCCTGACCATTATTTTGACTCTAACATTAATCCTAGGTCTAAACCTGGCCCTAACCGTAGACCAAACCATAACACTAGCCTAGACCTAAACCAAATCCTGAATCTAGCCTTAACTTTAGCCCTAGACCTAAACAAAAACCTATCCCTAGCCCTTAAAGTAACCCTTAACTTAACACAAACACTAACCCTACCCCGAGACCTAAACCTAGTTCTAATTCTGGCTGTAACACTAACTCGAACCCAAACACTGACTCTGCTTTTAAGAGTAAACCTACCTCTAAAACTGACCCTAAACCTAGAGCAAACCCTAACACTGGCCAGACTGCTAACTTATACCTAAACCTAACCCTAACCCTAGTCCTAAGACTAACTCTAACTCTCATACTATCCCTATCCCTAGATCTAAACCTATCCATTATCATAACCCTAACCCTAGCCTTAACCCTTGCCATATCCTTAGTTCTAGCCCTAACCCTAAATCTAAACCTAACCCAAAATCTAATCCTAACCCGAAGCTTAAGCCTAACACTAAAACTAGACCTAAACCTATTGCTAATTTTAAAACTAGGCCTAACCCTAACGCTAGCAGTAAAACAACCTGAGCAATAGCCCTAAGCATAAACGTTAACTTAAACCAAATCCTAACACTACACTTAGATCTAAGCATAGCCTTAATTCAATACTTAACCCTAACCTTAAATCTAACCCTGACCCTGACTCATATCCTAACACTCACCCAAGTTCTAAACACCCTCCTAACCTTAAAATAAAACCGAAAAGTAAACCTATTCTTAATTCGAGTCCAAACACTAACCCTGACTGGACTCATTTCCTAACACTAACCCTAGCTCTAAATATCATCTTAACCATAAACCTAACCCTAACACTAGACCTACCCCTAACCCGAACGCTAAAACTAACCCTCATTGTAACCCTAGCTAATACATTAGCCATTGCCCTATCATTAGCCCTAATCCTAACCCAAAATCTAGCCCTAATCTGAGCCCTATACCTAGATTTAATCATAACCCTAACTCTAGCCCTAACCCTAGCTCTAAGGCTATCCCTTACCCTATGAATAACCCTAACACTGATGGTAGCCCTAGACCAATGCCTAATCTTTAGGCTAACCAAAATCCTAACCTTATCAATAGTCCTGACCCTAGCTCTCATTCTAGCTCTAATCCTGTACCAAATCCGAACACTAACCCTGACCCTTATCCTGAGCCTAACACAAACCCTAGTTCTAAACCTGACCTTAACACTAGGCTAAAACCTAACACTAGCCCTGGACCTAAACCTAATCCTAAATCTAGCTTTATCTCTACCTCTAGACCTAAACAAACACATAGTCCTAGGCCTAACAATAACCCTTATCCTAACACAAACACTAACCCTACCCCTAGACCTAAACCTACTTCTAATTCTGGCTGTAACCCTAACGTGAACTCTGACCCAAACACTGACTCTGTCTTTAACATTAAACCTACTTCTAAACCTGGCCATAACTGAAAATCTAAACCTAACACTAGATCTTGGCATAACTCTAATCCTAAAACTAGCTGTATTCATAATCCTAGCTCTTACATTACCCTCAGCTTTAACCCTAGGCCTAAACCTAACACAAAACCTAGAGCTAATTCTAGGCCTTATCCTAGCCCTAAGCATAACCCTAACTTTAACCATAAACCTAACCCAAACCTAACAGTCGCCTTAGTCCTAACCCTAGTGCCGCGTCCGGCCAAGGGAGCTGAGTCCGGCGAGGGACGGCGAGGTTAAAAGACACACAGGACACCAAGGTTCTTCATGCAGGAGTCAATACCCTTTATTGCTAACACACCTTTTTTTATACCCCAAGCAGCAGAAGTGGAAATCTACCCAAAAGCAGGAGGGAGGGGGGAGAAATTTAGTTTCAACATTTGTTATTGTCAGGTACCGAAACCTCCCTTAACAAGAAGTCCATCAGACCGGAAAAGGTCAAGGCATTCCCGTGGGACACATATGTCTCAGACGGACAAGCAGGAACAGAAAAACCGCAAGTTCGCCATGGCCTTGTGAGCTGGCCACACTGGCATGCAGAACAAACTAGTGGAGGTTGGGCTCCAGGGGCCAGGGTAGACCTGCTGCCAACAAGTCCCCCTCTTTTGTTTTTTGCATGGCAGTGGGAATCAAGTAGCCCCTGTCTTAGGTCGTTCACAGCCCTTGCGATGCTTACCCGTCTCTGGGAAGGCCCCGATTCCCTGGCTTAGGTTGCACAGCAAGCGTGAAAGTTGCCCGTCACTGGGTACTACAAGATCAGCTCAAGGTGTTATGACCTATCAAGACATTATTGGGTGAGCGCTTAACTGTCTCCACCTACGGGACCCACGACCCTCACCGCCGAATGGCAGATGTGATTGGACCGAGAGATTAGACAGCAAAGATCCTAGTACAGGAAGGCAAGAGGGAGAAGTATGCATAGAGAAAAGATATGGCAGGAGATCTTCTTTTAAGGAGGACACTCATCTTCGGATCGGTCTGAAGTATATCTCAGAGGGGTGATCATCCATCTTCAAGCGTTGATAGTGAACCTGTATCAGCTTAGAGGTTGAAGGGGTGAGAACAACAGTGGCAGGATCAGCCATCTTGGGAACTTCATTTTGTCTTGAATTTTCATTCACCGGTCTGGTGCAGCGCTCCGGGATTCAAATGGGCTTCTCAGTTCCTGGGGGAAAAACACATACAGCTCCCCTCACTCTAGCTAAGAGTGGAGCCGGGGGTTGCCACTTTCCGGTGGATAAATCTTTCCACCTTATTTGAGCATCTTGTACAGTGGGAGGGGAAAAGTAGCGTTGTGCAGCCATGCACCCTCCAGTGTCAGTGAGTAAAAAATTTAAAGTAAATAGGGTTATACTTAGAAGTGCTTGTGGTCCCTGACAATTCCGGTATATCTCCCCCTCTTTTGTTTTTTGTAAATAAGTTTTTAAATGTTGATGGGCTCATTCCATGATAGCCTGTCCCTGTGGATTATAAGGGATTCCAGTCTTATGATTAATTTCCCATTGGGTGAAAAACCGTTGAACCGCCTGGCTTACATATGTGGGACCATTATCGGTTTTGAGGCATCGTGGGGTGCCCATGGAGGAAAAGGCTTTTAGAAGATGACTGATTACATCCTTAGCCTTCTCTCCAGTATGTAAGTTGGCAAAAATGAAGCCAGAATATGTGTCAGTGGAAACATGTATAAAGGAGAGCTTACCAAAGCTAGGGAAGTGTGTAACATCAGTTTGCCAGACATCATTAGGTTGTAGTCCTCTTGGATTAACCCCAAGGGAAGGAGAATGAATAAATGGTGCACAGGTTGGACATAATGAGACAATTTGTAAAGCCTGGTCTCGTGAACATCCTGTGTGGAAGCGTAAAGACTGTGCCTTTAAATGAAATTTGTTATGGAATTGTAAGGCCTTATCATATTCGGTCATCACACAGGAAAGGCCAACAGCATGAGTAGCAGCGTCTGCTTTTGCGTTGTCCTCTGACAAAGGTCCAGGGAGCCCTGTATGGCTTTGGATGTGGCCGATGTATAAAGGATCTCGTCTAGCCCAAATGAGAAGCTGTACTACCTGTAGTTGTTCTGTGATGGTGGATTGCTTTCCAATATATGATGCTGTTTCTATGACTAGAGCCAGATTGGCTACATACAAGCTGTCAGTATATACATTAAGAGGAATAGAACTATAGACTTTGAGAGCTATGATTAAAGCTTCAACTTCCACCTTTTGGGCCGACTGACCTGACACAGGTTGTCAGAGAATTTGAGATCCATCAAAAACGACGGCAAATCCATTTTTGGCCCCATCTGTATATACAGCTTGGGCCTTTGGAATAGGTTCCCTTTTCATAATCTTTGGGAAGATAATGGGACACCTTTTAAAGCCCTCCAAAAGTCTATGTTTAGGGAAGTGATTATCAATCTGACCCTTGAAGCTGCACAGGAAAAGACACCAAAGGTCATGTTCTTGTTGTAACTTGTGTATCATATCTTGAGTGTAAGGTTGAATAAGTATGTCAAAGGTTTTTCCAAACAATGCATCACCCAAATATTTAGCCTTCCAAATTAAGTTAATAACTAGCTCATAAAAGGGAGTCAGTACCCGGGGGTTAGAAGCCGGCAAGTGGACCCAATTAATGGGACCCGTTTGCCAGAACACTCCTGTGGGAGTAATTTTAGAAGATAGAACTATAAATGACAAGGACAGAGAATAATCTATCTGCATAATCTGCATGTCCTGCAGAGCCTCTTCTATTAGCCTCAGTGCTTGTAAGGCTTTTGGTGTAGGTACTCTACTCGACGTAGGAGAAGGATCTCCTCACAAGAGGTCATACAGGGGCTTGAGCTCTCCAGTTGGAATATGAAAGGACGGGCACAGCCACTGTATTTCTCCGAGGAATTTCTGCCACTGATGTAAAGTTTTGAGTTGATTTATCTGGAGCTGGGGTCTCTGGGGAAAGATTCCTATGTTATTAATGATGTATCCCAAATAATTGTAAGGGTGTTGAAACTGGACCTTTTTGGGCGCTATGACCAGCCCTGCCCCTTTTAGAAGGGATTGGAGGACTTCATAAGATTGAAGAAGCCTTTTTTTCTTGGGCCCTGCCAGTAAGATGTCATCCATATAATGAATGAGGTAGAGCTGTGGGAACTGCTGTCGAAAGGGTCGTAAGACCTCAGCTACAAAATATTGACACATTGTAGGACTATTAGTCATCCCTTGAGGTGGGATGGTCCATTCATACCTTTGGTAAGGTTCCCTAAAGTTTGTTGAAGGCAAGGAAAAAGCAGAACGCTTTCAGTCTCGTGGGTCTAGGCGGATAGAGAAGAAACAATCTTTTAAATCTATGACAATAAGGTGCCAATCCTTTGGGATCGCAGTAGGAAAGGGTAGCCCAGGCTGTAAGGGTCCCATGGGTTGCATAGTTTTATTGATAGCCCATAGGTCCTGAAGGAGCCTACACTTCCCAGACCCCTTTTGTATAACAAAAATAGGGTTATTCCAAGGGGAGGTAGAGGGCACCACGTGTCCTAACTCAAGCTGGTCTTGAACTAATAGGGAAGCGGCCTGTAATTTGTCCTTAGTTAGGGGCCACTGTTCTACCCACACAGGGTCATCTGATAACCAAGTAATGGACAGTGGAGGCGGCCGCACTTCAGTGGCCCCTAGGATAAATTTCCCAGTCCTCTGCGGTCTCTTCCCCTCTGGGTAACCTGTTCCACTGGATCCACGGGTGATATTCTGCCCTCATGTCTCTTTCCTAGTCCCCTTCCAGGGATCCACCCCATGTCTAGCATTGTATCATTAACAAAGTTATTATTTTCTTTTAAAGTCTGGGTAGTAAGAATAGCCCCCATTTGATGAAGCAAGTCCCTCCCCCAAAGGTTCATGGGGAGTCCAGTCACCACATAAGGCTGGAAATGGACACTATGTCCTTTGCCATCTCTCCATTTTAAAAAGGAGGCACTTCTTTTTGGTCGGGTTTGTCCTATCCCCTGTAATATGGCCGAGGGATTCTGGAGGGGCCAGGCAGGTGGCCATTGTTTTTCAGAAATGACAGAGACATCCACCCCCGTATCTAGTATTCCCTTGAAAGCCTTGTCCTGTATCTCAATGGTCAGGTTGGGACGCGAATCCAAATGAGCTACCCAAAAGGCCTGGGGAGTTCCAGTGGAGCCAAAGCTGCCGTTGCCCCGGGTCCCATGGAGGGCGTGCCCAGGAATAGAAGCTAAGGGTAGCAGCATCAATTGAGCTATACGCTCCCCGGGGGGAAGAATAACAATTCCTTGGGTAGCTTCTACTACTATTTTTTATCTCTCCCTGATAATCAGCATCAACAACCCCCGTAAGAATCTTCAAGCCCCACTGAGGTGCTCTACCTCGTCCCAACACTAGTCCCACTGTCTCCTCTGGCAGGGGTCCAAAAACCCGAGTAGGCAGCATCTGGGGTCCCATTTGGGGAGTTAATACCACTCGGGAGGTGGAACTGAGGTCCAGTCCTGCACTTCCTGGTGTTCCCCTGGGGAGTTCCCAGATAGAAAGGGGTTGGTCAGTGGGAGGCGGCGGAGACGCCCACTCCCTGGGGCACTGTTTGGTTCCTGTACTGCCCGTACACTTTGGCTTCTGGGGCCCGGGGCGGGCCCCTGCTCCCGTTTCCCTATGGTATTGGGTTACCCTGGATGTCAAATTTTGACCTGCACTCACTGCTCCAATGATTTCCTTTATGACATCGAGGACAAATTCCAGGCATCCCTCTGCCAGCACCCTCGCTCCTTTCCGGGCAGTTTCTCCTTATATGTCCCTCTTTTCCACATTTAAAACATCCCTTAGAGCGGGTTCCCCTGTTATCAGATTTTTGCATTCCAGTCTTAAGAGCAGCAGCCAAAACCTGACCAGTAATATGAGGCCCATCTATATCTTTGCATGCTCGAATCATATCATCTATACTTTTGGCCCTGGAGGACTTAATAGCATTTTGGCAGTAAGTGTTAGCGTTTTCATATGCCAGTTGTCTAATAAGTGGCATAGCCTGTTCCAGATTAGGGAATATTTTTCCAGCCGCCTGCATTAGGTGGGCTATAAAGTCCGAATAAGGTTCAGAGGACCCTTGAGAGATCTTGGAAATTTTTGCTTCAGTCTTAGAAATGGGCAGGGCTTTCCAGGCATGGACCGCAGCTGAGGCTATTTGAGCATAAACACCTGGGTCGTAACTAATTTGTTGGCCTATGGTGGCATACTGCCCAGTTCCTGTTAACATTTCGGCATTTTGCCATTGATGGCCCGCATTCAGGTTAATCTGAGCCAGCTCATGGCACCTTTCATGATATTCACTTTTCCACAATAAGAAATCCCCTCTAGATAACACAGCCCTGCAAAGTTGCTGCCAATCATTAGGTATTAGTTGACTGGCTGAGAGGGACTCGAAGAGGGTCAATGTGAAAGGGGCATGAGGTCCATAATTAATGACCACCTCCTTAAGCTGTTTTATGTCCTTGAAGGCTAGGGGGACATGGGCTCTGGCCGGCTGTCCATCAGCATCGACGTTTTCAATCATTGGAAAAACCTGAGCCGCTCTAGAACCCCAGTGGACCCCCGCCTGTCTAGTAGGGGCGTCCTCATTCCAATCAGGATTATAGGGAGGAGGTGCGGCAATTGAGGGGGCCCTAGGCACCCTCACATTTGCCCTTTTAAGGCGATGTTCTAGTTACTCTATCTCCCTTTCTAATCCCTTCTCTTCCTCAGAGAGAGAACTGAGGTCCTCAGGATCCTTTTCGGGCTTAGAAATCTGGAGGTGTTTCCTACCCCCTGAGCCCGAGTCCTCAAGAGGACCCTCATCCTTTACGGATTCTGCCATTTGCTCCTCCTGCACCTGATTAAGGGCCTGTTCACATTCAGCAAGTTGATCCTTGATCTTTACTTTATCTGTTAATAAAGCATCCTTTACCAACCTCCATAAGGAAAAGGTGGCAACCGGGACACTGTCCGAGCCCTGGTCCCTCAATAATTTCTGAAGGTCATGTCTCACCAGGTCCCAGTCACTATTATTAAGAAATCCTCCTGTCAGAAACCAAGGACAAGCCTGGGCAATAATTTCAACGAATTTGGTTGCTGTCTTAGTTTTTATTCCTGTTCCTTGTGTATTTAACAGCTCTTTCAGTTTGTTGGCCAGACGAACCTTCGCTGTTGAGTTACCCATGGTACGTACCCTGTCTCTTTAAATTATTTTTAAACCAATCCTCTCCCTTCTTTCTTAGAAAGTGAGCGCCGTCCGCTTACCCCTGCTTTCCGGATCTCGGTGGGAACCTCCAATTGTGGCGTCCGGCCAAGGGAGCCGAGTCCGGCGAGGGACGGCGAGGTTAAAAGACACACAGGACACCAAGGTTCTTCATCCAGGAGTCAATACCCTTTATTGCTAACACACCTTTTTTTATACCCCAAGCAGCAGAAGTGGAAATCTACCCAAAAGCAGGAGGGAGGGGGGAGAAATTTAGTTTCAACATATGTTATTGTCAGGTACTGAAACCTCCCTTAACAAGAAGTCCATCAGACCGGAAAAGGTCAAGGCATTCCCGTGGGACAATATGTCTCAGACGGACAAGCAGGAACAGAAAAACCACAAGTTCGCCATGGCCTTGTGAGCTGGCCACACTGGCATGCAGAACAAACTAGTGGAGTTTGGGCTCCAGGGGCCAGGGTAGACCTGCTGCCAACACCCTAGCTCAAAACCTAATTCTTACAATAAATATAAACCTAGAAATATCCCTGAATCTAACCCTAAACCTAGTCCTAATCCTAACCTTAGCACAAGCCCTAACCCTAGCTTTAAACTTACCCATTACCCTAACCCTAACCCTAAATTTAATTGTAAATGTAGCATTAACACTAACCATAATCCTAACTCTAAACTAAAATCTAACCCTAGACCTAACCCTTAACTAATACTCTATATAGCCCTAACCATAAATAAAACCCTAACCCTTACCATAAACCTAAACATAACCATAGACCTCACCCTGACCCTAAACTTAAATCTAACCCTATCCCTAACCCTAAACATATATTTAACCATATTTATTACCCTAACCCTAACCTAAACTTAATTATAATCATTCCCCTAACCCTAACCCTAACCTAAACCTACTGTAATCCTATCCCAAAACATAACCCTGAACCTAATCCTTGCTCTAACCCTAATAATAGCTCAGAACCTAACTCTTACACTAAACATAACACTAACCCTAACCATAGTTCTAACCCATACCTTAACACTAAATCAAGGCCTAATCCTAATCATAAGTCTAAATTTAAGCTTAGATCTAACTGTATGCATTACCCTAATCATAACCCATATCCTAATTCTAATGCTAGGCCTAACACTATTTCAAGACCTAATCTTAACCATAACCCTAGAACTAACCTTAACTCTAACTATATACATTACCCTAAACATAACCCTTTCCCTAATGCTAACCCTAGGCCTAAACCTAACCCTATCACTAACCCCAAACCTATCAATTACCTTAAACCTAACCTGAAGCCTAAATCTAACCCTATCATTACCCTAAATGTAACCCTATTTCTAATTTGAGCCCTAACCCTAAACTCAAACCTAAAAGAAACCCTAATCATGATGCTGACCCTAATAATTCGTCTAGATCTAACCTGACCCTTACACTAAACCTAATCCTTACATTAGACCAAGCCAAAACTTAACCCTAAAACTATCCATAACCATAAACCTAAACCTGACATTAGACCTAGATATAATCCTAGCCCTAATCCGAACACAGATCCTAGCCCATATTAGTATTAAACATAGACTTATTCATAATCCTAACCTTAAACCTAGACCTAACTTAAAACCAACCCTATCCATAATCTTAGACATAACAGCCCTATCCCTAACCTAAGCTTAACCCTAGGTCTAAAACTAAGTATAACTCTCTACCTAGCCCTAAAACTAGTTCTAACCCAATCCCTTACTGGAACTCTAAAACTAGCCCTAACCCTAGGCCTATCCCTAGCCCTTTCCTTACTCCAAGCCCCTAGATCTAAACTTAACTCTAAATCTAACCCTAATGCAAAGCCTAAGACTAAACCTAACACTAACCCTAACCCTAACCCTAATGCTACTCTTAAAAAATAGCCCCAACTCTAGCCCTAACGCTCATACAAAACCGAGCCATAGCCCTAACCCTAACCATTATCCAAAAGCAAACCCTAACCATACACCTAGACCTAACCCTAGCCCTAATTCTAGTTTTAAGCAGAACCCTAAATCTAACAGTAACCCTGATTCTGATGCTAACACTAACCCTAGCTTTAAACATCACCCTAAACATAACCCTTAACCATAACACTAGACTTAGCCCTAACCCTAAACCTAACCCAAAAACTAGCCCTAATTTTAACCCTAGTACTTACATTAGCCATAACCCTAACCCTAGCCCTAAATTACCCCAAAACCTAGCCTAATCTGAGCCCTAAACCGAGATTTAACCCTAACCCTATCCGTAACCCTAAACCTAGCATTAATATTAACCATAAGCTTAGTTCTAACCCTAGCTCTAACCCTATGCATTACCCTAGCCATAATCCTAACCTCAATGCTAACCCTAGGTCTAAACTTTACCATATACCTAATCCTAACCCTATCCATTACCCTAAACCTATCTTGAAATATAAACCTCACTATCCCATTACCCTAATCCTAAACCTATGCTAATTCGAGTAAGAAATATAAACCTTAACCTATCCCAAACACTAATCACAACCCTGACCTAAACAATACCCTTAGCTCTAAACCTGACACTAACCCTAAACCTAACACTTACACTACATCTAACATAACCCTAAACTATCTTTAACTGTAAAGCTGGATCTGAAACTAGCCCTTGCCCTAATACTAGACCTAAACCTATCCTTAATTCTAACCTGAATCATACCCTGAGGTTTAACCTTAATTCTGACCCTCGCCATAGCCTTAAACCTAGCTATAACCCCATCCCTTACCCTAAACCTAACCATAACCCTAACCCTAACTATAATCTTAAACATAACCATAATCCTTTTCCTAACCCTAGGCCTAACCCTAACACTAAACCTAGCACTAACCCTAATTTAGTTCTATCCTAACCCTAAACCAAGCCTTAAGACTAAATCAAACACTTTTTTTAAAGAGAGAGAGATAAAAAAAAAATAATATTTATTTTTTTAGTATATGGAGGACACAACATCTTTGTTTGTATGCAGTGCTGAGAATCAAACCGAGTCGCATGCCAGGCGAGTGTGCTACTGCTTGAGCCATGTCCCCAGCCCCTACCTCTAACTCTTGCCCTAGCCCTATCCCTAGTTCTATCCTTAGCCCTAGCCCAACCCTGGATCTAAACTTCACTATAAATTAAAACCTAACTCTAAATTTAACCATAACCATAATTCTAAACCAAACCCTAACACTAACCCTAACATTAATGCTAATCCTAAATCTTGCCTTACCCCTAGCCCTAGCTTTAAAACAAAACCAAGCCATATCCCTAACCCTAACCCTTAACCTAAACCAAACCATAAACCTACACCTAGCCCTAACACTAACTCTAAAAATAACCCTGACCCTGACGCTGCTCCTAATATTAATCCTAGCTCCAAACATCACCCTAACCTTAAATTAACCATAACACCAGACCTAGCCTTAACCCTAACCCAAAAACTAACCCTAATTGTAACCCTAGTTCCTACATTAGTTGTTGACATAACCCTAGCCCTAACCCTAACATAAATCCTACCCCATCATTCTAGGTCTAATCCTAACCCTGACCATTATTCTGATCCTAACAGTAACCCTAGGTCTAAACCTGACCCTAACCCTAAACCAAACCCTAACACTAGCCCTACCAGTAAGACTATAACTTATACCTAACACTAACATAGATCTAGACCCAAAACTAATCCTAAATATAGCTATAATTCTAGCCCTAGACTGAAACAAAATCCTAGTTCTAGCCCTAATAATAACCCTTAACCTAAACACTTACCCTACCCATAGAACTAACACTAGTCCTAATTCTGGCTCTAACCCTAACCCTAATCCTATCTGGAACACTGACCCTGACCCTAACATTAACCTATCTCTAAAGCTAACCCTAAACCAAAACCCAGTCCTAACACTAGACCTAGCCATAATCCTAACCCTAATACTACTCCTAAACATAACCCTATCCCTAACCCTATTTTAACCCTAATCTTACCCCTAACAGTAGCCATAAACCTAACCATAGTCCTAAACCAAACCCTAAACCTAACACAAACCTAGCCATAATCCTAGGTCTATACTTAGCCCTAAGTATAACTCTAACCCTAACCCAGCCCTAACACTAACCCTAACACTAATCCTTGCCTTAGACCTAACCCTAGCTCAAAGCCAAACCCTTAACCTAAATACTACCCTAGCCCTATCGTAAACCATAACCCTAACCTTAGCTCTTATCCTAACCTTAATCCTAGCTCAAACTTTAGTTCTAACCCTGTCAATTACCATAACCCTAACCCTAATCCTAATTGTAAATCTATCCCTAACACTAAATTTAACCCTAATCATAAATGTATCCCAAGACCTAACCAAAACCTAAACCTCATCATAGCCCTAAGCCTAGCTGAAACATTAAGCCTTACACTAAACCTAATCCTGAGACTAGCCCGAATCCATACCCTAACCCTAACTCTAACCCTAAATCTAACATTATCAATTACACAAACCTAACCCTAACTGTAAGGAACTCTCTAGCCATAACCCGAACCCTAAACAAAACCCTAACCATAAACATATCTCTAGATCTAAACGTAAACCTAAACCTTGCCCTTGCCATTACGTTAGTTCAAACTCTAATCTTCACCCTAACCTAACCATAACACTAGCCTCAAACCTAACACTTACCGTAAACCAAACCTAGCCCTATTCCTAACCTAACTCTACTTTTAGACTTAATGCAAACCATAACCTATCCATAACCCTAACTCTAAATCTATTCATTATACTAAACATAACCCTAAACTAATGTTAACCTTAACCCTATTGCTAAAGCTAACTCTACCCATTACCCTAAACCTAAGACTAAACCTAACACAAATTCAAGCCCTAAACCTAAACTTGTACTGAAACCAAATGCTAACCCTGACCATGGCCCTAATAATAACCCTAACTCTAAACCTGACCCTTACCCTAAACATAGGTCTTACACTAGACCTAGCCATAACATAACCCTAAAAATATCCTTAATCATAACCCTAGACTTGACATTAGCCCTAGCCCTAGTTCTAGCCTTGAACCTAACAGAAACCCTAGCCCTAAACATAGCCTTAATCCTAACATAAACACTAACCCTAGCCCTAATCCAAATTCTAACCCTCACCATAGCAATAAAGCTAGCTATAACCCCACCCATTACCCTAAACTTAATCCTAACTCCAATGCTATTCCTAAACCTAACCCTACCCCAAGGCCTAACACTATTCCTAGCCCTAATCCTAGCCGTAATTTTGATTTAACCCTAACCCTAAGCCTAGTCCTAAATCTTAATCTAACTTTTGTCCTAGCCATTTCCCTAGTCCTAACCCTATCCCTTACTGTAACACTAATCCTAGCCCTAATCCTAACCCTGGATCTAACCCTAACTCTAAATCTAACCCTAACCCTAAGCCTAAACCTCACCCTAACACTAGCCCTAACCCTAAAACTAATTCAAAATCTAGCCCTAACCCTAGGCCTAGCCCTAAAATAACCCGAACCATAGCTCTAACCTTAACCCTAACCCATAGAAATCAGGATAAAATGAAACCTTTTAGTTTTCAATATATTATGGCCTATAGGTGGGAACAGAAATGGAGCTGGAAATCAAATAGGGTTGGTACTAGCTGCATGAAACTTCACACACTCAATCACTTGAATTTTTAGTTTTCACTACATTATGGTGTATAGATATGTACCTTGAACTGAGAAGGCCCAACATGAGAAACATGGTAATGCTTGGTAAAAAATGAATTCTGACTGGGATCAAAGAAATTTGAACAAAACTAACTCTAAGCCAAACATTAGTTCTAACCCTAGCCCTAACCCTAATTCTAAAACTAAACCTTTCCTGTTTATAACATAAAAGTCAAAAACTTGGAGTGCTTAGTTGGGCAAGGTAACAGATGAATCCTGCCAAGTATCAAAAATTGAGACAAATAATTGGGGAAGGTGTTTCAGTACATGCCTATTTCCCCTATTTTCTCCTAAAGTGCTTTTGGATAAATTGTTTTTCATGCTTCAGCTTAAAGTATTTTCACAAGGAATAAATCAGTGCATGCCCACAGCAAAGTGATTGAGTGTGTGAAGTTTCATGCAACTAACACCAACCCTATTTGATTTCCAGCTCCATTTCTGTTCACACCTATAGGCCATAATGTAGTGAAAACTAAAAATTCAAACTGTTCCTGACACTGAACCATTTAACCTTGAAGGCTCAAACTTGGGAAGCCTATGAGGGTTGATCAAAGATGAATCCTGTACAGTATCAAAGTAATATGACCAAAAAATTGGAAGCTCTTTCAGTACATGTGTATTTGGCTTACTCCTAAAACACTCAGAGATAAAGTTTTTTTTTCTTTCTACTTCAGCTTAGGGATACTTCACAGGGAAAAAAAAGAGAATGCTCACTGAGAACTGATTGAGTATGTGAAGTTTCAAGCAGCTAGCACGAAACCTGTTTGATTTCCAGCTTCATTTCCATTCACCCCTAAGGGGCAAAAAGAAGAGAAATGTGAAAATTGAAACTGTTATGAGAGAAAACACTTTTATGTAGGAGGCCCAAACATTTGGGGTATAGTAAAAAATAGGAAAAAGGTGAATCCTGCCCAGTATGATAAAAATTTGAAAACAAAACTAACTCTTACCTTTACACTAGGTCTAGTCCTAGTCCTAACACTAACCCTAACACTAACCTTAACCTGTTTAGAGTCCCTTTGATCCTAGAAATTCCACACTTGGGGAGCCAGTTTGGGTAGGCTAACAGATGAATCCTTCACAATATCAAAGAAATCTGGCGAAAAAACTTGGGAGGCAGTTCAGTACATGCATATTTCCTCTTTTCTCCTAAAGTGCTCTCACATAAAGTTGCTTTGCATGCTTTAGCTTATGGCTACTTTTACAAGGAATAAACCAGAGAATGCCCATAGAAAACTGATTGAGTGGGTGAGGTTTGAAGCAGCTAGCACCAATCCTCTTGGATTTCCTGCTCCATTTCCATTTACATGCATACGTCAAAATGAAATGAAAACTTACAATACAAACTGTTCAGGAGAGCAAATCCTTGACACAAGGGGCCAAAACGTAAAGAACATAGTAAGGCTAAGTAATAGTTGAATCCTGCCCAGTATCAGAGAAATTCGAATGAAACTAAATCTAACAGAACACTAGTTGTAACCCTAGCCCTAACCTAATACTAAATCTAACCTAACCTGTTTAGAAAACCATTGATCATAGTAGTCCCCAAATAAAGGAGACCAATGGGGCAAGCTGACAGATGAATTTTGTGCAGTATCAAAGAAATCTGACCAAATTTGGGGGGATGTATTTCAGTACGTGCATATTTCCCTGTTTTCTCCTAATGTGCTCTTGGATAAATTATTTTTTTTTAATGCTTCAGTTTAAGGTACTTTCACAAGGAACAACCAGAGAGTGCCCACAGAGAGTTGATTGAGTGTGTGAAGTTTCAACCAGCTAGTACTAACACTGTTTGATTTCCAGCTTCATTTTCACTCACGTCAATAGGCCATAATAAAGTGAAAACTAAAAATTTAAACTGTTCCTGACAGTGACCTGGCAAACCTTGAAAACCCAAACTTGGGGATCCTACTAAGACTAGGAAAAGTATGAATCCTGTATAATATCAAAGTAATCCATGCAAAAAAAATTGAAGCTTGCTCATAAAGTGCTCACAGATAAAGCTGCTTCTTTATAATTCAGCTTTGGTCTACTACCACAAGAAACAAATGAAAGAATGTGCACTGAGAACTGATTGTGTGTGTTAAATTTCAAACAACTAGCACAAAACATGTTTGAGTCTAGCTCCATTTCCATTCACCCCTCTAGGGCAAAATGAAGTGAAACATGAAAATTAAAACTGCTCCTGAGAGCAACATACTACAAAAAGGAAAAGATGAATCCTGCCCAGTATCCAAAAAGTTGAAAAAAAATAACTCTAACCCTAACACTAGTTGTAACCCTAACTCTACCAATAAGCCTAAGCCTAACCTGTTAAGATAACCTTTGATCATAAAAGTTTTAAACTTGGGGAGACTAGTGAGGAAAGAATTTAGATGAATCCTGCACAGTATCAAAGAAATCTGACAAAATATATTTTGGTGGGGTATTTCAGTACATGCTTATTGCCCTGTTTTATCCTAAAGTGCTCTTGGATAAACTTGTTTTGCATGCTTCAGCTTATCACTACATTTACAAGGAAGAAACCAGAGAGTGCCGACAGACAACTGATTTAGTATGTGAAGTTTCAACCAGCTAGCATCAACCCTCTGATTTCAAGCTCCATTCTTATTTACTCATATAGGTCAGAATGAAGTGAGACATTAAAAACAAACTATTCCCAACAGCGAATCATTGAACTGAGAAGGCCCAAAACTGGGGCACATAGTAAGGCTAGGTAAAAGATAAATCTCTCCAATATCAAAGAAATTTGAACCAAACAAACTCTAATCCTAACACTAGCTCTAAAGCTAGCCCTAACCCTAACCATAACACTAACCCTTACCTGTTTATAGAACCATTGATCCTAGAAGTGCCAACCTTGGGGAGCCTAGTGGAGCAAGCTAAAAGATGAATACTGCACAGTATCAAAGAAATCTGATTAAATTGTTGGGAGACTTATTTCAGTACATACATGTTTCTCTGTTTTCTCCTTAAGGGCTCTCAGATACAGTTACTTTTTCATGCTTCATCTTTGGTCTACCTTCACAAGAAAGAAACCAGAGAGTGCCCACTGAGAACTGATTGTGTGAAGTTTCAAGTACCTCCTGCCAAACCTGTTTGATTTCCAGCTCAATTTTCATTCACATCAATAAGCCATAATGAAGGGAAACCTTAAAATCAAACTGTTCCTGACAGTGAACCATTGAACTGACAAGGCCAAAATCTTTGGATCATAGTAAGGCTAAGTAAAAGATGAATCTTACCAAGTATCATAGAAATTTGAAGAAAACTACGGCTGCATGGGTGCTCTCAGTGCAGATGGATGGCTCCACTGCACATTTTCTCTGGGCGCAGACAGCAGTCTCAGCCACACAGGCACTCTCTGCACAGACAGAGGACCCACAGAACACAGAGGCTTTGCTTGCGGGTCACCAGACCGAGCTCTGGACACAGTGCAAGGTCACTGCAGAACAATCCACCTCACCAAACACAATACATGGGTAACAGCAACTGTACAGGCACATGATTTCCAATTCAGAGACTAAGAGTAGGGAGACTCCAGGTAGAAGCTCAAGCCCTCTCACCCTGGCTACATCCACCACCCTGAGCACAGAGACTCAAGCTAGGAATCGACAACTCTACCTACTGCAAGAAAAGAAGACAGAGTTCTGAAAGACTTTTTTTTTGTTTGTTTGTTTCTTACTTTTCTTTTCTTGATATTCTCATCCATTCTCCTCTACCCTTCCCCCTCTGGTCCTCACAACATCAACATATGTGAAACCAAGAACTTTCCATGAAATTGGACTTTAAGAACTGAATCACTAGAATTGTATAGTATACAGGAATTGCATAGGCCCCACCTCACCACCTCTTTATTTGCTCTTATTTTTTTCTCCCTCTCTTTCTTACTTTCTTGTTACTTTTTCTTCTTTTTTTCTTTCTCCCTCTATCCCACTTTCAGTATCCTAACTTTTACTATTTATACATAGGGTAATTTTATGAATACAGATAAAGAGTTTGAATTTATACCTTCTTCCATAAATTCCCCCTGTCTATTCATTAGAGTTCTCCTCCAAAGTTGCTAAGTCAGATTGATCACATACCCTCATTCCTTTCCCCCTTAACTTAGCATCCTACCCCTGACCCTCAGTTCTCTATACACCACCAGAAATGGTATGCCTTTTATGAGGATTTGGGTTAGGATTAGATTTAGAGTTAGGTTTTTGTCTATGGTTATGGGTAGGGCTAAGATAGGGCAAGGGTTAGGACTAGTGTTTGGGTTAGGTTTAGGATTATGGTAATGGATAGGGTTAGAACTAGTGATAATGCTAGTATGAGTGTTAGAGTTAGTCTTAGGGCTATGGTTAGGGTTACGTTTAGGGTTAGGGATACAGCTAAATTAGGGCTTGTGTTAGTTTTAGTTTTAGGCCTTGGGTAAGGGTTAGAGTTAGGATTACGTTTAGAGTAAGGTACTGGGTTATAGCTAGGTTGAGGTCTAGGGCAAGGGTTAGTATCAGGGTTAGGGCTACTCTTAGGTTTAGGGTTATGATTAAAGCTAGGTTTAGGGCTAGGATGAGGGTTAATGTTTGTGTTAGGGTTAGGACTAAAATTAGGGCTAGGGATAATGTCAAGTGTAGGGTTACCTTTACATAAAGATTTAGTGTTAGGTTTATGGCTTGGTCCAATGTAAGGGTTAGGTTTATACAAGGGTTGTTTTAGAACTAGGGTTATTATAAGGGTCAAGATCAAGGTGAGGGTTAGGGTTAAGTTAGGGTTTAGGCTTAGGGCTTGATTATCATTAGGGTTTTGGGTTAAGGTAATGAAAGGGTTAGGTTTATGGTTTAGGTGTGGTTTAGTGTAATAGATATGGTTAGGGTTAGGCCTAGGGTTAAGATTAGGGTTATAATTAGGGTAATGGATAGGGTTAGGCTTAAGATTAGGGATAGGTTTATGTAAAGGATTAGGGCTTTTGTTTGGTTTAGGGTTAGGGCTTAGGTGTGGTTTAGTGTAATGGATAGGGTTAGGCTTAGCCCTAGGTTTAGCATAATGGGTTATCATTAGGGTAATGGATAGGGTTAGACCTGAGATTAGGGGTAAGATTATGTATAGGTTTAAGGCTTTTTTTGGGTTAGGGTTAGATTTACTTTTAGGGTTTAAGCTAGGTTTAGCAGCTGGGGATTTGGCTCAAGAAGTAGTGTGCTCACCTGGCATGCACAGGGCGCTGGGTTCGATCCTTAGCACCACATACCAATAAAATAAAGATGTTGTGTCCACTGAAAACTAAATATATATAAACAAGGTTTAGGACTGGGATTAAGGCTAGGATTTGGGTTATGTTAGGGCTAGGGTTAAGTCTACGGGTAATGTACAAAGTAGTGTTATGATTAGAGCTAGTGATAGGGTCAGGGATAGGGCTATGTCTAGTGTTAGGGTTAAATTTACAGTTACAAAAATGTTTAGAGCTAGGTTTAATATTAGAGTCAGAGTCAGAGTCCAGATTAGTTTTCAGGTTAGGGTTAGGATTAGAATTAGAGATAGGATTAGGGCTAGGGGTAGGGTTAGGGTTATGATTTGGTTTTGTTTTAGGGATAGGGGTAGAGTTATGGTTAGTTTTAGGATTAGGGCTAGTGTTAGTGTGAGGTTTAGGCTTAGGTTTAGGGTTAGATTTAGAGTTAGGTTTAGATCTAGGCTTTGAGCTAGGGGTAAGGATAGGGCTAGGATTAGGGCTAAGTTTAGGGCTAGGTATAGGGTGATGGTAATGGATAGGGTTAGAACTAGGTATAAGGCTAGGGCGAGATTTTGAGTTAGTCTTAGGGCTAGGGTTAAGGTTGGGTTAGGGATAGGTTTAAATTAGGGCTGGGATTAGGACTAGGGTTGGTGTTAGGGTTAGGCCTAGGTCTAACGCTAGGGTTAGTGTTAGGGTTAGGGTTAGGCTTAGGTTTAGGTTAAGGGATGGGATTATAGCTACTTTTATGACTAGGGTGAGGATTAGATTTAGGGTTATGGTTAGGGATAGGTATATGATTAAGGCGAGGTTTATGGCTAGAATGTGGGGTAAGGTTGGTGTTTGGATTAGGACTAGGATTAGAGCTAGGGCTATTGTCATGTCTAGGTTGACAGTTAGGGAGAGTCTTAGGGTTTGTTTTATAGCTAGGTCTATTATAATGGTCACGTTTCTTGTTAGGGTCAGGTTTAGAGCAATGAGTATTATTAGGGTCATGGTCAGGTTTAGCGTTTTTATTAGATTAAGTTTTAGGGTTAATGCTCAACTTATCACTACAGTTAGGGATAGGTCAATGATAGTTTTAGGTTTAGAGTTCAGGTTAGGTGTAGGGTAATGGATAGGGTTAAAGATAGCATTAGGGTTCAGCCTAGGGTTAGCAGAAGCGTTAGGGTTATCATTAGGGTAATGGATATGGTTAGAGCTAGTGATAGGGCTAGTGTTATGCTTAGGATTAGGTCTAGGGCTAGGCCTAGGTTTAGGGTTAGGGCAAAGATTAGGGTTATGGTTAGCTTCAGGGTTAAAGGTAGGGTAGGGCTTGGGTTAGGGCTAGGGTTTGCAATAGGCTAGGGATATGGCAAATGTTAGAACTTTGTGATGATTAGGGCTAATTTTAGGGTTAATATTAGAGCTAAGTATAGTTTTATGTTTAGGTTTAGGGTTAGGGTGATGTTATTGTTAGTGTTAGAGTCAGTGTTCAGTTTAGGGTTATGGTTAATGTGAAAACCAGAATTAGGACTAGGGTTAAACTAGGGGAAGGGTTAGTTTTGGCTTTAGGCTAAGGGTTATTATTAGGGCTGGGGCTAGCTTTTTCTTTAGGTCTATGGCTAGTGTTAGGCTTAGGTTTAGGTGTAAGGTTACCAGTAGCACGAGGGTTAGGCTTCAGTTTAGTGTTAGGTTCAGGTTTAGACCTATGATTAGTGTTAGGTTCAGAATAAGTGTCAGAGTTAGGGTAAGGGTTTGGGTTATAATTAGAGCTAGAATGAGGATTAGGGTTAGGACTACTAATAGGATTAGTGTTTGGGTTAGATTAAGGAATAGAATTAGGATTAGGATTAGCATTAGGTTTAGGGCTTGGCATAGGGTAAGAGATAGGGTTAGAGCCAGTGTTAGGGCTAGGTTTAGGGTTAAAACTAGGTTTAGGGCTCGGATTAGGGCTAGTTTTTGTGTTAGGGTTATGGCTTGGGTTAGAGCAATGGCTAATGGAATAACTATGGTTTTTAGGGTTAGTTTTAGGGTTGTGGTTAGAGGTTAAAGCTCTATTGTTAGGATTAGGTTTAAAGTTAGGGTGAAATTTAGAGCTAGTGTTAGTGTTAGGTTAATAGTCAGGGTCAGGTTTAGTTTTTGGGTTAGGATTAGGATTCAAATTAAGGCTAGGATTACTGTAAGAGTTCGTTTTAAGGTTAGGGTGGTGTTTAGAGCTACGGTGAGTGTTAGGATATGAGTCAGAGTTAGGGTTAGTATTAAGGTTAAGATTAGAACTTGAATTAGGGCTAGGGTTAGGTCTAAGTTTAGTGTTAAGGTTTCGTGTAAGTTAAGGTTTAGGGTTAGGACTATTGCTCAGTTTTGTTTTCTGCAAGGTTTAGGGTTAGGGCTATTGCTCGGTTTTGTTTTCTGCAAGGGTTAGGGTTAGGGCTAGTTTTATGATTAGCATTATTGTTAGGGCTAGTGTTAATATTAAACTTAGGCTTAGGTTTAGGGTTAGATTTAGAGTTAGGGTTAGATCTAGGGTTAGGACTGAGAATAAGGATTTGGCAATGGTTTGGCTAGGTTTAGGACTAGGATTAGGGCTAGGTTTAGGATTAAGGTAATGGATAGGGTTAGAAGTAGGGATAGGGCTAGTGTGAGAGTTAGAGTTAGTCTTAGGCCTAGGCTTAGGTTTAGGGTTAGGGATATGGTTAAATTAGAGCTAGAATTAGGCCTAAGGTTGGTGTTCACCTTAGGCCTAGAGTTAGGGTTAGGGTTAGGGCTAAGTTCAGAGTAATGAATGGTATTCTAGCTAGGTTTAGAGATAAGGGGAATGTTAGAATTAGGGTTAGGGCTATGGTTAGGGTTGGGGTAATGATTAAGGGTAGGTTTGGGGCTAGGATGAGGGCTATGATTTATTTTAGTGTTCGGCTAGGATTAGGGCTAGGGCTAATATCAGATCTAGGGTTATGTTTAAAGATAGTTTTAGTGTTAAGTTTATGGCTACATGTAATATAAGGGTTAGGTTTAGTGTCAGGGTCAGGCTAGGGGTATTATTAGTTTCAAGTTCTGGGTTAGAAGTTTGGAATAGATTAAGGTTTAAATTAGGGCTCGAGTTAGGGTTATGGTTAGTGTTAGTGTAATAATAGGATGAGGTTTAGGGTTTAGATTTGGTTTAGAATAATTCATAGGTTTAGGATTAGGGATAAGGTTAGGTTTAGGCCTAGATTTATGGTTATGGCAATGGATAGGGTTAGAAATAGGGTTAGGGATAGGGTTATGGTTTTGATTAGGGCTAGGTATAGGATTAGGGTTAGGGTTAAAGCTCGGGTTAGGGCTTGGATTAGGGCTAGGTTTTGGGTTAAGTTAGTGCTAGGGTTAGGGATAAGGCTAATGTAAGTACCAGGGTTACAATTAGTGTTAAATTTAGGGTTAGGATTAGTGGTAGTTCTAGTGTTAGGTTTAGGGTTAGGGTTAGGGTGATGTTTAGAGTAGGGTTAGGGTAAGTGTTAGTTCTAGTTTTCAGCTTAAAAACAGCTAAGGTTAGGGTTAGGGTTAAAGGTTGGTTTAGGTTAAGGTTTAGGGTTAGGGCTATGGCTCGGTTTTGTTTTATGGGTAGGGTTAAAGTTAGATTTAGAGTTAGGGTTAGGGTTAGACTTAGGATTAGGGTTTGATTTAGAGTTAAAATTAGACCTAGGTTAGGGCTAGAGCTAATAATAGGGCTAGGGTTATGGCTGGGTTTAGGGTAGGAATAGGGTTCCAGTAAGGGATAGGGTTAGAACTAGTGATGGGTCTAGGGTGAGAGTAAGAATTAGTCATAGGGCTAGGGTTAGGCCTAAGGTTAGGAATAGGACTGAATTAGTGCTAAGATTAGGGCTAGGGTTAGATTTTAGGTTAGGCCTAAAGTTACGTTTAGGGTTAGAATTAACACTAGGTTTAGGGCTAGGATAAGGGCTGGGGTTTGTGTCAGGTTTAGGGCTAGAATTATGGCTATGAATATTATCAGGTGTAAGCTTATGGTTGGGGATAGTTTTAGGATTAGTGTTATGGCCATTTCTAGTGTAAGGGTTAGGTTTAGTGTAAAAATCATCCTTAGAGCTAGGAGATTTATTAGGCTCAGAGTATTTGTTAGAGTTTGTTTGAGGTTAAGTTTTAGAATTAGGGCTTGAATTATCACTAGGGTGTGGGTTAGTTTAATGATAGGGTTTTGTTTAGAGTTTACATTAGGTTTAGGGTAATTGATAGGGTTAGGGTTAGTGATAGGGTTAAGGTTTGGCCTAGGGTTCGCATTAGGGTAAGAATTATTGTTAGTATAATGGATAGGATTAGAGCTAAGTTTAGGGCTAGGCTTATGGTTAAGAATAGGTCTTGAATTAGGGTTAGTGTTAGGGTTAAAACTAGGGTTAGGCTTAGGTTTATGTTTAGCATAAGGGTTAGGTTTTGAGCTAGGGTTAGGGCTAGGGTGAGGGTTAGGTTTAGGGTTACTTCTAGGGATAAAATTATAGTACTCATAGGATTAGGGTTAGGGTTAGGGTTAGGGACATCATTAGGAATAGGGTTAGAGTTAGGATAATGTATACGATTAGATGTAGATTTAGGGCTATGTTTAATATTAGATTGAATTTCAGGCTTAGAGTTAGGGCTATGATTATGTTTAGGTTTCTGGTAAGAGTTAGGGTTTGAGCTAGGGTTAGGTATATGGCAAGTGTGAGGTTTAAGGCTAGGTCTAGGATTAATTTTCCATTTAGGTTTAGGTTTAGTATTACACCTTGGATTATCAATAAGTTTAGGTTTAGGTTTAGAGTAACGGGTAGGTTTAGAGCTAGGTTTAGGGCTATGGATAAGTTTAGGATTAGGGCTAGGGTTAGGGTTAGATTTAGGTATAGGTGTAGGTTTAAGTTAGAGTAATGTTTAGGCTTTGAGCTCGGATTAGGACTAAGGTGAGGGTTAGGTTAGGGTTAGGGCTAGGGTTAGGGTTAGGATTAGGCTTAAGTCTTGATTTAGGCCTAGGATTAGCTCTAGGTTTTGTGTTAGGTTTAGGCCTAGGGTTAGGGCCATGGTTAATGTAAGAGCTAGGGTTATGTTGAGGGTTAGTTGTAGGATTAGGGTTATTGCTAGCTCTAGTGTTAAATTAGATGTTCGGGTAGGGTCAGATTTAGAGATAGGTTTACTCTAAAGGCTGGGTCAGTGTTTTGGTTAAAGTTAGTGTTAGGGTTACAGCCAGAATTAGGACAATGTTTAGTGTTAGTTATAGTGTTTGAGTTAGGTTCAAGATTATTGTTAGGGTTAGGATAGTGTAATCATGGTTAGGGTTAGGGTTAGGTTAGATCTAGGGCTAGAGTTAAGGCTAGATTTAGTATTAGGTTTAGGTCCTGAGTTAGTGTTAGGGTTCAGTCTATGGTTAGGATCAGTTTTAGACCTAGGGTTAGTGCTAGGGTCAGAATAAGGGTCAGGGTTTGTGTTAGGGTTTGGGCTAGGGTTAGAGCTAGAATGAAGGCTATGGTTAGGATAATAATAGGGTTAGGGTTTTGCTTAGCCTAAGGATTAGAGATAGGTCTAGGGTTACCATTAGGGTCAGGGTTTTTCTTAGGTTAAGGGATAGCCTTAGAGCTAGGGTTAATGCTAGAGTTAGGGTTAGGGTTAGGGTTAAATATAGGTTTAGACCTCCAATTAGGGCTAGTTTTTGTGTTAGGCTTAGGGCTAGATTTGGGCATTGGCTAATGTAAGAGCCATGGTTACAATTAGGGTTAGTTTTAGGTTTAGGTTTAGGGGTGGGTCTAGTGTTAGGTTTAGGTTTAAGGTTAGGGTAATATTTAGAGCTAGGGTTATTATTAGGATATGAGTCATCATCAGAGTTAGTTTTAGGGTTAAGGTTAGGATTCAAATAAGGGCAAGGGTTACTGTTAGTGTTCGGTTTAAGGTGAGGGCTGTATTTAAGAGCCAGGGTGACTGTAAGGATATCAGTCAGGGTCAGGGTTAGCTTTAAGGTTAGGGTTATGACTGGTTTTAGTGTTAGGGTTATTTTTAGGGTTTGGTTTAAATTTAGGAGGTCTTTAGAGCTAGGGTCAGTGTTAGGATTTGAGTCAGGGTCAGGATAAGTTTTAAGGTTAGAGTTAGGACTCGAATTAGGGTTCATCTAGGTGAGGTGTTAGGGTTTGGTTTAAGTTAAGGTTTTGGTTTAGGGGTTTGCTCAGTTTTGTTTTAGTCCTAGGTTTAGGGTTTGGGCTAGTTATAAGATTAGCATTAAGGTTAGGTCTCGTGTTAGTGTTAGGCTTAGGCTTTGGGTTAGGGTTAGATTTGGTTTTAGTGTTAGATCCAGGATTAGGGCTAGGTTTAACTATAGGGAAAGGGTTAGGACTAGGGTTATGGTTACGGTAACAGATAGGGTTAGAACTAGGGCTAGGGCAAGGGTGAGAGTTAGAGTTAGTCGTAGGACTAGGGTTTTGGTTAGTTTTAGGGATAGGGTAAGTCAGGGCTAGGATTAGGGCTAGAGTTAATGTTCAGCTTAGGCCTAGTGTTACGGCTAGGGTTATAGTTAATTTTAGGGTAAGGTATGGGGTTATAGCTAGGTTTAGAGGTAGGGTGAGGATTAGAATTAGGGTTAGGGCTAGGGTAAGGGTTAGGGTTAAGATTAAGGCTAGGTTAAGGGCTAGGATGAGGGCTAGGTTTTGTTGTACGTTTAAGTCTAGAATTAGGGCTAGGGCTAATGCCGGGCTTAGTTTTACAGTTTGGGTACATTTAGTGTTAGGTTTGTGTCTATTTGTAGTGTAAGTGTTAGGCTTTGGGTAAGGGTCAGGTTTAGAGCTAGGTGTATTTTAAGGGTCAGGATCAGGGTTAGGGTTTGTTTTATGTTAAAGTTTTGGGATAGGGCTCAAATGAGTATTAGGGTTAGACTTAGGGTTAGGGTAATTGACTGGGTTAGGTTTAGTTTTCAGGGTAGGTTTAGGGCAATGGAGAGCTTTATTGTTAGCAAAAGGGTTAGGGTTATTCCTAGGATTAACATTAGGATTAGGGTTATCATAAGGATAATATATAGGATTAGATCTATGGTTAGTGTTAGGGTTGGTTAGGATTAGGGCTAGAGTTAGGTTAGGTTTTGGGTTAGGGCTAGTAACCCTAGCTTAGAGTTAGGGTTATATTTATGGTAAAGTTTTGGTTTTGAGCTAGGGTTAGGTCTAGAACGAGGTTTAGGTTTAGTGTTATGGTCAGGGTTATGTTTAGGGTTAGGGATAGGGTTTTCTTTAGGGTTAGGATTAGGTTTAGGGTAATAGATTGAGTTAGGTGTAAGGTTAGCTTTATGGTTAAGGTTAGGTTTAAGTTTAAGTTTAGTTTTAGGGCTAGCTTTACTGTTGGTTTTAGGGTGTTAGGGTTTGAGTTAGGGTTAAGGCTATGGCAAGGTTTAGGTTTAGGGTTAGGTCTAGGGTTAGTTTTATGGTATGGGTTAGGGTTTTGGTTATGGTTATGGATAGGGTTTTCATTAGGGTTATATTTGAGTTAGGGTTATCATTAGGTTAGGGTTAGAGTTAGGGTAATGGCTAGGGTTAGAGTTAGTGTTAGGTCTAGTGTTAAGTTTAGGATTAGGGCTACGGTTAGTGTTATGGTTAGGGATAGTGCTAGGGTTATGTTTAGGCTAAGGGCTAGGCTTTGAGCTAGGGTTAGGAATAAGGTGAGGGTTAGGGTTAGGGTTAGGACTAGGGTTAGTGTTAGGGTGAAGGTTATGCTTAGGGTAGGTTTAGGCCTCAATTAGGGTTAGGGTTAATTAAGTTTTGTGTTAGGTTTAGGCCTAGGGTTTAGTGCTATGTGTAATGTAAGATCTAGGGTTTTGATTAGAGCTAGTTTTAGGGTTAGGGTTTGGGCTAGGTCTATCGTTAGGTTTAGGTTTGGGGTTAGGGTCAGGTTTACAGCTGGGTTTTATGTTAGTGTCTTGGCCAGTGTTCAGGTAAAGTTAGGGTTAGGGTGAAACCAGAATAGGATTATGGTTAGATCTAGCGGTAGGGTTAGTGTTTGGTTTATGTTAAGGGTTATTTTTAGGGCTAGCACTAAGTTTTTGTTTAGGTCATGGGCTAGAGTAATAGCTAGATTTATTATTAGGTTTAGGTCTAGGGTTAGTGTTAGGGTTAGGTTTAGGTATAAGTTTACTGGTAGAGCTAGTTTCAGGTTTCAGTTTTGGTGTAGGGTCAGGTTTAGATCTATAATTAGTTTTAGTGTCAGGTTAGGGCTAGGGTTAGTCTTTGCATTAGGTTAATGGTTATTTGGGTTAGGTTTTGATCTAGAATGAGGGCTAGTGTTAGGACTACTAATAGGGTTATCGTTTGGGTATGGCTAAGGATTAGGTGAGGACTAGAATTAACATTATGAATAATGTTTGGCTTAGGGTAATGGGTAGGATTAGAGCTAGAGTTAGGGCTAAGTTAGGGTTATGTTTAGGGATAGTTTTAGGGTTAGGGTTAGGGTTAAATCTAGTGTAAATGCTCGGATTCGGGCTATTTTTGTGTTAGTGTTAGGGCTTGGGTTTTGCTAAGGCCAATGTAAGAACTAGGGTTATGATTAGGTTAGTTTTAGGGTTGGGGTTTCGGCTAGGTCTAGTGTTACCATTAGTTTTAGTGTTAGGGTGCTTTTTCGAGCTAGGCTTTGTGTTTGGATATGAGACAGGGTGAGGGTTAGTCTTAGGCCTATGACTCGAATTAGAGCTCGGGTTATGGCTAGTTATGGGTTAGGGTTTGGTTCAGTTTAAGGTTTAGTGTTAGAGCAATGGCTCATTTTTTTTTTTTTTTAGGGCTAGGGCTTGGATTAGGGCTAGTTTTAGGATTAGCAATAGTATTAGAGCTAGTTGTAGAATGAGGTTTAGGCTTAAGTTTAGGGTTAGATTTAGACATGGTAAGATATAGGGTTAGTGCTCTTTCTAGGCTAGGGTTATGGCTCAGGTTAGGGCTATTGTGAGGGTTATGGTAACAAATAGAGTTATAAATAGATATAGGGCTATGGTGTGAGTTAGAGTTAGTCTTGGGGGTAGGATTAGGGGTAGGTTTAAGGTTTGGGTTCAAATAGGGCTAGGATTAGTGCTATGATTAATGTTAGGGTCAGGCCTATGGTTAGGGCTAGGGTTAGGGTTTGTTTTAGGGGAAGGGATGGGGTTATATAGTTATGTTCAGTGCTAGGGCAAGGGTTATATTTAGGGATAGGGCTAGGGTGAGGGTTTGGGTTAGGATTAAGTCTAGGTTTAGGGCTAGGATGAGGGATAGGGTTTGTGTTAGTGTTAGGGCTAGGATTAGGGCCTAGGTCTAGGGTTATGATTTGGAATAGTGTTAGGGACAGGTTTTTGGCTAGGTCTAGTGTAAGGTTAGATTCAGTGTAGGCGTCAGTTATAGAGTTAGGTTATTATTAGGGTCAGAGTATGGGTTAGGGTTTGGTTTGGGATAAGGTTTAAGGTTAGGGCTAAAATTAGAATTAGGGTTAGGGTTGGGGTTAAAGTGATGGATAGAGTTAGGTTTACATTTAAGGTTTGGTTTAGAGCAATGTATAGGGTTAGTGTTAGGGATAGGGTTAGGGTTAGGGCTAGGGTTATCATTTGGTTTAGGCAAACCAAATGAATAGGTTTAGTGCTAGTGTTTGGGCTTAGGTTAAGGTTAGGATTAGGGCCAGTGTTTGGGTTAATCCTAGGGTTACTGTTAGGGTCCGGTTTAGGGTAAGTGTTATTGTTTGATCTAGGGTTAGGGCTAGGGCGAGGGTTAGGTTTAGAATCAGTGTTAGGGTTAGGGTTAGGGTTAGGGCTAGGGTTAGCATTAGGGTTAGGGTTATGTTTAAGGTAAGAGATAAAATTGGAGCTAGGGTTTGGGCTATGGTTACACTTAGGAATAGGGATAAGGTTAGGATTAGGGATAGAGCAAGGGTTTTGTTTAGAGTAAGGGTTAGAGTTTTAGCTTGGATTATGGCTGGGGCAAGCATTAAGTTTAGGGTTAGTGCTAGGGTTAGGGTTAATGTTATGCTTAGGTCTAGATTTAGGACTTGTATTAGGGCTAGGTTTTGTGTGAGGTTTATGGCTAGTGTTGGGCTATGGGTAATATAAGAGCTAGGTTTATGGTTATGGCTAGTTTTTTTTTTTTTTTTTGGATTAGAGTTATAGATATGTCTACTGTTAGGTTTAAGTTTTGGGTTAGGAAAAGGTTTAGAGCTAGGGTTTGTTTTAGGGTAAGCATCAGTGTTTGGGCTAGCATTGGGTTTATGGTTAGGGCCAGAATTAAAACTAGAGTTAGGTCTAGGCCTAGGGTTAGTCTTTGAATTAGGTTAATGGTTATTTTAAGGCTAGGGTTAGGTAATGTTTAGGACTAGGGCTGGAGCTATGGCTATATTTAGGATTAAGTTTAGGTCTAGTGCTAGTGTTATGGTTAGGTTTAGGTATAGGTTTACTGGTCGGACTAGTGTTAGGGTTCGGTTTAGTGTTAAGGTCAGGCTTTGACCTAGAATTAGTGTTAGGGTCAGAATAAGGGTAAGGGCTAGGCTTAGGCTTTGGGTTGGAGTTAGAGATAGAATGAGGGCTATGGTTAGGACTAGTAATATAGTTAGGGTTTGTGTTAAGCTAAGGATTAGTGTTAGAAATAGGGTTGCATTAGGGTGAGAGTTTGACTTAGGGTATGGTATAGGTTTAGAGCTAGGTTTTGGGTACGGTTAGGGTTAGGGTTAGAGTTAAAACTAGGGTTGAGGCTCAGATTATCATTAGGTTTTGTGTTAGGGTTAGGGCTATGGCTAATGTAAAATCTAGCTTTACATTTAGAGATAGTTTTAGGGTTAGGATTAGGGCTAGGTCTAGTGTTTTGGTTAGGTTTATGTTTAGGGTGATGTTTAGAGGTAGGGTTAGTTTTAGGGTCAGAGTCAGTATTAGTTGTAGGGATAGGGTTAGGACTAGGTGTAGCATTAGGATTTGGTTTAGGTTAAGGGTTAGTATTAGAGCTATAGCTAAGTTTTGTTTGTGGGCTATGGCTAGGGTTAGGGCTAGTTTTTAAATTAGAATTAGATTTAGGGCTAGTGTTTGGGTGTGGTTTAGCTTTAGAGCTATGGTTAGATTTAAAGTTTGGTTTAGTTCTAGATTTAAGACTATGTCTAGGGTTAGGACTGATGTTAGGGCTAGTGTTAGGGTTTGGCAATAGATAAGGTTGGTACTAGAAATAGGTCTAGGGCTAGAGTTAGGGTTAGTCTTAGGGCTAGGGTTAGAGTTATGGTTACAGTCAGCAGTAAATTAGGGCTAGGATTAGAGCTATGGTTAGTGTTAGGATTAGGCGTAGGGTTGGGGCTAGGGATAGTGTTAGTTATAGGTTTAGGGTTAGGGTTAGAAATAGGGGAAAGTATGTGGATATACCTAGGTTCAGAACTAGGGCGAGGGTTGAAATTCGGGTTTGAGCTAGGGTTAGGGTTCGGATTAGGATTAAGGGTAGTTTTAGTGCTAGGATAAGGGCTCGGGTTTGGGTTAGGTTTCAGACAAGAATTAGGTAGAGTGCTAATGTCAGGTCTAGGGTTACAGTTAGGGATATTTTTATGGTTAGTTTTATGGCTAGGTTTAGTTTAAGGGTTATGTTTAGGGTAAGGGTCAGCTTAGAGATAGGTGTGTTATTAGAGTCAGTGTCTTGCTCAGAGTTTGGGTTAGGTTTTGGTTTAGTTTTAGGGCTCGAATTAGCATTAGGGTTAGGATTAGAGTTAGGGTTAGAGTAATTGATAGGGTTAGGTTTAGTGTCCATTTTAGGTTTAGGTAAGGATAAGGTTAGTGTTAGCCATAGTTTTAGGGTTAGGCCTAAATGTATACGGTTAGATTTAGTTTTATGACTAGTATTAGTGTTAGGTTTAGCATAACTCTTAGTCTTTAAGCTAGGATTAGTACTATGGCAAGGGTTAGGTTTGTGGTTAGGTCTAGGGTTAGGTTTACAGTTAGGGTTAGTGAAGGCTTAGAAACAGGAATAGGGTTGAGTTTACAGTTAAGGTTAGAGTAGGTTTAGGATTAGCACTAGTGTTATCATGATGATTATACGTAGGGTTAGTGTAATGGGTGGGGGTAGAGCTATGTTTAGATCTATGCTTGCATTAGGCTTATGTTTACAGTAATGGATAGGTTTAGGGCTAGGATTATGGTTAGGATTATGGCTAGGGTTAGTATTAGGGTTAGGTCTTGGGTTAGTATTAGGGTTAGATTTAGTATAAGTGTTAGGGTTTGAGCTATGGTTAGGGCTAGTTCGACCGTTAGGGTTAGTGTCAGGTCTAGGTTTAGGATTAGGGTTAAGTTTAAGGGTAGGGTTATCATTAGAGTTCAGGTTATGTTTAGGGTAATGGATAGGTTTAGAGCTAGAGTTAGGGCTAGGATTAGGGTTAGGATGAAGTCTAGTGTTAGGTTTAGGGTTAGGGCCAGTTTTAGGGTTAGATTTAGGTTTAGGGTAATGGTTAGGGCTAGGGTTAGGGTTAGGGTTAAAACGAGGTGTAGGGCTCAGTTTAGGGACAGGTTTTTGGTTAGGTTAGGGCTCCGTATAATGTAAGAACTAGAGTTATGATTAGGGCTACTTTTAGGATTACAATTATGGCTAGTACTAGCTTTAGGTTTAGGTATACTTTTAGGGTGATGTAGATCTAGCGTTAGTTTAAGCTCAGAGTCAGTCTCAAGGTTAGTTTTAGGGTTAGGTTAATACTGAATTAGGGCTAGGGTTAGGGCTAGGTGTAGGGTTAGGTTTTGGTTTAGGTTAAGGTTTAGGGTTAGGGCTATGGCTCGATATTGCTTTAGGGCTTGAACTAGATTAGGGCTAGTTTTAGGATTACTGTTAGTGTTAAGGCTAGTGTTAGTGTGAAGTTTAGGATTAGGGTTGGACTTAAAGTTATGGTTAGTTCTAGGGTTAGGGTTAGGGCTAGGGTTAGGGCTAAGGTTAAGGCAAGTGTTAGGGTTATACCAAGGGATAGGGTTAGATCTAGGAATAGGGCTAGGGCAAGACTTAGAGTTAGTTTTATTGGTAGAGTTAGGGCTAAATTAGAGCTAGGATCAGGTCTAGGATTAGTGTAAGGGACAAGTCTAGGGTTAGAATTAGGGTTAGATTTGTGGGAAGGGATGAGGTCATAACAAGGTTCAGAACTAGGGTGAGGGATAACATTAGGGATAGGGCTAGAGTTAGGGCTTGGGTTAGGATCAAGGCTAGGTTTAGGGGTAGGATGAGGGCTAGCATTTGTGTTAGGGTTAGGGCAAGAATTAGGGCTAGGGCTAATATCAGGTCTAGGGTTATGGTTAGGGATAGATTTCGGGTAAGATTTATGGCTAGGTCTAGTGTCAGAGATAGGTTTAGGTTGAGATTCACATTGAGAGCTAGGGGTATTATAATAGTCAGAGTCAGGTTTTGGGTTTGGATTAGGTTGAGGTTTAGTGTTATGTCTCAAATTAGCATTATATTTGAGTTAGGGTTAGGGTAATGGAAAAGGTTAGGTTTAGGTTTTAGGTTAGGTTTAGAGCTCAGGTTTGATTTAGGGTAATGAATAATGTTAGGGTTAGGCCTAGGGTTAGCATTAGGTTAATAGTTATCATTAGGTTAATGGATAGGTTAGAGCTAGGGTTAGAGCTAGGGTTATGTTGAAGATTAGGGATAGAGTTAGGATTAGGGTTAGGTTTAGCATATGGGTTAGGGTTTGAGCTAGGGTTAGTACTAAGATTAGGGTTAGATTTAGGATTAGGTCTAGGGTTAGGATTAGGGTTACCATTAGGGTTAAAGTAATGGACAGGTTTAGATGTCGGGTTGGGGTTAGGGTTAGGTTTAGGTTTAGGACTAGTGTTAGTGTTAAGTTTAGCATAATTGATATAGTTTGATCTAGGGTTAGGACTATGGCAAGGGTTAGGTTTATGTTTTAAGGTTAAGGTTTAGGTTTAGGTCTATTGCTCGGTTAGGTTTTGGGCTATTGTTATGTTTAACGTAAGGGCTAGGTTTTGAGCTAGTGTTAGTGCTAGTGATAGGTCGAGAATTTGCTTCAGCCTTATGTCTAGGGACAGCATTATGGTAGGTTTAGGGTTAGCGCTAAGGTTAGGGCTTGGGTTATCATTAGGGTTAGGATAAGGGTTAGGGTAATGGATATGATTAGATGTAGGTTTAGGTTTAGGGTTAGATTTATTTTTAGGGTTAATGTTAAGGCTATGGTTATAGTTAGGTTTATGGTATGGGTTAAGTTTTGAGCTAGGGTTAAGGCTATGGTGAGTGTTAGGTTTAAGTTTAGGTCTATTTTTAGTTTTCTGGTTAGGGTTAGGGTTATGATTATGGTAAGGCTAGGGTTATAAATTAGGTTAGGTGTAGGGTTAGGTAAGGTGTAGGTATAGAGATAGGTTTAGGGATAGGATATAGTTCAGTGTTAGGGCTAGGGTTAGGGTTTAGAATAAGGTACATTTCTAAATTTATATTCATGGTAAGTGTTAGGCTTTGAGTAAGGTTTGAGACTAAGGCTAGGTTTAGGTTTAGGGACACTGTTAGGTCTAGGGTTAGGGTTGGGCTTATGCTTAGGGCTAGATTTAGGCCTAGAATTTCTTCTAGGGTTAGAATTAGATTTTGGGTTTTGTTTAGGTGAGGGTTTAGGTTTAGAGATTGAATTAGCATTAGGGTTTGGTTAGGGTAGTGATAGGTTTAGGTTCAGGGTTCATGTTAGGTGTAGGGTAATAGATAGGTTTAGAGTTAGCAAAAGGTTTAGGGTTAGGCCTAGGGTTAGCCTTAGAGTTATGGTGTGCTTAGCATAATGGATAGGGTTAGGGCTACAGTTATTGTTTGTATTAGGGCTAGGGTTAGGGTTAGGCCTAGAGTTTGGGTTAGGTTTAGGTTTAGGATATGGTTTAGAGTTTGAGCTAGAGTTAGTGCTAGGGCAAGGGTTAGATTTAGGGTTGGGTCTAGGTTATAGTTACGGTTAGGGTCAAGGTTAGTGTTAAGTTTAGGGCTAGGGTTATTATTAGGTTTAGGGTATTGCAAAGGGTTTGATTTCATGTTAGGGTTAGAGTTACGGTTAGGTTTTGGTTTAAGATTAGGATTAGGGATAGACTTAGGTTTAGGTTTAGGGTAATGGTTAGGATTTGAGCAAGGGTTATCTCTATGGTAAGGGTTAGGTTTATGGTTATGTCAAGGGTTAGTGTTAGAGTAGATTTAGGGTAAGGGCTAGGATTATCATAAGGGTTAGGGTTAGGGTTAGGATAATGGGTAGGGCTAGAGCTAGGGTTTGAGCTAGGGTTATCATTAAGATTAGGGTTAGAGTTAGGGTAGTATATAGGCTTAGAGCTAAGGTTAGGGATAGGTTTAGCGTTAGGATTAAGTCTAGGGTTAAGGTTAGGTTTAGGTGTAGGCCATGGGTTAGTGTTTGGGTTAGTTTAAGTTAAAGGGTTAGGGATTGAGCTAGTGTTTTGACTAGGACAAGGATTAGAGTTAGAATCAGTGTGAGGGTTAGGGCTAAGGTTAGCATTGGGTTTAGGTTTAGTGTTAGGGTAATGGATAGAGTTAGAGGTAGGTTTTGGCAAATGGTGATGGCTTGTTTCAGGGTTAGTGATATGGCTAGGTCTAGTGTTAGGTTTATGTTTTTTGTTAGGATAAGGTTTAGAGCTAGGTTTTGTGTTATGGTAAGCGTCAGTGTTCAGTTTAGGGTTAGGTTTATTTTTAGGGCCAGCATTAAGACTAGGGTTTGTTCTAGGGGTACGGTTAGCATTTTTGTTTGTTTAAGGTTTAATATTAGTGCTAGGACTAAGTTTTTGTTTAAGGCTAGGCCTAGTGTTATCAGTAGAAAAAGGATTAAGCATAGGTCTAAGTCTAGTGTTAGGGTAAACTTTAGTTAAAGGATTACAGGTAGTGCCATTATTAGGGGTCGATTGAGGATAGGGTCAGGTTTAGACCTATGGTTAGTTTTAGGGTCAGAATAAGGGTCAGGAATAGAGTTAGGGTTTTGGATAGTGATAGAGCTAGATTGAGGATTAGGATTAGGACTAGTAATAGAGTTCGGTTTTGGGTTAGGTAAGAATTAGGTTTAAGATTAGAGTAGCTTTAGGGTTAAAGTTTGGCTTAGGATAAGGGAAAGGGTTATCACTAGTGTTAGGGCTAGTGTTAGGGTTAGAGTTAGGGCTAGGGTTAGGTTTAGGGTTAGGGTTAAAGCTAGGGTTAGAGCTTGGATTAGGGCTAGGCTATTTTTTGTGTTAGCTTTAGGGCTCCGTCTAATATAAGAACTAGGGTTACACTTAGGGCTAGTTTTAGGGTTAGTGTTACATCTATGTTTGGTGTTTGGTTAGGTTTTGTGTTAGGGTTATGTTTAGGGTAACAGATAGGTTACGGTTAGTGAATGTGTTAGGGTTCAGCTGAGGGTTAGCATTATTTTTAGGATTAGGGTTAGGGTTAGGGTAATGGATAGGATTAGAGCTAGGGTTAGGCCTAGGGTTATAGTTATAGTTAGTGTTACTGTTAGGGTTAGTGTTAGGTTTAGGGTTAGTGCAAGGTTTAAATTAGGGTTAGGTTTAGCGTAAGGCTTAGGACTTGGTTTAGGTTTAGAGTTAGTGTTAAAGCTAGGGTTGGAGCTCACATTAGGGCTAGATTTTGGGTTACATTAGGGTTAGGGTTAGGGATACAGATATTGTAAGACCTAGGGTTATGATTAGGGATAATTTTAGGGTTACGGTTAGGGCTAAGTCTAGATTTATGGTTAGATTTTAGTTCAGGTTGATGTTTTGATCTAGGGTTAGTGTTAGGTTCAGAGTCAGTGTGAGGGTTAGTTTTAGGGTTGGGGATAGGACTCTAATTAGGGGTAGGCTTAGGGCTAGATGAAGGGTTAGGATTTGGTTTAGGTTAAGGTTTAGGGTTAGTGCTATGGCTCATTATGTTTTAGGCTAAGGCTAAAGTTAAGGGTAGTTTTACGATTAATGTTAATATTATTGCTAGTGATAGGGTGAGTTTAGGCTTAGAGGTACATTTAGAGTTATGGTTATTTCTAGTCGTAGGGCTATGGCTATAATTAGGGCTAAGGTTAGGTTTAGTGTTTGGGTTACCGTTAGGGAAAGGGTTAGATCGAGTAATAGAGCAAGGGCGATAGTTAGAGTTAGACTTAAGGCTAGGGTTAGGGTTAAGTTTAGGGCAAAATTAGGGCTAGGAATATGTCTAGGATTGGTGTTAGTTTTAGGCCTAGGGTTAGGGATGTGTTTAGGATTAGGTTTAGGGGAAGGGATGGGGTTATAGCTAGGTTTAGGGCTAGGGCAATGATTAGAATTTGGTTTAGGTCTAGGGTTAGGTTTGTGTAGATTTCAGGCTATATTTGGGGTTAGGATGAGGGCTAGGGTTTATGTTAGGTTCAGGGCAAAATTTTTTGCATAGGAAAAATATCAGGTTTAGGGTTATGGCTAGGGATAGTTATAGGGTTAAGTTCATTGCTAGGTCTAATGTTAGGTTTAAGGTAAGGCCCAGGTTAATAGTAAGGTGTATTTTTAGGGTCAGGGTCAGGTTTCGGGTCTGTGTTAGGTTAGTTACTAGGGTTAGGGCTCAAATTAGCATTAAGGTTAGAATTAGGGTTAGATTTATGGATAGGTTTAGGTTTAGGATTCAGGTTAAGATTAGTGTAATTGGTAGGGTTAGGGTGAGTGATAGGGTTAGGGTTAGGCCTATGGTTACTATTTGGGTTAGGGTTATTGTTAGGGTAATGAATAGCATTAGAGCTAGTGTTAGGGCTAGGGTTTTGCATAGGATTAGGACTACAGTTAGGGTTAGGGTTAGGCCAGGTCTAGGGTTAGGGTTTGGGTTAGGTTTAGGGTACAGGTTAGGTTTTGATCTAGGGTTAGTGCTAGGGTTAGGGTTAGGTTTAGGATTATGTCTAGGGTTAGATTTATGGTTAAGGTTAGGGTTAGTTTTAGGGTTAGAACGAAGGTTATCTTTAGAGTTAGGTTAATGGATAGGGTTACATATCGGGTAAGGGTTAGTGGTAGTTTTAGGTTTAGGCTTAGTGTTAGGTTTAGGGCTAAGATTATCATTAGAGTTAGGGTAATGGATAGGGTTAAATGTCAGGTTAGGGTTAGGGGTAGTTTTAGATTTAGGGTTAGTGTTAGGGTTTGGGCTAAGGTTAGTGTTAGAGTAAGGGTTAGGTTTTTATCTAGGGTTAAGGCTACCATGAGGGTTAGGTTTAGAATTACGATTAGAGCTAGTGTTATCATTAGGGTTAAGGGTCGATTTAGGGTAATGGTTAATTTTAGAGATAGTATTAGAACTAGTGTTAACATTATGATTGGGGCTAGGATTAGAATGAGGTTTAGGGCTAGGGCTAGGGTTATTTTTAGGGTTCAGTTTTGGGTTTTATCTATTGTTAGGTCTAAGGTGATGGTTAGGGTTAGCATGAGGGTGTGGGTTAGGGTAAGGGATAAGGTTAGGTTAGGGTTAGGATTACACTTTGGGCTAGATTTAGGCCTTGGATTAGGGCTAGGTTTTGTGTTAGGTTTAGATCTAGTTTTAGTGCTATGGTGATGTAAGGGTTATGTTTATGGTTATGGCTAGGTCTAGTGTTAGATTTAGGTTTCCATTAGGGTCAGTTTTATAGCTAGGGTTAGTGTTAGTGTCAGGTTCTGTGTTTTGATTAGGTTTAGGGTTCGGGCTAGAGCCAGAATTTGTATTGGTTTGTTCTAATGGTTAGGTTATTGTTTGGCTTAGGTTAAGGGTTATCATTAGAGCTAGGGCTAGTTTTATGTTTAGTTCTTGGTTAAAGATCTGGCTCGATTTAGGATTAGGTTTAATCAAGGCTAGTGTTAGGGTTAGGTTTAGATATAGGGTTATATGTAGGGCTAGTGTTAGGATTTGGTTTAGGTTTAGGGTCAGAATAACTGTCAGGGATATGGTTAAAATTTGGGTTGTGGTTATAACAATAATGGGGGCTTGGGTTAGGATTAGTAATAGGTTTATGGTTTGTGTTTGACTAAGGATTAGTTTTAGGACTAGGGTAAGCATTAGGGTTGGGGATTGGCTAGGGTAAAGTATGAGGTTAGAGCTAGGGTTAGAGCTAGGGTTCAGGTTAGAGTTAGGGCTAGTGTTAGAATTAGGGTTAGGGTGAAAGCCAGGGTTAGGTATCAGATATGGGCTAGGTTTTGTTTAGCATTAGGTTTAAGATTATGGCTAATTTATGATCTAGGGTTATGATTAAAACTAGTTTTAGAATTAGGGTTAGGACCAAGTCTAGTGTTAGGGTAAGGTTTAGGTTTAGGGTGATGTTTAGAGGTAGGGTTAGTGTTAATGTCAGAGACAGGTTAAGGGGTAGTTTAGGGTTAAGATTAGGATTCAAATTAGGGCTAGGCTTAGGGCTAGATGTAAGGTTAGGTTTTGGTTTAGGTAAAAGTTTAGGGTTAGTGTTATTGCTCAATTTTGTTTTAGTGCTAAGCTTATGGTTAGGGCTAGTTTTAGGATTGGCGTTAGGGTTAGGGCTAGTGTTAGGTTTCGGTTTAGGTGTAGATTTTGGGTTAGAATTAGAGTTAGTTTTAGATCTAGGGTTAGGGCAAAGTGTAAGCTTAGGGCTAGGGTTATTCTAGGCTATGGCTAGGAATAAGGTTATGGTAAGTGATAGGGTTAGAATTAGGGCTAGGGCTAGGTTGATAGTTATAGTTAGTCTGAAATCTAGGGTTAGGTTTAGGATTAGGGCTAGGGTTAGTGTTAGGTTTAGTCCTAGGGTTAAGGTTAGGGCTAAATTTAGTGTAAGGATTAGGGTTTTGGTTAGGTTTAGGGTAAGCAATGGGGTTATATCTTGGTTTAGGGCTAGGGAAAGCGTTCAAATTGGGGTTAGGGTTATGATTAAGGCTAATTTTTTGGCCACGATGAGAGCTTCTGTTCCTGTTATGGTTAGGGTTAGCATTAGGGCTAGGGTTATAGTTATAATGTCAGGTCTAGGGTTATAGTTAGGGATAGGTTTCAGGTTATGTTTATGGTTAGGTCTAGTGTTAGGTTTAGATTTAGGGTAAGGGTCAAGTTTACAGCTATGTGTATTATTAGGGTCAGTGTTTGGTTTAAAGTTTGGTTTAGGTTAAGGTTTAGGTTTAGGGCTCAAATTAGCATTAGAGTTAGAGTTAGGGTTAGGGTAATGAATAGGCTTAGGATTAGGGTTCAGGTTAGTTTTAGGGCAATAGATAGGTTTAGGGGTTGTGATAGGGTTAAGCTTAAGCCTAGGGTTAGCTTTAGGCTTAGGATTATGATTATGGTAATGGATAGAATTATTGCTAGGTTTAGGGCTAGGGTCATGGTTAGGATTACGGCTTGGGTTAGGGTAGTGAATATAATTAGAGCTATGGTTAGTGCTATGGTTAAGGTTAGGATTATGTCTAGTGTTAGGTTAGGTTTTGGGATAGGGCTAGGGTTATGTTAAGGGTAAAGGTTAGGTTTGAGCTAGCGTTAGGTCTAAAGTGAGGCTTAAGGTTAGGTTTAGGGCTAGGGTTAGGTTTTGGGTTACACTTAGGGCTATGTTTAGGCCTAGGATTAGGGCTATGTTTTGTGTTAGTTTAGGCCTAGGGTTAGGGCCATGGGTAATGTAAGAGCTAGGGTTATGATTAGGGCTAGTTTTAGGGTTATGGTTATGGTTAGGTCTAGTGTTAGGATTAGGTTTTGGTTTAGGGTGAGCTTTGGAGCTAGGATTATGTTAGGGTCAGGGCCAGTGTTCAGATTAGAGTTAGTGTTGGAGTTACTGCCAGAATTAGGACTAGGATTATGTCTAGGGATAGGGTTAGAGTTTGATTTAGGTTAAGGCATACTGTTAGGGCTAGGGCTAGGTTGTTTTTCAGGTCTAGGGCTAGAGATATGGCTAGATTTAGGATTAGGTTTAAGTCTATGGCTAGTGTTAGGTTTAGGTTTAAGTATAGGATTACTTGTAGTGCTAATTTTAGGGTTCGGTTTCGGGTTAGGGTCAGGTTTAGACTTACGGTAAGTGTTAGGGTCAGAATAAGTGTCAGTGTAAGGTTTTGGGTTTAGGATAGGGTTAGAGCTAAATCGAAGGTTAGGGTTAGGATTAGTAATAGGGTTAGGGTTTGGGTTAGGCTCTGGATTAGGGTTAGGACTAGGGTTAGCATTAAGTTTAGGGTTTAGTTTAATGTAATGGATAGGGTAAGAGCTAGGGTTAGAGCTAGGGTTAGAACTAAGGTTAGGGGATGGGTTAGGGCTAGTTTTAGGTTTAGTGTTAAAAATAGGGTTAGCACTCAGATTAGAGCCAGGTTTTGGTTTAGGTTGGGACTAGTGTTAGGCCTAAAACCAATGTATAAAAAGGGTTATAATTAGGGCTACTTTTTGGGTAAGCATTATGGCTTGGTCAAGTTTTACAGTTAGGATTACCATTAGCATGATGTTTAGAGCTAGCGTTAGTGTTAGGGTCAGTGTCAGTGTTCGGGTTATAGTTAGGGTTAGGGTTAAACCCAGAATTATCACTAGAGTTATGTCTAGGGGTAGCGTTAAAGTTTGTGTTAGGTTCAGTTTTATTATAAGGGCTAGGGCTAGGTTTTTGTTTAGGTCTAGGCCTAGAGATATGCTAGATTTAGGATTACGTTTAGGTCTAGTGCTAGTGTTAGGGTTAGGTTTAGGTATAGTTTTACTGCTAGTGTTAGTGTTAGGGTTCGGTTTATGGTTAGGGTCTGGTTTAAACATACGGCTCCCATTAGGGTCAGAATATGTTTCAGGGTTACGGATAGGGTTTGGGTTATGGTTAGACCTAGAATGAGGGCAAGGTTAAGACTAGTATTAGGGTGATGTTTTGTGTTAGGGTAAGGATTAGGGTTAGGCCTAGGGTTAGCATTAGCATTAGGGTTAGCTTAGGGTAAGGGATAGGATTAGAGCTAGGA
Source organism: Marmota flaviventris (assembly GCF_047511675.1). Classification (NCBI taxonomy): domain Eukaryota; kingdom Metazoa; phylum Chordata; class Mammalia; order Rodentia; family Sciuridae; genus Marmota; species Marmota flaviventris. The sequence goes on along the minus strand of NC_092510.1, from coordinate 7,622,858 downwards.
TTAGAGCTATGTTTAGGGTTAGGGTTAGGCTTAGTGTTAGGTTCAGGTTTAGGGTTAAAGCTAGGTTTATGTCTTGCATTAAGGCTAGGTGTTGGTTAGAGTTAGGGCTAGGTTTAGAATTATGGCCAATGTATGAACTAGGGTTACGATTTGGGCTAGTTATATGATGAGGGTTAGGACAAGGTCTAATGGTAAGTTTAGGTATAACGTTTAGAGCTAGGGTCAGTGTTAGGTTCAAATTCAAAATCAGAGTATTTTTACGGTTAGAGTTTGGACTCAAATTAGGGCTAGGGTTAGGGCTAGGTGTAGGGTCAGGTTTTGGTTTAGGTAAATTTTTAAAGTTAGGGCTATGGCTCGGTTTTGTTTTATGGCTAGGGCTATGGTTAGGGCTAATTTTAGGCTTAGCATTAGGTTTAAGCTATTGTTAGGTTTAGGTTTAGGCTAGGGTTAAAGTTAGATTTAGATTTAGGAATAAATCTAGGGTTAGGTCTAGGACAAAGGATAGGGCTACTGTTAGGTCTTGGTTTATGGCTAGGATTAATGTAATGGTAAGGGATAGGTTTAGAATTAGGAATAGGGCTAGGATGAGAGTGAGAGTTAGTCTTATGGCTAAGCTTAGTGTTTCGTTAGGTATCGGGGGCTTAATTAGGGCTAGTAATAGGGCTAGGTTTATTGTTCTGTTTAGGCCTAGAATTAGTTTTAGTCTTAGGGGTAGGTTCAGTGTAAGCGATGGGGATAGAGCTAGAGATAAGATAGGGTGAAAGTTAGAATTAGGGTTAGGGCTAGGGTTTCATTAGAGTTATGATTAAGGCTAGGTTTAGGGCTAGGATGAGGGCTAGGGTTTGTGTTAGGGCTAGGGCTAGAATTAGTGTTAGGGTGAATGTGAGGTCTAGGGTTATGGTTAGGGATAGTTTTGGGGTTAGGTCTATGGCTACCTTTAGTGTAAGTGTTAGGTTTAGGAAAAGGATCACTTTTAGAGCTAGGGGTATTTTTAGGGTCAGGGTCAGGTTTAGGTTTTGTTTAGGTTAGGGTTTAGGGTTAAGGATTGAATTAGCATTAGAGTTTGGGTTAGGGTGATAATAGGGTTTGGTTTAGGGTTCAGGTAAGTTTTATCATAATGAATAGGGTTACGGTTAGGGATAGGGTTAGATATAGGCCTAGGGTTAGCATTATAATTAGGGTTATATTTAGGGTAATTGATAGGGTTAGGGTTAGGACTAGGGTTATTGGATAGGATTAGGGCTAGGGTTAGGGTTAGGCTTATGGGTTTGTATGTGTTAATGTTAAGGCTAGAATTACGGCAAGGGCAAATGTCAGGTCTAGGGTTATGGTTAGCATTTGTTTTAGGGTTATGTTTATGGCTAGGTCAAGTATAAATGTTAGGTTTAGTGGTAGGGTCAAGGTTTTAACTTGGCATATTATTATGGGAGGGTGGGATTTACTGTTTGGTTTAGGTTAAGATTTAGGGTTAGGGCTCAAATTAGCATTAGGGTTAGGGTTATGGTAATGATAAGATTAAGTTTAGGGTTCAGATTAGGTTTAGGTTAATGAAAGAGGTTAGGGTTAGGGATAAGTATAGGGTAGGCCTAGGGTTACCATTAGAGTTATGGTTATTGTTAGGGTAATGGATAGGTTTAGAGCTAGTGATTGGGCTTGGGTAATGATTTGAAATCTGGCTAGTGTTAGGGTAAGGTTTAGGGCTAAGTCCTGGGTTAGGGTTAGGTTTAGAGTTAGGGTTAAAATAGGGTTAAGACTCGTATTAGGGTTTGGTTTTGGGTATGGTTAGGGCTAGGGATAAGGCTATGGCTAATGTAAGAACTAGAATTACAATTAGTGCTAGTTTTGGGGTTAGGGTTAGGGTTAGGTCTAGTGTTATGGTTAGGTTTAGGGTTATGGTGATGTTTAGAGCAAGGGTTATTGTTAGGGTCACTGTCAGAGTCAGGGTTAGTTTTAGGGTTAGAGTTAGAACACGAATTATGGCTAAAGTTAGTACTATGTGTATGGTTAGTGTTTGGTTTAGGTTAAGGGTTAGGAATATAGGTTGTTTTGTATTAGGGCTAGGGCTACTTTTATGGCTAGATTATGTATTAGCATCAGGGGTAGAGCTAGTGTTAGGTTGAGGTTTAGGCTTAGAGTTAGGGTTAGATTTAGTTAGTGTTAGATCTAGGGTAAGGGCTAGGCCTAGGGCTAGGTTTAGGTTATGGTAACAAATATGATTAGAACTAGGTATACAGCTAGGGTGAGAATTAGAGTTAGTCTTAGTAGTAGTCTTAGGGTAGTGTTAGAGTTAGGACTAAATTAGGACTAGAATTAGGGCTAGGGCTAACCCTAATTCTAATTCTAATTCTGACTAGGGTTAGGGATAAATTATGGTGAGGATTAGCGCTAGAGTTAAGATAAGTTTTAGGGCTAAATTAGGGCTAGGATTAAGTGTAGGTTTAGTGTTAGAGTTAGGGTTAATTAGGGCTAGTATTAAGGCTAGTGTTAGTGTTGAGGTTATACCAAGGGGTTGGGCTAGAGTTAGGGTTAGCATTGGTGTTAACGTTAAGTTTAGGGGAATTAGTGGGGTTATAGCTAGTTTTAGGGCAAGGGTAAGTGTTAGAATTTGGAATAAGCCTAGGGTTATACTTCAGTTTAGGATTAAGCTAGGTTTAGGGTAGGTTAAGGGCTAGGGTTTCTGTTAGGGTTATGGCTAGGACCAGGTCTAGGGCTAATATGAAGTCTAGGGTAAATGATAAGGATAGTTTTAGGGTTAGGTTATGGCTAGGTATAGTGTAAGAGTTAAGTTTAGGTTAAAGGTCAGCTTTAGGGCTAGGGCTATTATTAGGATCAGGGTCAGGGTCAGGATTAGCTTTTGGTTTAGCTACAAGTTTAGTGTTGTGGCTCGAATTAGCATTAGAATTAAAATTAGGGTTAGGGTTTGTGTTAGAATTAGAATTAGGTCAGATCGATGTAAAGATGGCGGCTAGGGGAGTGCATTGCCCCCGTGTGCTGCTTCACTGTGTGGGAGTATGACAAGTCAGGATGGCTAAAGGATATCTTGTTAGGAATTTCCAGCAATAGTGGGGTGCTCCGGAACCTGGAGGAAGGATTTCCATTGCACGAGGATTGGCTATGGGGACTCAAACGCGAGAGGTTTGTCGCACGGAGGGTAACACTGCTTATTCAGCAAATCACCCCGCGGCTAGAGTCTGCAGCGCGCGCTGGGATAGAGACGCAGGGTTACAGCGCTGCAGTTTCTGCCAGCCGTGCAAGCACCGTACTCAGGGCTGAATTCTGGGTTCGAGACGGGGGAAGGAAGCTGTCCATCTCGGTTCTCCACACCGGTCAGACCACAGAGGAGGCCAGCAGCCACCATGTTGGTAAACTGACGTCACCTTCCCTGTTTTCAACTGACCGCAGCTCATTCAGCCATAGATCAGGTAATTTCAGGCTGCAATTCGCCTGCGGCTTGCAGACAGATTGCTAGGGTTCAGCGCCTGGGGGCTTCTTAGAACCTGACCTTATCGGAGCGAACACCGAGCATGGGGCGGCCGAGTTCCGGCTCCCGGAACTGTCCCGGAACCGCCCTGGCCCAGGGCTGTGGAGCCTGTGGAGGCTGCTTCTTGGACCCTGCTCCTATCAGAGTATACACCAAGCACTAAGCAGCCGAATTCCGGCTCCCGGAACTGAGCCCGCGGGGACTGCTTCTTGGAGCTTACACTTATAGGAGCTCACACCGAGCACGGAGCGGCTGAGTTCCGGCTCCCAGAACTTCCCTGGACCGGGGCTAGGAGCCCGCGGAAACTGCTTCTCGGTCCGGGTCCTGCTGAGGGCCGGTCAGGACTCACCTGTTGCTTTGGTTGCCCGGCAAGGGGAACAAAATGCTGCCATTCGCATAGGATACCAACATGGCAGAGATCTGATGTCAGCAGAAAGCGGCGGAGGAGAGAACTTCATCAATACCAGCGGTGACGTAAGCAGTTGGTCTCCTGGTAGGGGGGGTGAGGCACAGTCACCCGAGTCTCCTCAATTTGTCGTCGAGCCAGAGGGGAGGAGCCGGGCCGCCGCCAGCGTCCGGAGCAGGCCCAGCGGCTCGCCAGCGTGGTGACTGCGTGACCCCAATTGGAGAGGGGGCGGAGAGGAGCCGCCACTCGCACCTGCAAGGTGGGCGACCTGCGACCCAGTGGTACATGGGCGTGGTAGGAGGGGCAAGGCAGAGCCGCCGTTCGCGCTTGCAAGGTAAACAGACCTGTGACAGCCTGGCGGGTCAGGCCCAGTGGCCTGCCAGTGTGGTACACACGTCACCCCAACTGGAGTAGGGGCAGAGCAGATCCTTCTCCCATGCCCAGATCAGGCCCTGCCGGTGTGGTGGTCACGTGACCCCAATTGGAGTGGGGGCGGAGCGGAACCGCCACCCATGCCCGCAGGGTGAGCAGACCAGTGATCAACCTGCAGATCAGGCCCAGGGGTCCGCAGGCATGGTAGGAGGGTCAGGGCAGATCCGCCGCCCTCGCCTCCAAGGTAGGCAGACCTACAACAGACCGGCGGATCAGGCTCAGGCCCAGGAGCCTGCTGGCATGGTACAAACACCACCCTAATTGGAGTAGTGGCAGAGCAGAGTTGCTGCCCGTGCCAGGTACAGGCCCAGTGTCCTGTAAGCGGGGTAGTCACGACACCCCAATTGGAGTAGGGGCAGAGCAGAGCCTCCAACCGTGCCCGAAAGGTGGGCAGATCTGCGACCGACCAGCGGGACACGCCCAGTGGCCTGCCGGTAGGACAGACACGTCACCGCATTTGGAGTAGGGGCAGAGTAGAGCCGCCGCCCGTGCCTGCAGGGTAGGCAAACCTGCAACCGACTGGCGGATCAGGCCAGGTGGCCTGCCGGCGTGGTACACTCGTCACCCCAATTGGAGTAGGGGCAGAACAGAGCCGCCGCCAGCTCCCAGAACAGGCCCAGTGACCTGCCGGCGTGGTAGCCACGACACCCGAATTGGAATAAGGAGAGAGCAGAGCCGCTGCCCTCACCTGCAGGAAAGATACGCAAGCAGTATGAAAAGACAAGGAAAGAAAGGACCACAAGCAATGCAGGTCAACGCAACTTTAGAAGAGGTAACAGCTGCAGCAGATGGAATGTCAGATAAAGAATTCAGGATATACATGCTTCAGATGATCTGGAGTATCAAGGAAGACATTAAACAGCAAAATCAGACAATGAAAGATCACTTCGACAACGAATTACGCAAACAAATCCAGGAAGCAAAGGATCAACTATACAGGGAGATAGAGGTTATAAAAAACAAACAATCAGAAATCCTAGAAATGCAGGAAGCAATAAACCAACTTAAAAACTCAATGGAGAATATTACCAGAGAAGTAGAACACTTAGAAGATAGAACATCAGACAATGAAGACAAAGTATTTCAACTGGAAAAGAACATAGACAGCTCAGCAAGACTGTTAAGAAACCATGAGCAGAACATCCAAGAAATATGGGATAACATTAAGAGACCAAACTTAAGAGTCATTGGGATACAGGAAGGAACAGAGCTCCAAACCAAAGGAATGAGCAGTCTATTCAATGAAATAATACAAGAAAACTTCCCAGACTTGAAGAATGAGACAGAATCCAAATCCTAGAAGCCTACAGGACGCCAAATGTGCAAAATCATAAGAGATCCACACCTAGACACATTATAATGAAGATGCCCAACATACAGAATAAGGAGAGAATTTTAAAAGCTACAAGAGAAAGGAAGCAGATTACATTTAGGGGTAAGCCAATCAGGATAACAGCTGATCTTTCAACACAGACTCTGAAAGCTAGAAGATCCTGGAATAACATATTTCAAACACTGAAAGAAAATGGGTTCCAACCAAGAATTGTGTATCCAGCGAAATTAAGCTTCAGGATGGAGGATGAAATTAAAACCTTCCACGATAAACAAAAGTTTAAAGAATTCGCAGCTAGAAAACCATATCTTCAAAACATCCTCGCCAAAGCATTACAGGAAGAGGAAATGGAAAATAACAATGAAAACCAACAGTGGGAGGTAGGACAGTAAAGGGGGGGGATAATCAAAGAGGAAAACAAACCATGTTTAGTAACAGAAATAAACAAATATGGCTGGAAGAACAACCCATATCTCAATAATAACCCTAAGTGTTAATGGCTTAAACTCACCAATTAAGAGACACAGGCTAGTAGAATGGATCACAAAACAAGACCCAACAATATTCGGCCTACAGGAGACGCATTTGATAGGAAAAGACATACATAGGCTGAAGGTGAAAGGTTGGGAAAAATCATATCACTCATATGGACTTCGGAAACAAGCAGGAGTGTCCATACTCATATCAAATAAAATAGATTTCAAGCCAAAGTTAATCAAAAGAGATGAAGAGGGACACTACATACTGCTTAAGGGAACCATACACCAACAAGACATAACAATCATAAATATTTATGCCCCAAACAATGGTGCAGCTATGTTCGTCAAACTGTTCTCAAGTTCAAGAGTCTAATAGACCACCATACCATAATCATGGGAGACTTCAACACACCTCTCTCGCCACTGGACAGATCTTCCAAACAAAAGTTGAATAAAGAAACTATAGAACTCAATAACACTATTAATAACCTAGACCTAATTGACATATATAGAGTATACCACCCAACATCAAGCAGTTACACTTTTTTCTCAGCAGCACATGGATCCTTCTCAAAAATAGATCATATATTATGTCACAGGGCAACTCTTAGACAATATAAAGGAGTAGAGATAATACCATGCATCTTATCTGATCATAATGGAATGAAACTGAAAATCAACGATAAAAGAAGGAAGGAAAAAGCATACATCACTTGGAGAATGAACAATAGGTTACTGAATGATCAATGGGTTATAGAAGACATCAAGAAGGAAATTAAAAAATTCTTAGAGATAAATGAAAACACAGACACAACATATTGGAATCTATGGAACACATTGAAAGCAGTTCTAAGAGGAAAATTCATTGCTTGGAGTTCATTCCTTAAAAAAAGAAAAAACCAACAAATAAATGATCTCATACTTCATCTCAAAATCCTAGAAAAAGAAGAGCAAAACAACAGCAAAAGAAGTAGAAGGCAAGAAATAATTAAAATCAGAGCTGAAATTAATGAAATCGAAACAAAAGAAACAATTGAAAAAATTGACAAAACTAAAAGTTGGTTCTTTGAAAAAATAAACAAAATCGACAGACCCTTAGCCATGCTAGCGAAGAGAAGAAGAGAGAGAACTCAAATTACTAGCATAAGGGATGAAAAAGGCAATATCACAACAAACACTTCAGAAATACAGAAGATAATCAAAAACTATTTTGAATCCTTATACTCCAATAAATTAGAAGATAGTGAAGGCATAGATAAATTTCTTAAGGCATATGATCTGCCCAGATTGAGTCAGGAGGATATAGAAAACCTAAACAGACCAATATCAATTGAGGAAATAGAAGAAACCATAAAAAGACTACCAACTAAGGAAAGCCCAGGTCCGGATGGGTATACAGCAGAATTTTACAAAACCTTTAAAGAAGAACTAATACCAATACTTTTCAAGCTAGTTCAGGAAATAGAAAAGGAGGGAGAACTTCCAAATTCATTCTATGAGGCCAACATCACCCTGATACCTAAACCAGACAAAGACACTTCAAAGAAAGAAAACTACAGACCAATATCTCTAATGAACCTAGATGCAAAAATCCTCAATAAAATTCTGGCGAATCAGATACAAAAACATATCAAAAAAATTGTACACCATGATCAAGTAGGATTCATCCCTGGGATGCAAGGCTGGTTCAATATACGGAAATCAATAAATGTTATTCACCACATCAATAGACTTAAAAATAATGACCATATGATCATCTCGATAGATGCGGAAAAAGCATTCGACAAAGTACAGCATCCCTTTATGTTCAAAACTCTAGAAAAACTAGGGATAACAGGAACATACCTCAATATTGTAAAAGCAATCTATGCTAAGCCTCAGGCTAGCATCATTCTGAATGGAGAAAAACTGAAGGCATTCCCTCTAAAATCTGGAACAAGACAGGGATGCCCTCTCTCACCACTTCTGTTCAACATAGTTCTCGAAACACTGGCCAGAGCAATTAGACAGACGAAAGAAATTAAAGGCATCAAAATAGGAAAAGAAGAACTTAAATTATCACTATTTGCAGATGATATGATTCTATACCTAGCAGACCCAAAAGGCTCTACAAAGAAACTATTAGAGCTAATAAATGAATTCAGCAAAGTGGCAGGATATAAAATCAACACGCATAAATCAAAGGCATTCCTGTATATCAGCGACAAATCCTCTGAAATGGAAATGAGGACAACCACTCCATTCAAAATATCTTCAAAAAAAAATAAAATACTTGGGAATCAACCTAACAAAAGAGGTGAAAGACTTATACAATGAAAACTACAGAACCCTAAAGAGAGAAATAGAAGAAGATCTTAGAAGATGGAAAAATATACAATGTTCATGGATAGGCAGAACTAACATCATCAAAATGGCGATATTACCAAAAGTTCTCTATAGGTTTAATGCAATGCCAATCAAAATCCCAATGGCATTTCTTGTAGAAATAGAGAAAGCAATCATGAAATTCATATGGAAAAATAAAAGACCCAGAATAGCAAAAACAATGCTAAGCAGGAAGTGTGAATCAGGCGGTATAGCGATACCAGACTTCAAACTATACTACAGAGCAATAGTAACAAAAACAGCATGGTACTGGTACCAAAACAGGCGGGTGGACCAATGGTACAGAATAGAGGACACAGAAACCAATCCACAAAACTACAACTATCTTATATTTGATAAAGGGGCTGAAAGCATGCAATGGAGGAAGGATAGCATCTTCAACAAATGGTGCTGGGAAAACTGGAAATCCATATGCAACAAAATGAAACTGAACCCCTTTCTCTCGCCATGCACAAAAGTGAATTCAAAATGGATCAAGGAGCTTGATATCAAATCAGAGACGCGCCATCTGATAGAAGAAAAAGTTGGCTACGATCTACAGTCGGTGGGGTCAGGCTCCAAATTCCTCAATAGGACACCCATAGCACAAGAGTTAATAACTAGAATCAACAAATGGGACTTACTCAAACTAAAAAGTTTTTTCTCAACAAAAGAAACAATAAGAGAGGTAAATAGGGAGCCCGCACCCTGGGAACAAATCTTTACTCCTCACACTTCAGATAGAGCCCTAATATCCAGAGTATACAAAGAACTCAAAAAATTAGACAATAAGAGAACAAACAACCCAATCAACAAATGGGCCAAGGACCTGAACAGACACTTCTCAGAGGAGGACATACAGTCAATCAATAAGTACATGAAAAAATGCTCAACATCTCTAGCTGTCAGAGAAATGCAAATCAAAACCACCCTAAGATACCATCTCACTCCAGTAAGATTGGCAGCCATTAGGAAGTCAAACAACAACAAGTGCTGGCGAGGATGTGGGGAAAAGGGTACACTTGTACATTGCTGGTGGGACTCCAGATTGGTGCAGCCAATTTGGAAAGCAGTATGGAGATTTCTTGGAAAGCTGGGAATGGAGCCACCATTTGACCCAGCTATTCCCCTTCTTGGTCTATTCCCTAAAGACCTAAAAAGAGCATGCTACAGGGACACTGCTACATCGATGTTCATAGCAGCACAGTTCACAATAGCAAGACTGTGGAACCAACCTAGATGCCCTTCAATACACGAATGGATAAAAAAATGTGGCATTTATACACAATGGAGTATTACTCTGCATTAAAAAATGACAAAATCATAGAATTTATAGGGAAATGGATGGCATTAGAGCAGATTATGCTAAGTGAAGCTAGCCAATCCCTAAAAAACAAATGCCAATTGTCTTCTTTGATATAAGGAGAGTAACTAAGAACAGAGTAGGGACTAAGAGCAGGAGAAGATTAACATTTAACAGGGATGAGAGGTGGGCGGGAAAGGGAGAGAGAAGGGAAATTGCATGGTAATGGAAGGAGACCCTCAGGGTTATAAAGTGGAGGAGGTAGAGAGAAAGGAGGGGAGGGGAGGGGAGAGGTGGGGAGGGGGGAGGGTGGAGGATGGGAAAGGCAGCGGAGCACAACAGACACTAGTATGGCAATTTGTAAATCAATGGATGTGTAACTGATGTGATTCTGCAATCTGTGTATGGGGTGAAGGTGGGAGTTCATAACCCACTTGAATCAAAGTGTCGAATATGATATGTCAAGAAATTTGTAATGTTTTGAACAACACACAATAAAAAATTAAAAAAGAAAAAAAAAGAATTAGAATTAGATTTTGGGTTAGGGTTAGAGTGAGTGTTAGGGTTAAGGTTCGGGTTGGGTTAGTAATAGGTTGATTGTTAGGGTTCGGGTTAGGGTTAGGGTTATGTTTAGGTAAGGCTTAGGTTTAGGGTTAGATTTACAGTTAGGATTAGGATTTGATTTAAATTTCGGGTTAGGGTTAGTCTTAGGGTAAGTTTTAGCGTTAGAGTTAGTATTAGTGTTAGTGTTAGCATTATCGTTTGTATTAGGGTTAAAATTATTTTTAGGATTTTTGTTAGGGTTAGGGTTAGGGATAGTTTTATGGTGAGTATTAGGGATAGAGTGAGGCTTAGGGTTAGTTTTAGTGTTACAGTTATGGTTAGGGTTAGTGTTAGTGTCAGGGTTAGAGTTAGTGTTAGGGTTAGGGTTAGGGTATAGTTAGCATAAGGTTAGTGTTAGGTTTAGGGTTAGGTTTAGCTTTAGGGTTGTATAGGGTTAGTGTTTGAGTAAGGGTTAGTGTAAAGATTTGGGTTTGAATTATTGTTATTGTTAGATATTGTTATGTTAATTATATTGTTATGTTAATTATTGTTTGGTTAGAGTTAGGGCTAGGTTTATGGTAAGAATTTGGGTTAGGGTTTCTGTTAGGTTTAGGATTAGGATTATATTAGGGTTAGGGTTAGGGTAAGGGTTAGGTTTAGTGTTAGTGTTAGGGTTCAGGTTACTGTTAGATTTAGGGTTAGGGTTTGTGTTGGGGTTATGGTTTGGGTTATGCTAAAGGTTAAAATTAGGGTTAGATTTAGGTTTAGGGTTAGGGTTAGGATAGATTTGGGGTTAGGATTAAGGTTAGTGTTAGGGTTAGGGTAAGGGTTAGGGTTAAGATAAATATTAGATTTAGGGTTCATGTTAGGATTAAGGTTAGTATTCGTGTTAGGTTTAGGTTTAGGGTTAGGTTTAGGGTTAGGCTTATATTTAGGGTTAGAGTTAGGTTTAGGGTTTGGTTAGGGTAAGGTTTAGGATTAGGGTTAGTGTTTGTGTTAGTGTTAGAGTTAGGTTTAGGGATAGTGTTAGAATAAGGGTTAGGGGTAGTTTTAGGGTTAGGGTTAGAGTTAAGGTGAGGCTTAGGGTTAGTGTTAGGGTAGGGTTAGTGTTAGGGTTAGGGTTATGATTAAGTTTAGAGTTACCCATATGGTTAGTGTTAGATTTAGGGTTAGGATTAGGTTTAGGGTTAGTGAAAGTTATAGGGTTGAGGTTAGGCTTAATGTTAGGATTAGGGTTAGGGTTAGTGTTAGGGTTAGGGTTAAAATTAGGGAATGGTTAGGTTTAGTGCTATATTAGGGTTAAGGTTATGTTTCGGTTTAGGATTTGTGTTAGGGTAATGGTTAGGGTTAGAGTGTGGGTTACTTTAGGCTTAGGTTTAGGGTTAGGGTTAAGGTTAGTGTTACGGTTAATATTAGGGTTATGGTTAGGGTTAAGGGAAGGTTTAGTGATAGGGTTATGGTTAGTTTTAGGGTTATGGTTATGGTTAGGGTTAGGGTTAGGTTTAGTGTTAGGGTTAAGTTTATTGTTAGGGTTAGTTTTAGGGTTAGAATTAGGGTTAGGGTTCATGTTAGGGTTAGTATCAATTTTAGTGTAAGGTTTAGGGTTAGGTTTATGGTTAGGCTTAGTGTTACATTTAGGGTTAGGGTTAGGGTTAGGATTACTTTTTGGGTTAGAGTTGGATTTAGGTTTAGGTTTAGTGTAAGGTTAGGGTTAGAGTTGAAGTGAGGTTTAGGGTTAGATTTAGGGTAGGTAGGGTTAGGTTTAGAGTTAGTGTTAGGATTAGGGTTGGTTTTAAGGTTGTGTTTGAGTAAGGTTTATGGTTAGGGTTAAGGCTATTGTTAGTGTTTGCGTTAAGTTTAGGTTTATGCTTAGTGTTAGGGTTAGGGATAGTTTTACAGTTAGTGTTATCATTAGGTTTAGGATTAAGAATTTTCTTACAGTTAGGTTAGGATTAGGGTTGGTTAGTGTTAGGGATAGGGATAGATAGGTTTGTGTTAGGGTAGAGTTAGTTTTAGGGTTAGAGTTAGTGTTAGGGTTAGGATTAGGGTTAAATTTAGGGTTTGTGTTTGAGATAGTTTTACGGTTAGAGTTAGGGTTATTTTTAGTGTTTGGGTTAAGTTTAAACTTAGGTTTAGTGTTCAGTTTAGAGATACTTTTAGGTTTACTATTATAATTAGGTTTAGGGTTAAGGTTTTTCTTACTGTTAGGGATACATTTAGGGTATGGTTAGTGTTAGGGTTAGGATTAGTCTTAGTGATAGGGATAGTGTAAGGATATGTGTTAGTGTTAGGTTTTCGTTAAGGTTAGGATTCGGTTATGGTTAGGGATAGGGTTAGGGTTAGGGTTTGTGTTTCGGTTAGTGTTAGAGTAATGGGGTTAGAATTTCATTTGGGATTAGGCTTAGGGTAAGTGTTAGTGTTAGGGTTAGGTTTAATGTTAAGATTGAGATTAGAATTAAGGTTATGGTAAATTTTATAGAGTTAGGGTTAGGGTTATGATTACAATTACTGTTAGTTTTTTTGTTATGGTTAGGGTTATAGTTAGTGTTAGGTTATCCCTAAACCTTACTCTAACACTAACACAAATACTAATCCTAAACCTAACCATAACCCATAACGTAAAACTAACTCTAACACTAAACCTAAACCTAACACTAACACTAGTGTTGGGGTTATGGTTAGGGTTATAGTTGGGGTTACAATAAGGGGTAGGTTTAGGTTTAGAGTAAGGTTAGGATTAGGGTTAGCGTTAGGTTTAGGGTTAGTGTTAGGTTTAGGTTTAGGGCTAGGGTTAGGGTTATGATTAGGTAAGGGTTAGGTTTAGGGTTAGGGGTATGGTTAGGATTAGATTTAGGTTTAAAATTTCAGTTAAGTTTAGTCTTAGGGTGAGTTTTAGTGTTAGGATTAGTGTTAGTATTAGTGAGCATTAGGGTTATTGTTTGTGATGTGGTAAATTTAGGTTTAGAGTTAGGGTTAGGGTTATGGATAGTTTTAGGTTTAGTATTAGGGTTAGAGTGAGGCTTAAAGTTAGTTTTAGGATTACGGTTAGGGTTAGGGTTAGTGTTAGGGTTAGGGTATATTTAGGGTTATGGTTAGTGTTAGTTTTAGGGCAAGGGTTATGGTTATGGTTAGCATAAGGTTAGTTTTGGGGTAAGGGTTAGTGTTTAGATTTGGGTTTGAATTAGCATTAGGGTTAGAGTTAGGTTTAGGGTAGGGTGAAGTTTAGGGTAAGGGTTAGGGTTTGGGTTAGGGTTTTTTAGGGTTAGGATTAGGATTACATTAGGGTTAATGTAAGGGTTAGGGTTAGTGTTATGTTTTGGGTTAGGGTTATGGCAAGGTTCATGTTTAATGTTAGGTTATTTTTAGCTTTAGGATTGGTGTCTAGGGTTAGTGTAAGTGTTAGTTTAAGGGTTATGGTTAGGGTTGGGGTTAGTGTTAGACTTACGCTTTGGGTTGGGTTTGGAGTTAGGGTTAGCGTTTAGGTTTTGGGATAGGTCAGGTTTACTTTGGGGGTTAGGATTAGTGTTAGGGTTTGTGTTACTGTTAGGGTTAGGGTTGAATTTAGGGTTAGTTTTAGGTTTAGGTTTTGGGTTATGGTTAGAGTTAGATTTTGGTTTAGAATTAGAGTTAGAGTAAGGGTTCAGGTTACCTTTAGGGTTAGTTTTAGAGTTACGGTTAGGATTAGAGTTAGAGTTAGTATTTGGGTTAGAGTTATGATTTGTGTTAGGGTAAGTGTTATGGTTAGGGTTTGTGTTAAGGTTACAGTTAAATTTAGGTTTGGGTTATGGTTAGTAAGAGGGTTAAAATGAGGCAGAGGGTTAGGGTTAGGGTGAGTTTTGGGTTATGAGTAGGTTAGGATATGTTAGGTTTAATTTTAGTTTTAGGTTTAGGGTTAGGGTTAGTGTTACTGTTAGGTTTAAGTTTAGGGTTAGGGATAGGGTTAGTGTAAGATTTAGGTTTAGGGTTAGGAGTAGGGTTAGTGATAGGGATATGGTTGGGGTTAAAGTTAGTTTTTGGATTAGGGTTAGTGTTACTGTTCGGTTTAGTGTCAGGGTTAGGGTGAGGGTTAAAAATAGGAAACAGTTAGGGTTAGTGTTAGAGTTATATTTTGGGTTAGATTTGTGTTAGGTTTATGGTTAGGGTTATGGTTAAGGATAGGTTTAGTGTTAGAGTTATGGTTAGTTTTAGGGTTAGTGTTAGGGTTAGGGTTAAGTTAAGGGTTAGTGTTAGGTTCAAGTTTAGTATTAGGGTTAGTGTTATGGTTTGGGTTAGGGTTAAGGTTAGGGTTTGTGCTAGGGTTAGGTTAAGAGTTAGTGTTAGTTTTATGGTTAGGTTTAGGGTTAAGGTTAATTAATTTATGAGTAATGGTTAGGGTTAGGATTAGTGTTTGGGTTAGTATTAGAGTTTGGTTTTGGGTTAGTGTTAGATTTAGTGTTAGGATTAGTGTTAGGGTTAAGGTTAGGGTTAATATGAGGCTTAGGGTTAGTGTTACAGTAGGGTTAGTGTTAGGGTTAGAGTTAGTGTTAGGGTTAGTTTTAGGTTTAGTGTTTGTGTTTGGGTTAGGTTTAGGGATAGGGTTAGGATTTTTGTTAGTTTTGGGGTTAAGTTTAGGGTTAGGATTAGGGATAGTTTTAGGGTTAGTATTATCGTTAGGTTTAGGGTTACAGTTTTTTTACTGTTAGGAATAGGATTAGGGTATGGTTAGTTTTAGGGATATGGTTACGATAAGTGATAGGTATAGAGTAAGAGTTTGGGTTAGTGTTTGGTTTTGGTTAGGGTAAGGTTTCAGTTATGGTTAGGGTGATTTTTAGGGTTAGGGTTTGTGTTATGGTTAGGGTTAGAGTTAGGGTTGGGGTTAGAATTTCGTTTAGGATTAAGGTTAGAGTTAGTGTTAGGGTTATGATTGTGTTTAATGTTAGGTTTAGAGTTAGAATTAGAGTTAGGTTAAGTTTTAGGGTTAGGGTGACGGTTATGGTTACAATTAAGTTTTATTGTTAGAATTAGGGTTAGTGTTATTGTTAGGGTTAGGGTTAGTGTTATAGTTTGAGTTACAATAAGGCTTATAATTAGGGTTAGAAATAGTTTAGGGTTGGGTTAGGTTTAGGTTTAGGGTTAGTGTTGGTGTTAGGGTTATGTTTAGGTTTAGGATTAGTGTTTGTTTTAGGGTTAGTGCCAGGGTTAAATTAGGGTTAGGGTTAGGATTTGTGTTAGGGTTACCGTTCGTGTTAGGTTTAGGTTTTCGTTTATGGTTAAAGTGAGGGTTATGATTAGGATTAGCATTAGTGTTTGTGTTAGGGTTATAGTAAGGATTAGGGTTACTGTTAGTTTTAGGGTTAGGGTTAGTTATAGGTTTAGGGTTCGGTTTCGAGTTAGGGTTAGGGTTAGGGTTACAGTTAAGATTAGGTATAAATTTTGGATTAGGGTTAAGTTTTGCATTAGGGTTAGTTTTAGATTTAGGGTTAGGGTTAGAGTTGGTAATAGAATTAGTGTTAGGGTAGGGTTAGGGTTGGGGTTTGTGTTAGGGTTAGGGTTCGGGTTAGTATTAGGGTTAAGGAAAGGGTTAGGTTTAGGGTTAGGGTTAAGGTGAGATTTAGTGTTAGGTTTAGGGTTACGTTATTGTTTGGGAGAATGTTAGGGTCATAATTAGGATTAGGTTAGTGTTACGTTAGTGTTAGTGTTAGTGTTAGGTAAAGGTTTAGGTTTATGGTGAGTTTTAGGGTTAATGTTAGGGTTAGGGTTATCTTTAGAGTTAAGGTAAGGGTTGGGATTAGAATTAGGATTAGGGTTTCGTTAATTTTAGTGTTTGGTTTAGGTTTTGTGTTACTGTTATGGTTAGCTTGAGGGTTAGGGTTACAGTGAAGGTTAGTTTTAGGGTTAGGTTCGGTTTACGATTAGGGTTTGGGTTCATGTTAAGTTTAGGATTAATATTAGTGTTAGGTTTAGGTTTAAGGTGATGGTTAGAGTTAGGGTTAGGTTAGTGTTAATGTTAGGTTAGTTTTATGGTTAGGTTTAGTGTTAGGGTAAGATTTAGGGTTAGGTTAAGGTTAGGGTCATGGTGTGGATGTGTTAATGTCACAGTTAGGGTTAGTGTTAGTATTAGGTTTAGGGTTAGGGTTAGAGTTAGTGTTAGTATTAGGGTAGGGTTAAGATTAGCATTAGTGTTTGGATTAGGGTTAGAGTTAGGTTAAGGTTTAGTGTTAGCTTTTGGTTAGTGTTAGTGTTCGGTTTAAGATTAGGGTTAGTGTAAAGGTTAGTTTTAGGGTTTGGGTTATATTTAGGGTAAGGGTTATTGTTTCGGTTACAGTTAGGGATAGGGTTGTATTTAGGTATGGTTTAGGTTTAGTGTTAGGGTTACAGTAGGATTAGAGTTAGCTTTAGGTTTAGGGTTAGGGTTAGTCATGAGTTTAGATTTAGCATTAGGTTTAGTGTTAGGTTTAGATTTAGGGTTACGGTTAGGAATAGGGTTATAGTGAGGATAAGGTTTAGTGTTAGGGTTAGTTTTAGGGTTATGGTTAGGGTTAGGGTTACGTTAGGGTTAGGGTTATGGTCAGGGTTAAAGTTAGGATTAGGGTTAGGGTTAGTGCTAGGGTTAGGGTTAGGGTTAGGTTTAGTATTAGGATTTTGGTTAGGTTTATGTTTACTCTCATTTAGGGATAGTGTTAGGGTTAGTGTTAGTGTTAGCTTTAGGATTAGTTTTGGGGATAGGGTTCGTGTTAGGGTTAGGGTTAGAGTGAGGGTTAGGGTAAGGCTTAGGGTTAGTGTTAGGGTTAGGGTTAGAGTTAGTGTTAGGTTTAGGTTTAGGTTTATGGTTAGTGGTAGGGTTAGGGTTAAAATTATGGTTAGTGTTAGGCTTAGGGTTAAGGTTAGGGTTTGGACTAGGGTTACGGTTACAGTTTGTGTTAGTATTAGTGTTAGTGTTAGGGTCCATGTTAGGGTAAATTTTAGGGTTATGTTTAATGTTAGGGTTAAGTTTAGGGTTAGTGTTAGGGTTACACTTAGGGCTATGGTTACGGTTACAGTTGTGTTTACAGTTAACATTACTGTTAGGTATAGGTTAAGGGTTAGTGTTATGTTAGGGTTAGGGTAGTGCTAGTTTTAGGTTAGGATTAGTGTTAGATTTAGGTTTAGTTTGAGGGTTAGTGTTAGGGTGAGGTTTAGGTTTAGGGTTAGGATAAGTGATAGGTTTAGGTTTAGGGTTAGTGTTAGCATTAGGGTGAGGTTTAG
Organism: Marmota flaviventris; assembly: GCF_047511675.1. Classification (NCBI taxonomy): domain Eukaryota; kingdom Metazoa; phylum Chordata; class Mammalia; order Rodentia; family Sciuridae; genus Marmota; species Marmota flaviventris. The sequence continues at coordinate 7,605,293 of NC_092510.1, read as the reverse complement.
TGTTAGGGATAGTTTGTTAAGGTTAGGGTTAGGGTTAGTGTTTGGAATAGGTCTAGGTTTAGGGTTAGTGTTAGGTTTTGGTACAGGTTTAGGTTAGTGTTAGGTTTAGGATTAGGGTTAGTGTTAGGGATACAGGTAGGGTTAGGGTTAGTATGAGGGTTAGGTTTTGTGTTTGGGTTAGGGTTCAGGTTAATGTTAGGTGTAGGATTAGTGTTAGGGTTAGTTATAGGGTTAGGTTTAGGCTTAGGGTTAGTGATAGTGTTAGGTTTCATGTTGGGATAGGGTTAGGATTAGTTTTAGGTTTAGGGTTAGGTTTAGGTTTAGTGTTAGGTGTAGGGTTAGGATTAGGGTTAGGGTTAGTGTTAGTATTAGGGTTAGGGTTAGGTTTAGGGCTTTTGTTAGGCTTAGGGTTAGTGTTAGGGTTAGAGTTATTGTTCATCTAAGGGTAAGGTCTAGGGTTGGGATTAGATTTAGTGTTAGTGTTAGTGTTAGGGTTAGGGTTAGTGTTAAGTATAGTGTTAGGTTTACATATAGGATTAGGGTTAGTGTTAGGGTTAGAATTAGTGTTCGTGTTATGCTTAGGGTTAGAAATGGGTTTAAGGTTAGTGTTAGGTTTAGGGTTAGGGTTAATGTTAGGATTAGGATTAGGTAAGTGTGAGAGTTAAGGTTAGGTTAGGGTCAGGGTTATGGTTTAGGTTAGGGTTTCTGTTAGGTTTAGAGATAGAGTTAGTGTTATTGTTAGGTTTAGGGTTAGGGATAGTGTTAGTGTTAATGTCAGGATTAAAGTTAAGTTTAGGGTTAGTGTTAGGTTTAGAATTAGGGTTTGCTTTAGGGTTAGGTTTAGTGGTATGGTTAGTGTATCGGTTCGTGTTAAGTTTAGGGTTAGGTTAAGTGTTAGGTTTAGTGTTAGGGTTAGGGTTACTGTTAGGGTTAGGTAAATTTAGCATTAAGGGTTATGTTAGAGTTATGGTTATGGTGTCATTTAGCATAAGGGGTAAGTTTACAGTTAGGGTTAGGTTTAGAGTTAGTGTTCTGATTAGTGTTAGGGTTATGGTTAGCGCTACAGTTATGGATAGGTTTAGTGGTAAGATTAGGTTTAGATTTAGGGTTAGTGTTAGTGTTAGTGTTACTGTAAGGGTTATTGTTAGGATTAGGTTCAGTGTTAGGGTAAACATTAGGTTTACATAAGCATTAGGGTTCGGTTTGGGGTTAGGGTTTGGGTTATGGTTTTTGTTACAGTTAGTGTTAGGGTTAGTTTTGTATTATGGATAGGGTTACATTAGGGTTAGCATTAAGATTAGGATTTGGAATAGAGTTAGGGTAAGAGTTAGGTTAGCTTTAGGGTTAGAACTTGAGTTAGTGATTGGGTTTTGGTTAGGGTTAGAGATAGGATTAGTGTAAGGATAAATTTAGGGTTAGGTTTAGGTTAGGGTTAGGGTTAGGTTAAGGTTTTTGATATGGTTACTGTCCATGTTAAGGTTAGGGTTAGTGTTAGTGTTAGGTTTAGGTTTAGGGTTAAGGTTAGTGTTAGGGTTAGGGTCACATTTAGATTGAGCTTTATTGTTTGGGTTTGGGTTACAGTAAGCTTTAGGGATATTGTTAGGGTTAGGGTTAGTGTCAGGTATAGTGTAAGGTTTAAGCTTAATGATAAAGTTAACATTAAGGTTAGGGTCAGTGTTAGGGTTAGGGTTATGGTAACGGTAAGGATAAGGTTTAAGATTAGGTTTCATGGTAGGGTTAGGGTTAGGGTTAGAGTTAGGGTTAGGATAAATCATAGGGTTTGTGATAGGTTTAGGGTTAGGTTTAGGGTTAGTGTTAGGTTAGGGTTAAGTTTAGGTTTAGGTTAAGATGAGGGTTATGGTTGGATTTATGATTTGTGTTATGATTAGGGTTAGTTTTGCAGTTAGTGATACAGTTAGGGTTAAAGTTAATTTTAGGATTAGGTTTAGGGTTAGGATGAGGTTTAGGATTATGTTTAGGATAATGGTTAGAATTTTTGTTCGTGTAAAATGAGTGTTAGGGCTTGTGTTAGGGTTAGGATTAGGTTTAGTTGTAAGGTTAGGTTTAAAATTTGTGTTAGGTTTACCATTAGGGTTATGTTTAGATTTACAGTTGCGGTTTGGATAAGGGTTAGGGTTAGTGTTAGGGTTAGGGTAGGTTTGGGTAAAAGTTAGGGTTAAGGTTAGTTATAGTGTTAGGGTTAGGTTAGGTTTGGTTTTAGGGTTAGGGTTCGTGTTAGGTTTAGGGTTAGGGTTAGTTTTAGGTTTAAGTTAAGGGTTTTAATTTAGGGTTAAGATTAGTGTTAGGGTTAGGGTTAGTTTTTGTGTTAGCATTGGTGTTTGGGTTAGGGTTGTACTTAGGTTTAGGGTGAGTGTTAGTGTTAGGGTTAGGGTTAATATTAGGTTTATGATTATGGTTAGCATAAGGGTTAGTTTTAATGTTAGGGTTAGGGTTACTATTAGGGTTAGGGTTTATTTTAAGATTAGGGTTAAGTTTAGGTTTAGGGTTAGTGTTAGGGTTAGTGTTTTGGTGAGCGTTAGGGTTAGGGTTAGGATTAGGTTTAGGGGTAGATTTAGGGTTGGAGTGAGTGTTTAGTTTTACAGTAGGGTTAGGTTTAGTGATAGGATTAGGTTTAGAGTTAGGGTTTATGTTAAGATTAGGGTTAGGTTTAGGTTTAAGTTTAGTTTTAGGATTATGGTTAGTGTTTGGGTGAGGGTTAGGCTTAGTGTTATGGTTAGGTTTAGTGTTAGTGTTAGTGGTAGGATCAGGGTTAGGTTAGGGTTTGTGGTAAAGTTATGGGTAGAGTTGTTGTTAGGGTTAGTGTTAAGGTTAGGGTTAGGGTTATTGTTAGGTTATCATTATCGTTAGTGTTAGGGGTACGGATTGGGTTAGTGTTGTGTTAGGGTTAGGGTTATGGTTATGGTTAGGTTTATTATTAGGGTTATGCTTATGGTTAGGGTTAGTGTTAGGTTTAGTGTTAGAATAAGGGTTAGGTTTGTTTTAAGGTTACGGTTAGGGTTATGGTTAGGGTTACGGTGGTGGTTAGTGTTAAGATTCGAGATATGGTTAGGGTTAGGTTTAGGTTATGGTAAGGGTTAGGGTTAGGTTAGGATAAGGTTTAGGGTTAGGGTTCGTGTTAGGGTTAAGGTTAGGGTTAGTGTTATGTTTAGGTTTAGGGTTAAGGTTAGGTTGCATTTGGTGTTAGGTTTAGGGTTAGGTTTAGCATTAGTGTTTGGGTTAGAGTTATAGATAGCTTTAGGGTTAGTGTTAGAATTAGGGTTAGGATTTCTGTTTGGTTTAGGGTTAGGGTTAGGATGAGATTTAGGGTTAGGTTTATTATTAGTGTTAGGGTTAGTGTTAGCCTCATGGTTAGGTGTTAGAGTTAGGTTTAGAGTTAGGTTTAGGGTTATTGTTAGGATTAGGATTAGGTTTAGATTTAGGATTAGGATTAGTGTTTGAGTTAAAATTACTTTTAGTGTTAGGGTATGTGTTAATGTTAGTTTTAGGATTTGTGTTAGGTTTAGGTTTAGGGTTAGTGTTAGGGTTAGAGCTAAGGTTAGTATTATTGTTAAGGTTAGGGTTAGGTTTAGTATTAAGTTTTTGGTTAGGTTTATGTTTAGTGTTGGTTTAGGGTTTGTGTTAGGTTTAGGGTTAGGTTTATAGTTATTGTTAATGTTAATGTCAGGTTTAGGGTTAGGTTTAGAGCTAATGTTAGGGTTAGGATTAGAGTTAGAGTTAGTGTTAGGGTTAGGTTTAGGGTTAGTGTTTGGTTTAGTGTTGGAGTTAAATTTATGGTGAGTGTTTGGGTTAGTTTTAGGTTTAACATTACATTTTGGATTCGGGTAAGTTTTAGGGTTTGGTTTAGGGATATGGTTTCAATTTGTGTTAGTGTTAATGTTAGGGTTAGGGTTAGGGTTAGTGTAAGGCTTAGGGTTAGGGTTACGGATAGGTTTACTGTTAGGTTTTTGTTTAGGTTTAGGGTAAGTGTTAGGGTTATGGTTAGTGTTAGTTTTAGGGATAGGGTTAGGGTTAGGTTGAGTGTTAGTGTTAAGTTTAGCTTTAGATGTAGGTTTAGGGTTCCTGTTAGGGTTAGGGTTAGGTTTGGTTTTGGCTTAGGGTTAGTGTTAGGGTAAGGTTAGTGTTAGAGTTAGTGTTAGTGTCAGCTTTAGGGTTAGGATTTGTGTTAGTGTTAGGGTTAGGATTATGGTTAGTGTTAGGGTAAGGTTTAGTGTTAGGGTTAGAGTTAAGGTTAGGGTTAGGTTTAGGGATAGCATTTGTGTTTGAATTTTGGTTATAGTTAGGTTTAGGGTGAAGGTTAGGGTTAGTGTTAGGCTCAGTGTTATAATTAGGTATAGGTTTAGGATTAGAATTCATGTTACCCTTAGTATTAGGGTTAGGGGTAATTTTAAATTTAGGGTTAAGGTTAGGGTTAATGATACGTTTAGGGCTTGGGGTTAGAGTTAGGGTTAGTGTTAATGTTAGTTTTAGGGTTAGGCTTAAGGTTCATGTTAGGGTTAAGTTTTGGGTTATTTTTAGGGTTAAAATAAGGGTTAGGGTTCATGATAAGGATAGGGTTAAGTTTAGGGTTAGTGTTACATTTAGGGTTAGGGTTAGGGTAGAGTTAGTGTTTCGGTTAGGGTTAGGGATAGTTTTAGTAATATGGTTAGGTTTAGTGTTAGGGTGAGTGTTAGGTTAGGGTTAGTATTAGGGTTAGGTTATGGTTCAGGTTTTGGTTAGGGTTGGGATTTGTGTTACGTTTAGGTTTAGGTTTAGGGTTAGTTTTAGGGTTAGGATTAAAGTTAGTGTTATGGTTGGGTTTGGTTAAAGTTTACGATTTGGTTTAGGGTAATGGTTAGAATTAATGATAGTATAAAGTTAAGGTTAGGGTTAGTGTTAGGATTAGGGTTAGGGTTAGGATTAGTGTTAGGGTTAAGGTTATGGTTTGTTTTAGGGTTACTGATAGGGTATGGTTTAGGTTTACAGTTACGGTAATTATTAGGGATAGGTTTAGGTTAGGTTAGGGTTAGGGTTAGTGTTAAAGTTATACTTATTGTTAGGGATAGGGGTAGGCTCAGGTTTAGTGTTAGGGTTAGGGTAATGGTTAGTGTTAGGTTAGAATTAGGGTTAGGGTTAGGGTTAGGTTTAGGTTTAGGCTTAGGGTTAGTGTTAGGTTTAGTTTTCGGTTTGGGGTTAGTGTTAGGTTTAGGGTAAAAGTTAGCATGAGTATTTGGTATAGGGTTATAATGAGGTTTCAGTTTAGTGTTAGTGTTAGGGCTGGGGTTAGTGTTCGTTTTAGGGATAGGGTTATGGTGAGGGTTAGGTTTAGGGTTAGGGTAAGAGTTTTTGTTAGGGTTAGGATTAGGTTTAGGGTTAGAGTTAGGGTTAAAGTTAGGGTTAGGGTTAGGGTTAGGTTTAGGTTTAGGGTTAGACTTAGGATTAGGATTTCTGCTAGGTATAGGTGTATGGTTACATTTAGGATTAGTGTTATGTTTGGATTTATGGTTTGTGTAAGGGTTAGGCTTTGTGGTATGTTTAGTTTTGGGGTTCATGTTAGGGTTACCGTTAGCATTAGTGTTAGGGTTAATGTTACTCTTAGGATTTGGGTTTGGTTAGGTAAGCGTTAGCTTTAGGGTTAGGTAAAAGTTCGGCTTATTGTTTGGGTTAAAGTTGTTAGGTTTAGGATAATGTTAGGGTTCGTGTAAGGGTCAGGATACGGTTAGGATTTGTGTTAGGTTTAAGGTTAGTTTTATGGTTAGGATTATGATTACAGTTAGTGTTAGTGTTCAGGTTGAGGTTAGGGATAGGATTATGATAGGTTTCGGGTTAGGGTTATGGTATTGTTAGTGTTAGGGTTAGGATTAGGCTGACTTTTAGTGTTTGGGTTAAGGTTATAGTTAGGTTTCGGTTTAATGTTAGCATTAGGGTTAGTGTTAGGCTTAGGGTTAGGGTTAGGATTAAGGTGAGCATTAGGGTTAGGCTTGGGTTTATTTTTAGTTTTATGGGTAGAGTTAGGGTGAGCATTAGGGTTAGGTTTAAGGTTATGATTAGGATTAGGGTTAGTTTTTTGGTTAGTTTTATATTTAGGGTTAGGTTTAGGGTTAAGCTTCGTGTTAGGGTTAGGGTTAAGGTTAGGGTAAGTGTGAGGGTTAGGGTTAGGGTTACAGTTAGAGTTAGTGTTAGGGTTAGGGTTAGGATTAGTGTTAAGTTTAGGGTTAGGGTTAAGTTAAGGGATAGAGCCAGTGTTTGGTTTAGGGATAGGATTAGTGTTTGTGCTAGGGCTAGGGTTAGGGTTAGGTAAAAGTAAGGGTGAGGGTTAGATTAGGGTCAAGATTTTGGTTCAGGAAGGGTTTGTGTTAGGGTTAATCTTAGAGTTAATATTAGTGTTTGTGTTAAGTTTAGGGTTATGTTTAATGTTAGTGTTAAGGTTATGATTGTGTTCAGGGTTAGTGTTAGGGTTTGGGTTAGGGTTTGGTTTAGTTGGGCTTAGTTGAATGGTTAGTGTTAGTGTAAGTGTTATGATTATGTTTAGGGTTATGTTTATTGTTCAGGTTAGGGAAGGTTTAGCTTAAGGGTAAGGGTTAGGCTTAGGTTTAGTTTTAGTGTTCGGTTTAGGGTTAGAGTTAAGGTTAGAGTTTGGGTTAAGGTTTTGGTTAGGTTTGGTGTTAGTGTTAGGATTAGTGTTAGTGTTAGTGTTTGCTTTACGTTTACTGTTAAAGTTGGGTTTAGGTTTACTGTTAGGGTTAGGGTTAGTGTTAGGCTTATGGCTAGTGTTATGGTTAGGGTTAGTGTTAGGCTTAAGGTTATGGTTCGTCTTAGGGTTAGGGTTAGGGTTAGAGTAATGGCTAGGTTTAGGGTTAACATTAGAATTAGTGTTAGGGTTAGGGTCAGGTTAAGTGTTAGGTTTTTGAAATAGTTATGGGTTAGTGTTAGGGTTAGGGTTGTGGTTTGGGTTAAGGTTAGTGTTAAGGTTTGGGTTACAGTTAAGCTTAGTGTTAGGGTATAGTTTTAGGTTAGGGTTAGGCTTAGGTTTAAGTTAGTTTTCGGGATAGGCTTAGAATTTGAGTTAGGATTAGGGTTAGGGTTAGTGTTAGCATTAGGGTTATGGTTAAAATTACGTATGGGTTAGGGTTAGTGTTAGTGTTAAATATTGCGTTAGGTTTAGGGTTAGGGTTAACATTAGGGTTAGGGTTAGGATTACGGTTAGTTTTAGGGTTAGGATTAGGGTTATGTTTAGGGTTAGTGTAAAGGTTAATGTAAGGGTTTGGATTAGCATTAGGTTTAGTGTTAGGTTTAAAATTAGGGTTCATGTTAAGGTTAGTGTTAAGGTTAGGGTTAGGGTTAGGTTTAGTGTTACTGTGTGTTTTAGGGTTAGGGTTAGGGTTAATTATACTGTTAGGTTAAGGTTTAGAGTTAGTGTTATGGTTACAGTTAGGTTTAGAGTTAGTGTTAATGTTAGGGTTAGGGTTAGTTTTAGGCTTAGAGTTTTGGTTATTGTTAGAGTTAGGGTTAGTGTTAGTGTTAAATTTAGGGTTAGGTTTATGGTTAGTGTTATGGTTAGGGTTAGATTTAGGGTTAGTGTTACGGTTAGGGTTAGGTTTAGAGTTATAGTAAAGGTTAGGTTTAGGGTTAGTGTTAGGGTTAGGGTTAGGTTTAGGATTAAGGTTAGTGTTAGTAATTTGGTTAGTGATAGGGTTAGAGTTATAGATAGTGTTAGGTTCAGAAATAGGTTTAATTTTAATGTTAGGCCTAGGGTGTTAGTGTTACAGTTACGGTTAGGGTTCAGTGTAGGTTTAGTGTTAGATTTAGATTTAGTGTTAGGGTAAGGGTTAGGGTTAAGGTTAGGGTTAAGTTTATGGTAGGTTTAGGGTTAAGGGTATTGTTACTGTTAGGTTAGGGTTAGAATTAGGGTTAGTGTTAGTGTTAGGTTTAAGTTTAAGATTAGGGTTAGGGTTAGTGATAAGTTTAGGGATATGTTTAGGGTTAGTGTTAGTGATACGGTTACATTTGGGTTTAGGGTTAGTGTTATGATTAGGATTAGTTTAAGAGTTAGTGTTTGTGTTATGGATAGGTTTAGGTTTAGGGTTAGGGTTCATCTTAGGGTTAGGGTTAGGGTTACTGTTAGGCTTAGGATTAGGGTTATCATAAGGGTAAGGGCTAGAGTTACGGTTACAGATAAAGTTAGTATTAGGGTTAGGGTTAGGGTTAGATTTAGGGTTAGGGTTAGGGTTAGGTTTAGGTTTAGTGTAAGGGTTTCTGTTAGAGTGAGGGTTAAGTTTAGATTTAGGGTAACTGTTACAGTTAGGATTCAGTTTAGACTTAGGGTTAGAGTTAGATTTGGGTTAGGGTTAGAGTTAAGGTTTGTGTTAGGATTACATTTAGGTTTAGGTTTTGGATAAGGTTAGGGTTAGGGTTATTGTTAGATTTAGGGTTAAGGATATTTTTAGGGTTAAGGTAAGGATTAGGTTAGGGTTAGGGTTAGGGTTAGGTTGGAGTTAGGGTTATGGTTAGCAGTAGGGTTTGTTTTAGGGTTATGGTCAGTTTAGAGTTAGTGTGAGGTTTAGTGTTAGGGAAAGGGTTAGGTTTAGGGTTAGGATTTTTGGTCAAGGTTATGGTTAGTGTTAATTTTTTTTTAGGGATAGGATTAGGGTTACAGTTAAGATTAGGGTTAGAGTTAGTTTTAGGGTTAGGATTAGGGTTACTGCAAGTGGTAGGGTTAGGCTTAGGGTTAGTGTTATGGTTAGGGTTATGTTTAGAGTTAGGGTTTGTGTTAGGGCTAGGATAGGGTTAGGTTTAGGGTTAGAGTTAGGGTTAGGTTAAGAGTTAGGTTTAGTTTTAGGTTTAGGTTTATTGTTTGTGTTAGGGTTAAGGATAGGGTAAGACTTAGGGATTGTTTTAGGTTTAGGGTAAGAGTTAGGGTTAGATTAGGGTTAGGATTAGGGTTAGTTTTAGGGTTAGTGATAGGTTTAGGGTTAGTGATATGTTTTGGTTTAGGGATAGGATTTGGATTTCTCTTACCGTTAGTATTATGGGTAAAGTTAGTGTTAGGGTTAGTGTTTGGGTTAGGGTAAGGTTTAGGTTTAGGTTAAGGATTAGGATTAGGTTAGGGTTAGAATTAGTTTTAAGGTTAGTGTTGGTGTTAAGGTTAGGTTTAGGGTAAGTGTTAGGTTAGGTTTATAAATAGGATTCCTGTTAGGGTTAGGGTTAGGGTTAGGGTGAGGGTTAGGGTGAGCCTTATTGTTAGTGTTAGGGTTATTGTTAGGGTTAGGGATAGGGTTAGAGTTTTTGTTGGGTTTATAGTTAGGTTTAGTGTTAGGGTTAGGGTTAAGGTTAGGGTTTGGATTAGGGTCACGGTTACAATTTGTGTTAGTATAAGTGTAAGTGATAAGGTTAGGGTTAGGGTAAGTGTTAGGGTTTTGTTTAATGTTAGGGTTAAGTTTAGGGTTAGTGTCTGGCTTACAGTAAAGGTTATGGTTATGGTTATAGTAATAATTATAATTAATTTTAGAGTTAGGGATAGGGTAGGTTTTAGTGTTACATTAGGGTTAAGGTTAGGTTTAGGATAAGTGATAGTTTTAGGTTTAGGTTTAATGTTAGTGTTAGGTTGATGTTTACTGTTAGGAATAATGTTAGGGTTTGGGTTAGGGTTACGGTTACGGTTAGTTTTTGGATTAGGTTTAGGGTTAGGGTTAGTGTTAGGTTTTGGTACAGGTTTAGGTTAGTGTTAGCCTTAAGGTTAGGATTAGTGTTATGGATAGTGTTAGGGTTAGGGTTAAGGTTAGTGTTGTAGTGTTAGGGTTAGGGTTAGGTTTCATGTTTGGGTTAGGGTTCGGGTTAATGTTAGGTGTAGGGTTAGTGTTAGGGTTAGTGATAGTGTTATGTTTAGAGTTAGGGTTAGGGTTAGTTCTAGGGTTAGGTTTAGGGTTAGAGTTAGCATCAATGTTAGTGTTAGGGTTAGGTATCATGTTTGGGATAAGGTTAGGGTTATTGTTAGGTTTAGTGTTAGGTTTAGGTTTAGTGTTAGGGGAAGGGTAAAGGTTAGTGTTAGTGTTAGTGTTAGGTTTATGTTTCTTGTTTAGGATAGGGTTAGGTTTAGGGTTAGGTTTAGGTTTATTGTTAGCAGTAGGGTTAGGTTTAGGGTTAGTGTTAGTATTAGGGTTAGGGTTAGGTTTAGTGTTTTTGTTAGGTTTAGGGTTAGAGTTATGGTTCATCTAAGGGTAAGGTTTAGGATTAGGGTTAGATTTAGTGTTAGTGTTAGGGTTAGGGTTAGGTTTAGAGTTAAGTATAATGTTAGGTTTATAGATAGGTTTAGGGTTAGTGTTAGGGTTAGAGTTAGTGTTACTGTTATATTTAGAGTTAGAGATAGGGATACAGTCAGTGTCAGGGTGAGGTTTTGTGTTAGGGTTTCTGTTACGGTAAGTGTTGGTGTTAAGGTTAGGTTTAGGATTAGTATTAGGTTTAGGGTCAGGATTAGGGTTATGATTATTGTTAGTTTTAAAGTTAGGATGTGTGTTAGGTTTAGGGTTAAATTTAGTTATAGTATTAGGGTTAGGGTTAGGTTTAAGTTTATTGTTAGGGTTAGTATGAGGTTTAGTGTTAGTGTTAGTGTTAGAGTTATGGTTGGTATAGCTTTCTGGTTAGTGTCTGGGTTAGGGTTAGGGTTAGGTTTAGATTAGAATCAGGTGTAGGTTTAACATTAATGTTATGGTTAGTGTTAGGGTTAGGGCTAGTGGTAGTGTTAGGATTAGGGTTAGGGTTGAGTTTAGGATTAGCTTTAGTGTTAGGGTTAGGGTTTAGTTTCAGGTTCAGGTTAGGGCTAGGATTAGGGTTGGGTTATTTTTAGTGTTAGGTTTAGGGTTAGGGTTAACGTTATGATTAGGATTAGGTAAGTGTGAGAGTTAGGGTTAGGTTAGGGTCAGGGTTATGGTTTAGGTTATGGTTTCTGTTAGGTTTAGAGTTAGAGTTAGTGTTAGTGTTAGGTTTAGGATTAGGATTAGTGTTAGTGTTAGTGTTAGGATTAAGGTTAGGTTTAGAGTTAGTGTTAGGTTTAGAGTTGGGGTTAGATGTAGTGGTATGGTTAGTGTATGGGTTTGTGTTAAGTTTAGGGTTAGGGTTAGTGTCAGGGTTAGTGTTAGGTTAGGGTTACTGTTAGAGTTAGATAAATTTAGCGTTAGGGTTATGTTAGAGTTATGGTTATGGTTTCGTTTAGGGTTAGGGTTAGGTTTACAGTTAGGATTAGTGTTCGGGTTAGTGTTGTGGTTAGTGCTAGGTTTAGGGATAGCGCTACAGTTAGGGTTAGGTTTAGTGTTAAGTTTAGGGTTAGGTTTGGGTTAGTGATATTGTTAGGATTAGTGGAAGGGTTATTGTTAGGATTAGGTTTGGTGTTAGGGTTAAAGTTAGGTTTAGATAATCATTAGTGTTAGGGTTGGGGTTAGGATTAGGATGATGGTTTTTGTTAGAGTTAGGGTTAAGGTTGAGTTTTGTATTACAGTTAGAGTTACATTAGGGTTAGCATTAAGATTAGGATTCAGAGTAGACTTCGGGTTAGGGTTAGGTTTAGGGTTAGTTTTAGGGTTATGGGTAGAGTTAGTGTTAGTTTTAAAGTTAGGGTTAGGGTTAGGTTAGGTTTAGGTTTAGGATTAGGGTTAGTGTTTGTGTTTGGGTTGTGGTTAGAGTTAGGATTAGTGTTAGGATAAATGTTACGGTTAGGGTTAAGTTAGTGTTAGGGTTAGGTTAAGTTTAGGGATATGGTTACAGTCCATGTTAGGCTTAGGTTTAGTGTTAGTGTTAGGTTTAGGTTTAGGGTTATGATTAGTGTTAGGGTTACAGTTAGGTTGAGCATTAGTATTTGGGTTAGGGTTATAATAAGTTTTAGATTTAGTGTTAGTGTTAGGGTTAGTGTCAGGTATAGTGTAAGGGTTAAAGTTAATTAAAACTTTAAAGTTGGGGTTAGGGTTAGGGTTATTGTTACTCCTATGGTTATGGTTAGGATAAGGGTTAAGGTTAGGGTTCGTAGTAGGTTGGGTTCAGGTTAGTGTTAGGGTTAGGATAAAGCATAGGGTTAGTGATAGGATTAGGGTTAGGTATAGGGTTAGTGTTAGGTTAGGGTTATGTTTAGGGTTAGGTTAAGATTAGGGTTCTGGTTAAAGTTAAGGTTTGTGTTATGATTAGGGTTACGTTAAGGTTTAGGATTAGATTTAGGATTATGGTTAGAATTCATGTTCATTTAAAATTACGGTTAGGGTTTGTGTTAGGCTTAGGATTAGAGTTAGTTGTAGGGTTAGGTTTAGGGTTTGTGTTAGGGTTACCGTTAGGGTTATGTTTTGAGTTACAGTTACATTTAGGATTAGGGTGAGGGTTAGGGTTACTGTTAGGGTAGGTTTGGGTAAGAGTTAGGGTTAAGGTTAGTGTTATTGTTAGGGTTATGGTTAGGTTTAAATTTACGGTTAAGTTTCGTGTTAGGTTTAGGGTTAGGGTTAGGGTTAGATTTAGGTTTATGTTTAGGGTTTGGGTTAGGGTTAGGATTAGTGTTAGGGTTAGGGTTAGGGTTTGTGTTAGTGTTATTGTTTGCATTAGGGTTATTCCTTGGATTACAGTGAGTATTAGTTTTAGGGTTAGGATTAGTGTTAGGTTTAGGCTTAGGGTTAGTGTGAGGTTTGGGTTTAAAATTAGGGTTAGGATTAGTATTAGGGTTAGGGTTAGGATTAGTGTTTATTTTAGAATTAGGGTTAGGTTTAGATTTAGTGTTAGAGTTAGGGTTAGTGTTTGGGTGAGGGTTAGGGTTAGGTTTAGGGTTTGTGTAAGTGTTTAGTTTTACACTAGGGTTAGGTTTAGTGTTAGGGTTTATGTTAAGATTAGGGATAGCTTTAGGTTTAGGGTTAGTGTAAGGTTTATGGTTAGTGTTTGGATGAGGGTTAGGCTTAGTGGTATGTTTAGGTTTAGTGTTAGTCTTAGTGCTAGGGTTAGGGTTAGGTTAGGGTTCGTGTTAAAGTTATGGGTAGAGTTGTTGTTAGTGTTAGTGTTAGGGTTAGGATTGTGTTTAGGGTTAGGTAAGCGTTATCGTTAGGGTTAGGCTAGGGTTAGGGTTTGGGTTAGTGTTTATGTCAGGGTTAGGGTTATCGTTATGGTTAGGTTTAGGGTTAGGTTCAGTGTTAGGATAAGTGTTAGGTTTGTGTTAGGGTTACAATTAGCATTACAGTTATGGTTATGGTTACATTTAGTATTAATTTTCGGGATAGGGTTCTGGTTAGGTTTAGGTTAGAGTAAGGGTTAGGGTGATGTTAAGGTTAGGTTTACGGTTAGGGTTTTTGTTAGTGTTAAGGTTAGGGTTAGTGTAACATTTAAGTTTAGGGTTAGGGTTAGGTTATAGTTGGTGTTAGGGTTAGCGTTAGGTTTAGCATTAGTATTTGGTTTAGGGTTATACATAGCTTTAGTGTTAGTGGTAGGATTAGTGTTAGGGTTACTGTTTGGTTTAGGATTAGGGTTAGGGTGAGATTTAGGGTTAGGGTTATTGTTAGTGTTAGGGTTAGTGTTAGCCTTAGTGGTAGGGTGATGGTGTGGGTTAGAATCAAATTTAGGCTTAGTGTTATAGTTAGTTTTAGGTTTAGGATTAGAATTCGTGTTAGAATTAAGATTAGAATTAGCATTAGTTTTTGGTTTAGTGTTAAGGTTAGGGTTAATGATATGGTTAATGTTTGGGTTAGAGTTAGGGTTGGTGTTACGATTTTTATTATGGATAGGGTTAAAGTTCATGTTAGGGTTAGGTTTATGGTTAGTGTTAGGCTTAGGGCAAAATTTAGGGTTCATGATAGGAATAGGGTTAAGGTTAGGGTTAGTGTTACCATTAGGGTTAAGGTTAGGGTAGGGTTAGCGTTTTGGTTAGAATTAGGTATAGGATTAGTGATATGGTTATGTTTAGGGTTAGGGTGAGTGTTAGGTTAGGGTTAATATAGGGTTAGGTTAAGTTTCAGGTTTTGGTTACGGTTGAGGTTTATGTTACAGTTAGGCTTAGGGTTAGGGTTAGGATTAAAGTTAGTGTTAGTGTTAGGGCAAAGGTTAAATGAAGGTTTACGGTTAGGTTTAGGGTAATGGTTAGAATTAGTGTTAGTATAAAGTTTGGGTTAGGGTTAGTTTTACGATTAGGGTTAGGATTAGGGTTAGTGTTAGGGTTAGGATTAGGGTTTGTGTTAGGGTTACAGATAGGGTTAGGTATATGTTAACAGTTATGGTTATTATTAGAGTTAGGTTTAGGGATAGGTTTAGGGTAGGTTAGGGTTAGGGTTAGTGTTAAAGTTATTGTTATTGTTAGGGTTAGTTGTAGGCTTAGGTTTAGTGTTAGGGTTAGGGTGACAGGGTTAGTTTAGGGTTAGGATTAGAGTTAGGGTTAGGTTTAGTCTTAGGGTTAGTGTTTGGTTTAGGTTTAGGTTTTGGGTTAGGGTTAGGGTTAAATTTAGCATTAGTGTTTGTTTTAGGGTTTTAATGGAGGTTTAGGTTTTGTGTTAGTTTTAGTGTAAGGGTTAGTATTAGTTTTAGAGATAGGGTTATGGTGACAGTTGGTTTAGGGTTAGGGTTATTGTTAGAGTTAGGGTTAGGGTAAAAGTTACTGTTAGGTTAGATTTAGGGTTAGGGTTAGGCTTAGGATTAGAGTTTCTGTTAGGCTTAGGTATAGGGTTAAGTTTAGGGTTAGTGTTAGTGTTGGTGTTATGGTTTAGGTGATGGTTAGGCTTAGTGGTATGGTTAGGTTTAGGGTTCATGTTAGGGTTACAGTTTGCATTAGTGTTACCGTTAGTGTTACTGTGCAAATTTGGGTTTGGTTAGGTAAGTGTTAGCGTTAGTGTTAGGTACAATTTAGGTTTATGGTTTGGGTTAGGGATGCTGTTAGGTTTAGAATGAGGGTTAGGGTTAGTTTTAGGGTTCGGCATAGGGTTAGGTTTTGTGTTAAGGTTAAGGTTATTTTTATGGTAAGGTGATGATTACAGTTAGTGTTAGGGTTCGAGTTTAGGTTAGGGATATGATTATGATAGGGTTTGAGTTAGGGTTAGGTTATTGTAAGGGTTAGGGTTAGGGTTAGAGTTAGGGTGAGTGTTAAGGTTTGGGTTAGGATTAGGGTTAGCTTTAGAGTTTGAGTTAAGGATATAGTTAGGTTTAGGTTTAGAATTAGGGTTAGGGTTAGTGTTAGGTTTAGGGTTAGGGTTAGGGTTAGGCTTAGGGTTATTTTAAAATTTATGGTTAGAGTTAAGGTTAGCATTAGGTTCAATGTTAGGTTTAAAATTAGGGTTCATTTTAAGGTTAGAGTTAGGGTGAGTGTTAGGTTTAAGGTTAGGTTTAGGGTTAGGTTTAGTGTTAGTGTTTGTTTTGGGGTTAGGGTTAGGGTTAATTATACTGTTAGGGTTAGGGATAGGTTTAGAGTTAGTGTTATGGTTACAGTTAGGTTTAGAGTTAGTGTTAAGGTTAGGGTTAGTGTTAGTTTTAGGCTTAGTGTTAGGGTTATTGTTAGTATTAAGTGTAGGCTTAGAGTTCAGATTAGGGTTAGGCTTAGAGTTAGGGTTAAGGATAGTGTTTAAGTTAGGGTTAGGTTTAGCAGAAGTGTTAGTGTTAGTTTTAGGTATAGAATTATGTTAAGTGTTAGGTTTAGGGTTAGTGTTAGAGTTAGTTTTAGGGTTAGGGTTAGGTTTAGGATTAGGGTTAGTTTTAGTAATTTGGTTAGTATTAGGGTTAGGGTTATGGTTAGTGTTCGGGTCAGAAATAGGTTTAAGGTTAATGTTAGGCATAGGGTGAGGGTTAGCGTTACAGTTAGGGTTAGGATTTGATTTATATTTAGTGTTAGGTTTACATTTAGCGTTAAGTTTAGTGTTAGGGTAAGGGTTAGGGTTAGGATTAGTTTTAAGTTTACGGTTAGGTTTGTATTACTGTTAGTTTCGGGTTAGAATTAGGGTAATTGTTATTGTTAGGGTTCGGTTTAGAATTTGGGTTAGGGTTAGTGATATGTTTAGGGATATGTTTAGCATTAATGTGAGTGATAGGGTTAGGTTTGGGGTTAGGGATAGTGTTAGGGTTATGGTTAGGATCAGTGTAAGAGTTAGGGTTTGTGTTAGGGATAGGGTTAAGTTTAGTGTTACGGTTACCGTTAGGGTTAGTGTTGAAATTAGGATCCATCTTAGGGTTAGGGTTACGGTTACGATTAGGCTTAGGATTAGGGTTAGGGTAAGTGTAAGGTTTAGTGTTATGGTTACAGAAAGAGATAATGTTAGGGTTAGGGTTAGTGTTAGACTTAGGGCTAGGTTAGGTTTAGGGTTTGGATTAGTGTTAGGGTTTCTGTTAGGGTGAGGGTTAAGGTTATATTTAGGGTAACAGTTACAGTTAGGATTCAGTTTAGAGTTAGGGATAGAGTTAGGTTTGGGTCAGGCTTAGAGTAAAGGTTTGTGTTGGGGTTAGATTTAGGGTTATGGTTATATTATGTTTTAAGTTAGGGTTAGTTTTAGGGTTAGGGTTAGAGTCAGGTTTAAGGGTAGGGTTAGAGCTAGAGTTAGGGTTAGGTTTAGGATTAGGGTTATTGTTAGTGTTAGGGTTATGTTAGGGATAGGGTTAGTGTTAGAGTTAGGGTTAGTGAGGGATAGGGTTACAGTTAGAGTTAGTGATAAGTTTAGAAATATGTTTACTGTTAGAATTATTTAAGAGTTAGGGTACTTGTTAGGGTATTGGTTAGGGTTAGGTTCAGGGTTAGTTTTAGAATTAGGGTGAGGATCATGGTTAGGGATCAGTTTATGGTTATGGTAAGTTTAATAGTTAGGATTAGGGTTAGTGTTAGGATTAGTGTTAAGGTCAGGGTTAGGGCTAAGATTATGATTTGTTTTAGGTTGAGGGTTAGGTTTTTGGTTTGGGTTAGTGTTAGGGTTAGGGTTACAGTTGGATTAGGGTTAGAGTTAGGGTTAATATTAGGGTTATAGTTAGGGTTAAGGGTAGGGATAGGGTTAGTGTTATGATTAGGGTTAAGGAAAGGATTAGGCTAAGGGTTAGGGTTAGGGTTAGTGTTAGGGTAAGGGTTAGGGTTAGGATTAGGTTTAGGGTTAGTGTTATTGTTAGGGTTAGGGTTAGTTATAGGGTTAGGGTTTGTTTAAGTTTTAGGGTTCATTGTAGGGTTTGGGTTAGGGTTTGTGTAAGGGTTAGGGTTAGAGTTAGAGTTAGGGTTTCTGTTAGATTTAGGGTTAGGGTTAAAATTAGTGTTAGTGTTACAGTTAGGATTAGGGTTAGGGTTATTGTTAGGGTGAGAATTAGGGGTAGGTTTAATGTTAGGGTTGGTGTTTGTGTTAGGGTTCATTTTATGTTAATGGATAGGATTATTGTTAGTTTTTCAGTTAGGATTAGTGTTAGGTTTAGCATTAGGGTTAGGATTAGGGTTAAGTTTAGGGTTAGTGTTATGGTTCGGGTTAGGGTTATGATTAATGATAGTGTTCAGTTTAGGGTAAGGGTTAGGATTAGTGTTAGGGTAAGGTTTAGGATTAGAGTTTTATAAGGGTTAGGGTTAAGGTTAGGTTGGGATAGGGTGGTGCTTTGAGTTATGATGTTTGTTTAAATTAGGGTTAGGGTCAGGGTTTGTTTCGGTTTAACATTAAGTTGCCGGTTTGTTTTGGGGTTACTGTTAGGGTTATTCTTAGGTTTTGTGTTAGGGTTAGGGCTAGGTTTAGTGTTAGTGTTAGGTGTAAGTTATTGGTTAGTGTTAGTGTTAAGGTTAGAATTAGTGTTTCACTTAGGGTCAGCGTTAGGTTTAGGGTTTGTGTTAGGGTTAGGGTTAGAGATAGGGTTAGGGTTAGGTTTAGGGTGGGGTTTACAGTAAAGGTTAGGGTTAAAGTTATGATTAGGATTAGAGTAATATTTAGTGTTATGGTTAGGGTTCGTGTTAGATTAGGGTTAGGATTAGGGTTAGTGTTAGTGTTTTGGTTAGGATTAGGTTTAGGGTTAGTGTTAGTGTTTCAGTTAGGGTTTCTGTAACATTTAGGGTTAGAAATAGTGTTAGGATTAAGGTTAGGGTTAGTGTTAGTGTTAGGTTTAGGATTTGGTATAGGTTTGGTTTTAGTGTTAGAGTTAGGGTTAGGGTTAGTGTTACAGTTAGGGTTACAGTTAGGGTTAGGTTTAGTGTTAGGTTTAGTGTTAGGGTTAGTGTTAGAGTACGGGTTAGAGTTAGGGTCAGGGTTAGTGTTAGGGTTTGGGTTAGGGTTAGAGTAAGGTTTAGGATTAGGGTTAGTGGTAGTATTAGCGGTGAGTTAGGGTTAGGTTTCCAGTTATGGTTAGGATTAGTGTCAGAGTTAAAGTTAGGGTTAGATTTAGGGATAGTATTAGGCTTAGTTTTAGGGTTAGGGTTGTGTTTTGTGTTAGGGTTAGAGTTATGATTAGAATTTGTGTTAGGATTAGATTTAAAATTATGGTTGGATTATGGTTAGAGTTAGGGTTAGGGTTAGGGTTAGGGTTAGGTTTATTGTGAGTGTTAAAAGTAGGTTAGTGTTAGTGTTAGTTCTAGGGTTACAGTTAGAGTTAGTGTTAGTTTTAGGGTTAAGGATACTGTTAAAATTAGATTTAGTGTTAGGTTTACGGTTAGGGTTAGTGATAGGGTTAGGATTATGGTTATTGTTTCGGTTAGGTATGGTTTAATTTTAGTGTTTTGGTTAGTGTCAAAGTTAGGGTTAGGATTAGATAAGGGTTAGGGTTAGGGTTAGGGTTAGGTTAAGTATAAAACTATGGTTTGGGTTAAGATTTGTTTTAGGGTTATGGTTAGGATTAGGAACAGGTTTTAGGTTAGTGTTAGGGTTAGGTTTATGGCTCATGTTAGGTTTAGGGTTAGTGTTAGTGTAAGAGTTAGGGTTAGAGATAGTGTTAACATTACAGTTAGTTTTAGGGTTAAAATTAGTGTTTTGTTGAGTGTTAGATTTAGAATTAGTTTTAGTGTTAGGGTTAGTGTTAGGGTTAGTGTTATGGTTAGTGTTAGGTTAAGGGTTACGGTTAGTAAGATTAGTGTTAGATTTTGGGTTAGGTTTTGGGTTTGTGTTAGGGTTAGTGTTAGGGTAAGGTTAGGGTTAGGGTTAGGTTTGGGTTCATATTAGGGTAGTGTTATAGTTAGTGTTAGGTTTAGGTTTAGGATTAGGTTTAGACTTAGGGTTAGGGTTATAGTTATGGTTAGGGTTATTGATAGGGTTAGGATTAGTGTTAGGTTTAAGATTAGAGATAGGGTTTGGGTTTGGTTTAGGGTTAGTTTTAGGGTTAGGGTTAATTTTAGGGTTAGGATTAGGGTAAGGTTTAGTTTTAGGGGGCTGGTTAGAGTTCATGTTAGGGTTAGTGTTAGTGTTAGTGTTAGGATTAGTGTTAGGATTTTTGTTATTGTTAGGGTTAGTGTTAGTGTTTGGATTAAGGTTAGGATTAGGGTTAGTGTTAGGGTTAGGCTTAGTGTAAATTTAGGGTTAGATTTAGGGTTGGTTAGGATTAGGGTTACGGTTAATTTCATGGTTTATGTTACAGTTTGTTATGTTAGAATTAGTATTAAGTTTAGCTTTAGGATTAGGGTTTGGGTTGTGGTTAAATTTAGGGTTAGTATTTGTGTTAGGGATAGTGTTAGGTTTGGGTTAGGGTTAGTGTTAGGGTTAGGTTCAGCATTAGAATAAGGTTTAGGTTTAGATTTAGGATTATAATAAGAGTTAGTGTTAGGGTTAGGGTTAGGGTTAGTGTTAGGGTTAGGGTTAGGGTAAGTGTTAAGATTAGGGTTAAGTTTGGGTTAGGGTAAGTATTAGGTTTAGTGTTAAGGATGGGTTTAGGTTTGGTTTTAGGTTTCATGTTAAGGATAGATTTAGGGTTAATTTTGGTGACGGTTAGGGTTTGGCTTAGGGTGCGTGTTAGTGTTAGGGTTAAGGGTAGTGTTATATTTAGGTTTAGGTTTAGGGTTAGGGTTACAGTTAGGGTTAGATTTAGGTTTAGTGTTTGGTTTAGTGTTATAATTCTGTTTAGAAATAGAGTTAGGTTTAAGATTAGGGTTAATATCATGTTTAGAGTTATGTTTAGATTTAATGTAAAAGTTAGGTTAGGGATAGGGTTAGGGTTTTGGTAGTATTAGGGTTAGTTTTAGGGTTAGAATTAGGTTTCGGCTTAGGGTTAGTGTTGATGTTATTATTATGTTTATGATTATGTTAGGGTTAGTAAATGTTAGGTTTCGTGTTATAGTTAGGATTAGGTTTAGGTTAAGGGTCAGGATTATGGTTAGTATTAGGTTTTGGTTTAGGGTTATGGTTAGGTTTAGGTTTAGGATTACGTTTAATGTAAGGGTGAGGTTTAGGTTAAGGGTTAGGGTTAGGGTTAGATTTAGTGTCAGCTTTAGGGTTAAGGTTATTGTAAGGTTAAGGATTAGGGTTATGGTTAGATTTAGGTTTAGAGTTATATTTTGGGTTAGGTTTAAGGTTAGGGTAATTGTTAGAGCTAGGTTTAGAATTAGGATTAGGTTAGTGTTATGTCTAGGTTTAGGGTTAGAATTAGGATTAATGTTTGGGTTAGGATTAGTGTTAGTGTTAGTGTTAGGGTTATGATTAGGGTGACTTTTAACGTTATTATTAGCTATCAGGTTAGCATTATATTTAGGGTTAGGGTTAGGGTTAGGTTTTGTTTTGGGATTAAATTTAGGGTTAGGTTTTTGGTTAGGGTTATAGTTAGTGTTATCTTTAGATTTAGGGTTAGGGTTTGTTTTATAGTTAGTGTTAGGTTTAGGGTTAGGGTAAAGTTTAGGTTACGAGTAGGGTTAGGTTAAGGTTAAAAAATGGTTAGCATTAGAGTTTGTGTTAGGGTTTGGGTTAGTGTTAGGATTAGTGTTAGGGTAAGTGCTAGTGTTAGGGTAAGTGTTAGTGTTAGTGTTAGGGTTAGGGTTAGGGTTAGAGTTTGTGCTAGGGTAAGGGATAGGGTTAGAGATATGTTTAGGATTAGGGTTAAAGTTATTGTTAGGATTAGGTTTAGGGTTAGTGTTAGTGTTTGTGTTAGGTTACAGTTAGTGTTTGTGGTATAGTTTGGGTTAGTGTTAATGTTAGGTTTAGCGTTAGGGTTAGGGTTAAGTTTAGCATTATGGTGAGGGTTAGGGTTATGGTAGGGTTAGGGTTAGGTTTCGGATTAGGATTAAGGTTAGGATTAATATTAGGTAATGGGTTAAGGTTAGTGTTAGATTTAGGTTTAGGTTAGGGGTTAAGGTTAGTGTTAGGGTTGGGTTAAGGTTAGGATTAGTGTTAGGTTAGCATTATAGTTAAGTTTAGTGTTAGTGTTTGTGTTAACATTAGGGTAAGGT
Organism: Marmota flaviventris; assembly: GCF_047511675.1. Lineage (NCBI taxonomy): Eukaryota > Metazoa > Chordata > Mammalia > Rodentia > Sciuridae > Marmota > Marmota flaviventris. The sequence continues at coordinate 7,583,992 of NC_092510.1, read as the reverse complement.
TAGGGATAGGGTAAGTGTTAGGTTTAGGGTTAGGGTTAGTGTTATTTTTAGGGTTAGTGTTATTTTTTGGGTTAGGGTTTTGATTAGGTTTAAGTTTAGTGTTAGGGTTAGTGTTAAGGTTAGGGGTAGTGATTTGGTTACAGATAAGTTTAGGGTTAGTATTAGGGTTAGGATTAGTGTTTGTGTTAGAGTTTGGGTTAGGGTTAGTTTTAGGGTTAGGGTTAGTGTTAGGGTTAAGGTTAAGTTTAGGTTTAGTGTTAGGTTTTGGTTTGATTAGGGTTAATGTAAGGCTTGGGTTATGGTTAGAGTTAGTGTTAAGGTTAGCATTAGAATGAGGTTTAGTGTTAGTGGTAGGGTTATGGTAAGGGTTAGGGTTATGGTTAATGTTAGGTTTAGTGTTAAGGTTAGAGTTTGGAATAGGGTTATGTTTAAAGTTAGGTTTAGTGTTAGTGTTAGTGTTAGGGTTAGGGTTAGTTTTAGGGTTAGTTTATACTTAGGGTTATGGTTAGGTTTAGGGTTAGTGCTAAATTTTGCAATTGAGTTAGTGTTACGGAGAGTTTTAGAGGTAGGGTTAGGGTTAATGTTAGGGTTTGGATTAGAATTAGTGTTAGTGTTAGGGTTATGGTTTGTGTTATGGTTAGGTTTAAGGTAAGTGTAAGTCTAGGTTTACAGGTAGGATTAACGTTACTGTTAGGGTTAGTGTTAGTGTTAATTTTTGCATTAGAGTTAGTGTTAGATTTATTGTCAGGTTTAGGTTTAGAGTAAGGGTTAGGGTTAGTGTTAGGTTTAGGGTTAGGTTGAGGGTTAGGGTTAGTGTTAGTGTTAGGTTTAGGGATCAGTTTAGGGTTTTTGTTAGGGTTAGGGTTAGGGTTTGCATTAAGTTTAGTTTTAGGGTTCATGTTCGGTTAGGGTTAGAGTGAGTGTTGATTTTAGTGTTAGGTTTAGGTTTATTGTTAGTGTTTGGTTTAGGGTTAGGGTGCGTGTTAAGGATAGGTTTAGGGTTTGAAATAGGTTTAGAGTTAGTGTTAGTGTTAGGGTTAGGGTTAGTGTTGTGGTTATGATTAGGGTTATGTTTAGGTTTAGTGTTAGTGTTATGGTTAGTGTTAGGCTAATGATTAGTGTTAGGGTTAGTGTTAGGTTTAGTGTTTGGGTTAGTTAGGTTAGGGTTAGGGTTAGCATATTTGATAGGGTTATGTTTAGGGTAAGTGTTAGGGATATGAATAGGATTAGTTTTAGATTTAGGGTTAGGTTTAGTGTTAGTTTTATGGTAAGGTTTAGAATTAGGGTTAGGGTTAGAGTTAGGGTTAGAATTAGTGATAGGGTTTTGTTTTTGAATTAGATTTAGTGTTAGGTTTAGGGTTAGCGTCAGTGTAAGGTTTAGTGTTAATGTTAGGTTTAGGGTTTTGGTTAGTGTTAGGGTTAGTGTTAGGTTTAGATTTAGGGTTCATGTTAGGGTTAGGTTAAGGGTTAGGGGTAGTATTAGGGTAGAGTTAGGCTTTGATATAGGGTTGGGGTTAGGGTTAGGGTTGGGGTTAGGGTAAGATTCAGGATTAGGATTAGTGTAAATGTGAGGTTTACGGTTAGGGTTAGTGTTAATTTTAGGGATACAGTTGGTTTTAGTGTTAATTTTAGAAATACGATTAGTGTTAGGGTTAGGGTTTGTATTAGGTTACTTGTTAGGGTTAGGTTTCTTGTTAGGTTTAGGTTTTTTGTTAGGGTTAGGGTTAGGGTTAGATTTTGTGCTAAATTTAGGGTTAGGTTAGGTGTAGGTTTACCGTTAAAATTATGTTTAGGATTAGAGTTAGGGTTAGTTTTAGGGTTAGGGTTTGTGTTTGTGTTAATATTAGTTTTAGGATTTGGTTAAGGTTAGAGTTTGTATTAGTGGTATGGTTTTTGTTAGGGTTTGTGTCAGGGTTGTGATTAGGGTTAGAGTTGGGGTTACACGTAGGATTAGATTTAGGTTTGGGGTTAGGGTTAAGGTTAGAATTAGGGTTAGTATTAGGGTTAGATTTAGGGTTAGTTTTAGGGTTACTGTTAGGGTGATGTTTAGTGTTAGGGTTAGTGTTATTGTTAGAGTTAGGGTTAATTTTAGGGTTAGGGTTAGAGTTAGGATTATTTTTATGTTTAGGGTTAGTGTTTGTGTTAGGTTTATGGTTAGGGGAAGGTTTAGGTTTTGTCTTAGTTTTAGGGTTAGAGTTAGGGTTAGGGTTGCAATTAGAATTTGGTTTGGCTTAAGGTTAGGATTAGTGTTAGGGTTATTGTTAGGTTTTGTGTTAGTGTTAAGGTTAGGTTTAGTGTTAGGTTAGGTTTACGGGTAGGATTATTGTTATGGTTATGGTTAGTGTTAGTGTTTGTTTTCAGGTTAGTGTTAGGGTTAGTGTTAGGGTTAGGGTTAGGTTTAGGGTTAGGTTTATGTTAGGGTTAGTGTTAGGGTTAGGGGTTATGTTAGGGTTAGGGTTAGGATTATTGTTATGTTTAGGATTAGGGGTAGGGTTAGGGTTATTTTTATGTTTAGGGTTATGGCTAAAAATAGGGTTAATGTTAGGTTTAGCATTAGGGTTAGGTTTAGCCTTACAGTTATAGTTAGCATTAGGGTTAGTGTTAGGTTTAGTTTAAGGGTTAATGTTATTCTTAGGGTTATTTTTAGGGTTATATTTCTGATTAGGTTTAGGTTTGGTGTTAGTGTTATTGTTAGGGTTAGGGTTTCTTTAATATTTGGGTTAGGGTAAGGTTTAGGGTTAGGTTTAGTGTTAGGTATAGGGTTAGGGTTAGGCCTAGTGTTAGAGTAAGTGTTAGGGTTATTGTAGTTAAGGGTTAGGTTTAAGAGGTTCAGTTTTAGGGTTAGGGTTTGTTTTAGGGTTACATTTAGGGCTAGGGTTAGGGTTATAGATAATATTAGGGTTAAGTTTAGGTTTAGGGTTAGAGTAAGTGTTAGGTTTAGGTTTAAGTTTAGCACTAGTGTTATGGTTTGTGTTATGGTTATTGTTAATTTTAGGGTTAGGGTTAGGGTTAGGTTTAGAGTTACATTTACATTTAGGGTCAGTGATAGATTTAGGTTTTGAGTTAAGGTTAGTGTTTGTGTTAGGGTTAGGATTACTGTTAGGGTTACTGTTAGGGTAAGGGTTAGAGTTAGGTAATTCCCAAACCTAACCTAAAATTAACCCTAACACAAAACGTAACCTGAACATAACACTAAAACTAACCCTAAGCATACCATAACCCTAACCATAACACTCACCATAAACCAAAGACAAACCCTAACCAAACCATAATTCTAAACTTAACCTAATCGTAATTCTAACCGTTAACTAACCCTAAACATAACCCTAAACCTAACCCTAAACCAAAAACTAATGCTAACCCTATCCCTAACCCTAAATCAAACTCCAAACCTAAGCCTATCACTGTCCCTAAACATAAATGTAACACTAACCCTAACACTAACCCTAACCCTAACCCTAAATCTAAACCTAACCCTAAAAGTAACCCTAATCTTAACCCTAACACTTACCATAACCCTAACCTAACCCTAATTCAAACCCTAATCTTATCCATAACCCTAATCCTAAACCTAAAACTAAACCTAACACAACCCCTAACCCTAACCCCAACCCTAACACTTGCCATAAAACTAACCCTAACCCTAACCCTAAAAGTAACTGTTAAACTAACCCAAACACTTACCCTAACCCTAATCCTAAACCTTAACCTAACACGAATCCTAACCCTAATCCTAACTCTAAATCGAACCCTAACACTAAAACTAACTCTTATACTAACCCTAAAACTTAACATAAAGCAAATCCTAACCCTTACCATAACATTAACCCCAACTGTAACCCTAACCCTACCACTAATCCTAAGTGTAACCCTATCCCTATTTGTTACACTAAACCTAAACCTAACCCTAACAGTAACACTGTAAATCCTTTCCTGAACCTAACAGTAACCCTAAGCCTAACCCTAACCCTAAACATAACCATAACAGTAACCCTAACCCTAAAACTATCCCTAACACTAACCCTAACTCTAACACTAAGAATATCCCTAACCCTAACCCTAAGATGAACCGGATCCCTAACCCTATCACTAACCTTAAATGTAATCCTAATCCTAACCCAAACCCAATCAATAAGACTAATCCTAACCCTAACACTAACCCTAAAACTAAAAGTAACCCTAAAACTAACCCTAACACTAACACTAACCCGAATGCAAACCCTAACTCTAACACTAATCCTAACACTAAACCTAACCCTAAACTTAAATCTAAAGCAAACCTTAACTCTAACCCTAACACGAACCCTAACCCTAACCCTAACTTTAACCCAAAGCCTATCCCTAACACTAACCCTAACCATAACCCTAAACCTAACAGTAAACCTAACCCTAAACCTTACCTAACTCTAAAACTTACCCCAACCTGAAAAATAAAACTAAATCTAAACCTAACAATAAAACTAATGCTAGCACCAAACCTAAACCTAATCATAAAACTAACACTAACTCTAACCCTTACCTTAACACTAAACATAAAACTAAACATAACCCTAAGCCTAAAGCTAACCATAACGCTAAACCTAAAACTAACCCTATTGCTAAACCTAACACTAAGCATACTCTTAAACCTAAACCTAAATATAACACTAACCCTATCCTTAACCTGAATTTTAAACGTAACCATAACCCTAACTGTAACCCTAACACAAACCCTAACCCTAACACAGACCATAACTCAACCCTAATATAATCGTAAAAATAACCCTAACACCAATCCTAACACAAACACAAACACTAAAACTAACCCTAACCGTAACACCAAACCTAATTTTAACCCTAACCCTAATACTAACCCTAACCCCACCCTTAACCTTAAACCTAACACGAATTCTAACCCTAAGCCTAACCCTAACTCTAACACTAACTCTAATAGTAACCCTCACCCTAACCCTAACTCTAAGAATAACCCTAACACTAACCTCACAATAAACCTAACACTGAACCTAACCCCAACTCTAATCCTATCACTAATTCTAACCATAACCATAACCTGAAAAGTAACACAAACCCGAACTCAAAGCCTAAAACTCAACCTAATACTAACACTAACACTAACTCTAACCCTAACTCTAAAATTAACCCTAAACTTAACCCTAACCCTAAAACTACCTCTAACCCTAACCGTAACCCTAATTCTTAGCCTAAAACTAACTAAAACCCTAACCCTAAAATTAACACTAATCTTAAACTTAATTCTAACCCTAACCATAAAACTAATCCTAACAGTAACCCTACCACTCCCTCTAAACCTATCACTAACACTAACATTATACTTCACAGTAAACCTAACCCTGACCCAAACACTAACACTAAGCATAACCCTAACCCTAACCATAACACTCATGCTAAACCTATCCCTAACCCTAACCCTAACACAAACCCTAAACTTATCTCTAATCCTAACCCTCAACCTAAACCTAACCCTAACACTAACCCTAACACTAACTCTAACGAAAACTTAAACACTAACCTTAAACCTAACTCTAATGATAATACTAACCATAGCCCTAGACCTAAAATTAACCATAAACCTAACCCTAAACCAATCCATATCCCTAACCCTAACCCAAACTCTAACCCTAACACTAACCCAAACCCTAACCCTAACCCTAACCCTAACAACCCTAACCCTAACACTAACTCTATCCCTAACCCTAAACCTTACCCTACCACTAACCCTTATGCTAACCCTAACACTCACCCTAACTCTAACCCTAACCGTAACACTAACCTAAACCTAACCCTAACCTTAACACTAATCCTAAACCTTTTCTTAAAGCTAACACTACCCGTAACCCTAACCCTAAATTTAGCCCTAACCCTAATTTTAACACTAACCCTAACTCTAATACTAAGACCAAACTTAAACCTAAACCTAACACTAACCATAACCCTAACTCTAACCTAACATTAACACTTACCGTAACTTAAAACCTAACACAAACCCTAACATTCACCCTAACTCTAACACTAACACTAACAATAACCCTAATGCAAATCCTAACACTAACATTAATCCTAACACTAACGCTAAACCTAACCCTAACACAAACCCTAACCCAAACTCTAACACTAAACATAACCCTAAACCTAACCTAACACTCCCCCAAACACTAAACCTAAAGCTAGCTCTAATGCTAACCCTAACACTAACTATACCCCTAAAACTAAATTTAACCATAACATTAACCCTTTCCTAACATAACCCTAACACTAACCCTAAACCTATTTCTAAACATAATACTATTGGTAACCCTAACTCTAACCCTAACTCCAACCCTATTCCAACCCAAATCCTAACCCTAAATCTAACCCTAAACCTAACCCTAATGCAAACACTAGCACGAACATTAACCCTAACCCTAACACTAATCCTTCCTGTAACCATAAGCTAAAACTAAACCTAATTCTAACCCTAACCTTAACCCTAATAATAACCCTAACACTAACACTAACCCTATCACTAAACCAACCCTAACCCTGACCCCATAACCTAACTGTAACCCTAACATTAACTCTAATTCTAACCCTAAAACAAATATAAGATTATCCCTAACGCTATCCCTAACACAAATACTAACACTAACCCTAAATATTAACAGTAACAGTAACCCTAACAATAACACAAATCCTAACCTTAACCCAAAGCATACCCCTAACACGAAACCTAACCCTAACAATAACCCTATCACTAACCCTAAATCTAATCCCAGTGCTTACTCTAACACTAATTCTAACCATGACCCAACCCTAATATTAGCCCTAACCCTAACCCAAACCTAAAACTAACCCTAACCATAACCTTAAAACTAACACTAACACTAAAGTGAAACCTAACCCTAACCCTTTATGTAACATAAAAAATAACCCTAACCCTAAACATAAACATAAATTTAACCTTAACCCTATAACAAACCCTAACCCTAATCCTAAACCAAACACTAACACTAAATATAAACCTAAACATAACCCTAACTCTAAAAATAACCCTAACCATAACCCTAATTGTAACACTAACCCTAACACTAACCTGAACCTAATGGTAACAATAATACTAAACCTAAACCTAACTATAATGCTAATCCTAACACTAACCCTAACCCCAACCCAACCCTAACACTAACCTAACCATAAACTTAAATCTAACACTAAGCCTAACCTTAATGTAAACCCTAAAACTAAACCTAACCCTAAATTAAATGGTAATCCTAAACTTAATCATAACCATACCATAAAACTTAACCCTAACTATAATAATAAAACCAAACTTAAAACTAACCATAACCCTAACACAAACAAAAACCCTAACACTAACCATAATACTAACTCTAACCCTAATCCTAACTGTAACCCTAACCATATTCTTAATCCTAACAAAAAACCTAATCCTAACCCTAATATGAACAACAAAAAAATGTAACCCTAACCCTAAATGTTTCCCTAACACTAAACCTAACCCTAAATCTAACACTAACATTAACCCTAACCCTATCACAAACCCTCATGCTAACCAAAACCCTAACCGCAACCTAACCTTAACCCTAACCCAAAACTTACCCTAAACCTAAACCTAAAAGTATCCCTAAAAGTAACCTTAACCCTAAATTAAATGACAACCCTAACCCTAATCCTACCCAAACCCTAACCCTAAATCTAACCCTAACAGAAACCTTAAGTCTAACCTTAACTCAAACCTTACCCTAACCCTATGTCTAACCTGAATCCTAACTGTAAACATAATCCTAAACCTAACCTTAATCCTCATCCTAACAGAAAACGCAACACTAACCCTAACACTAACCCTAACCCTAAACCTAAACCTAACCTTAACCCTAACACTATGTCTAACCCTGACCCTAACACTAACTCTATCCATAACCATAACCCAAACACTTAACCTTACCCTAATCCTAATCCTAAGCCCAACCATAACCTTAAACCTAACCCTAACATGAACCCTAACCCTATGCCTAACACTAACACTAATCCTAACACTAAACTTAACCCTGTCCTTAACACTAATACTAACACTAAACCTAACCATATCCCTAACACTAAACCTAGTGCCAACCCTAACCCTATCACTAACAATAAACCTAATACTAAACCTAACCCTAACCCTAACACTAACACTAATTCTAACTCTAACCTAACAGTAACACTAACCCTAACCCTAAACCTAAAAATAAACTTAACAGTAACCCTAACTCTAATCCTTACACTAACACTAACCCTAACCCTAAAACTAATTTTAACACTAAACCTAAACTGAACCCTAACTCTAACCATAACACTTTCACCATACACATAACATTAACACTAAATCTATCCCTAATTCTAACAATATCCAGTACCCTAACCTAACCCTAAACCAATCACGAACATTAACCCTAATCCCAAACCTAACCTTAAACATAACTCTGACCCTATTAACCATAAATCTAACACTAACCCTAACACTATCCTAAACCTGAACCTTAACATAACTCTACACCTAACCTTAACCCTAAAACTAACCCTAACCCTAACAATAACAATAACACTAGCACTAACCATACATCTAACTCTAAATATAACCCTAATCCGAACTATAAACCTAATCCTAATATGAACCCTAACCCTAACACTAACCCTAACCCTATCAATAACCCTAACCATAAACATCACAATAACAGTAACCCTAACACTTACCTTAAACCTAAACCTAACACTAACAAAAAAACCAACACTTAACCCTAAAACTAACACTAACTGTAAACCAACCATAACCCTAACACTATCCCTAAACCTAACCTTAAAACTTAACCTAATAGTACCCCTAACCCTAACCCTAACAATAAATCTGAACCTATTCCTAAACATAACACTATTTTTAGTACTATTTATAACCCTAACACTAGAACTAATCTTAAACCAAAGCCTAACCCTAAAACTAACTGTAACACAAAACTTAACATTAACCCCCAAAATAACCTTAAACCTAACCCTAACCATTATTGTAAACTTAACCCTAACACTTACCCAAACCCTAATCCTAAACCTAACCCTAATCCTAAACCTAACCCTAACACTAAACTAATAATAAACCTAACACTAACCCTAAACCTAACCCTTACCATAACACTAACCCTAAACCATAAGCCTAACTCTAACCCTAACACTAATTCTAAACCATAACACTAACACTAAACATAAACCTAAACCTAAATGTAACCATAACTCTAACCCTAACACTAACTATAAACCTATCCCTAACCCTAACATTATAATTAACCATAACCCTAACCCTAACACAATCCAAACCCTAACCCTAAACCAAACTATAGCACTCACCCTAACCCAAACCCTAACAAAATCTTTAATTCTAACATTAACCCTAACCCTAAAACTAACCCTAACCCTAACTCTAACACTAACCCTAAACTTAAAGCTAACCATAATCCTAATCCTAACAATAACCCTAATACTAACCCTAACTCAAAACTTAACACTAATATTAACTCTAACCCTATCCTAATCCTAACTGTAACCCTAACCCTAAAAATAACCCTAACCCTAATCCTAACAACCACCCTAAACCTAAACCTAAAACTAAATCTAACCCTAACCCTAACCCTAAACTTAACCCTAAACCTAATCCTATCACTAATCTTAACCTATAACCTAACACTAATCTTAACCCTAACACTAATCTTAACCCTAAAACTAATCATAATACTAACCCTAAACCTTACCCTAACCCTAAACCTGACTCTAAACCTATCTCTAACCCTAACAGTACAATAAACTCTGACCCTAACCCTAACACAAACACTAACCCTAAACTTAAACCTAACCCTATCTTTTAACCCAAACCTAACCCTAACTCTAAAACTCACCATAACCCTAACCCTAACACGAACACTAATTCTAAACCTAACATTAAACCTAACCCTAAACTTAACCCTAACATTAACAATAAACTTATCCCTAACATTAACCTTAAAACTAACCCTAACACTAACACTAAACCTAACCCTAACCCAAACCTAAACCTAACCCTATCCCTAACCCTAACACTAATCCTAATGCAAACCATAACCCTAACTCTAAGATGAACCCTAAGTCTAAACCTAACCCTAACATTGAACCTAACACTAATCCTAATCCTAAAACTAAAAACAACCGTAACACTAACCCTACCCATAACCCTAACCCTAACAATAAAACTAATCCCAAACCTAATCCTATCACTAAATCTAACCCTAAATATAATTCCAAACCTAACAATAACCCTAACCCTATCCATAACCCTAATGCTAACACTAAACCTAACTCTATCCTAAACCCTAACACTAACATTAACTGTAACTCTAGAACTAATCATAATCCTAACAATAAACCTAACCCTAATTCTAACCCTAAATATAACCCTATTTTTTATTCGTAACCCTAACACTAACCCTAATTCTTACACAAACCCTACTCCTAACCCTAACTAACCCTAACCCTAACACTAACACTAACACTAACCCTAACCCTAACCCTAAACCTAACCCTAAACCTAACACTAACACTGAACGTAACATGTACCCTAACCCTAACTCTTACCATAAAATTAACACTAATCATAACCCTAACATTAAAACGAACCATAAACCTAACCATAACCCTAACTATAACACTAACCCTAATCCTAACACTAAACTAAATCTAAACCTAACGTTAACCCTAGCAATAACTCTAACTTAATCTGGACCCTAACACTATAATTAACCCTAACTCTAACCCTAACACAAACCTAACCCAACCCTAAAACTAACACTCACACTAACACGAAACCTAACACAAAGCCTAATTTGAACAATAACACTAAACCTAACCCTAATCCCAATCTTAACTTAACCCTAAGAGTAACCCTAAAGTTAACCCTAACCCTAAAACTAACTCTAACTCTAATTCTAACCCTAATTCTGGCACTAACCCTCACCCTAAACCTAATCCTAACAATAACCCTAACAATAACCCTAACACAAAATTTAACACTAACTTTAATCTTAAACCTAACCTAATCCTAACTCTAACCCTAAACCTAACCCTAACACTAATCCTAATCCTAACTCAAAACCTAATTCTAACCCTAACACTAACCCTAACCCTAACACTTACCTTAATACTAAACTTAACCTTAAACCTAACCCTATCACTAATTTTAACCCTAACCCTAACCCTATCCATAGACTACCCTAAACCTAACTGTAACTGTAACACTAAATTTAAATCTATCTCTAACCTTAAGACTATAATTAACACTATCCCTAACCCTAAAACAAACACTAACACTAAACATGAGCCTAATTCTAACCCTCACCCTAAACTTAACCTTAAACTTAACACTCAACCTAACCCTAAACTTAACATAACCCCTAATTCTAAACCTAATATTAACCCTAATGCTAATCCTTACCCTTAGTTTAACCCTAAATCTAACCCTATACTTAACACTAACCCTAATTCTAAAACTAACAGGAACACTAACTCTAACCATAACATTAATCCTAACCCTAAATCTAATGCAAAATTTTACACTAACACTAAACCTAAACCTAACGTAATCCTAACCATAACCCTAATGCTAACACTATCCCTAACCTTATTCTTAACTCAAATTCTAAACCTAAACCTAACTAACCTAACCCTAAGCCTAACCCTAACCCTAACCCATACCCTAACACTAAACTCAACCATAACCCTAACCCTAAAAATAACCTTAAACCTAACCCTAAATCTAACACAAACCCATGCCTATTCCTAAAACTAACACGATCCCTAAACCTAATCCTTACCCTAATCATAACACTAACACTAATTCTAATGTTAACCTAACCCTAGACATTACACTAAACCTAAACCTAACCCTAAGACAAATCATAACCCTAAGCCTAATTTTAACCCTAACCCTACCCTAACACTAAACATAAGACTAACCCTAACCCAAACCCTAACACTAAACCTAACCCTAACCTTAACACTAACCCTATCACAAATACTAACACTAACACTAATCCTAACACTAAAACTAAAGCTAACCCTTACCTTAAACCTAAACCTTACCCTAATCCGAACACTAAACCTAACCCTAACCATAAACATAACATTAAACCTAAAACTATCCCTAACCATTCCACTAAGCCTGACCCCAAAACCAAACCCTAACCCTAGCCCTAATCATAACACTAAACCTAAACCTAATCCTATCCTTAACACTAACACTAATCGTAACCCTAACTGTAACATTAACTCTAACTCTAACCCTAACAAAAACCCTAACCCAAGCATAATCCTGACCCTAATCTATCACTAACAATCACCTTTACCTAACGCTAAACCTAACCCTAACACAAACACTAACCGTAACCCTATATCAAAGACTAACACTAATCCTAAACCTAACCCTTACCCTAAACTTAACCGTAACACGAACCATAACACAAAATCTAACTTTATTTTTAACCCTAACCCTCACACTTACCCTAACCCTAACCCTAACTCTAACACAAAGCTTAACCCTAGACCTAACCCTAAACCTAACACTAACCCTAACCCTAACCCTAACTTTACACTAACACTAATTTGAAACATAACCCTAAACCAAAACTTAAACCTTAATCTAACCCTAATCCTAACCCTAACATTAACTTTAACCCTAACCCTAAATCTAACCCTAACACTAATCCTAACTGGAACACAAACCCCCAACCCTAACCATAAGCCGAACCTTAACCTAACCTTAACCTTAACCTTAACCTACCACTAATAGTAACCCTTAAACTAAACTTATGACTAATCCTAACCCTAACCCTAACCCTTACAAAAACCCTATCCTAACCCTAACCCTAGTCCTAATCATAACACTAAGCTTCACCCTTATTCTAACCCTGTAACGAACCCTAATTTTAACGTAACCCTAACACTAACCCTAAACTTAACCCTAACACGAACCTTAAATCTAACCCTAAAATAACCCTAATACTAAACCAAACCCTAAACCCAACACTAACCATATCATTAACCCTAACCTTAACACTAAAACTCAAACTAACCCTAACACTAAGTCTATCACAAATTCTAATCCTAAATTTAAACCTAACTATAACCTAACGCTAACACTAACCCTAAACCTAACCATAAAGCTATCCCTAACCCTAACACTAACAATAACTCTATACCTAATTCTCACCCTAATCCTAACCCTAAATAAAACACTACCCTTACCCTAATCCTAAAGTGATATAACCTAACACTAACACTAAACTTATAAAACACTAATGAAAATAGTAATGCTAAACCTAACACTAACCCTAACAAAACCTAACTTAACCCTAACCCTAAATATAAACCTAACACTAACCCTAACTTTAACAATAAAAAACCCTATCCATAAACCTAATCCTAACCTAAACTTAACCCTTATCCTAACCTAATCCTAACTCAAAACTCAACACAAACCATAACCCTAAACATATCTTTAACTGTAACTCTAACACAAACCTAACCCTAAACCTAACACTAACTCTAACAATAACACAAACCATAACCCTAAATATAAACTTAAAAATAACCCTCAACCTTACCCCCCAACCATAAACCTAACACTAACCCTAACCCTAACACTAACACTAAACCTAAACTTAAATGTTACACTACCCCAAAAACTAAATGTAACCCTAATCTTAACCCTAACACTAACACTAACCCTAACCCTAACCCTTTACCAATACTTAACACTAAACTTAAACCTAACATGAACCCTAACCCTAACACAAACCCTAACCTAACCCTAACCCAAACTCTAAGCCAAACTCTAACCCTAACATAATACTATCCCTAAAACTAAACCAAACCCTAACACTAACCTTTACTGTAACCCTAACCATAAAACTAACCATAACCCTAACACAAAACCTAACACTAACCTTAGCCCTAACACAATCCCTAACCCTAATCCTTTAACTAACAACAACTCTAACCCAAAACATAACCCTAACTTTTACCTAACACTAACACTAATGCTTTCCTAATCAAAACCAAATACTAACACTAAACTAACCCTAACACTATCCCAAACTGTAACCCTAATATAAACCCTAAACCTAACCATACCACTAAGTCGATCGCTCACCCAAACCATAACCCCAACCCTAACACTAACCTAACCCTATCACTAATCCTAACAGAAACCCTAACGATAAGTCTAACCCTAATTCTAACCATAACCCTAACCCTAACTTTAATCCTAACCTAACCATAACCCTAATTCTAACCCTAACACTAAGCCTAACCCTAAACCTAACCCTCACCATAACCCTCTCCATATAGCTAACACTAACTCTAACCATTAACCTCAATAAAGACTTAAACCGAACACTAATGCTAACCCTTACCATAACCCTAACTGAAACCCTAAACCTAAACCTAACACTAACCCTAAGCTTAAACCTAACACGAACCCTAACCCTAACACTAACCCGAACCCCCTGACTGTAACCCTAACCCGAACACTAAACTTAACCATAACCATAACCCTAATGATACAATAACTTTAACAATAACCCTAAACCTAACCTACCCTAAACCTGTCCCGAACCAAAATTCTAATCCTAACTGTAACAGTAAACCTATGTGTAAAGCTATCAGTAACCCTAACACAAAACCTAACCTTAACCCTAACACTAACCCTAACCCTAACACCAACCCTAACCCTAATCCTAACACTAACCCTAAAACTATTTTTACACTAACATTAATTCTAAACATAACCCTAAACCTAAACCTAAACCTTAACCTAACCCTAAATGTAACCCTAACACTAACTTTAAACTTAACACTAAAAATAACCTTAACTCTAATCCTAACTGTAACACAAACCCCAACCCTAACCATAACCTGAAACTTAACCTACCCTAACCCTAACCTAACACTAACCCCAACCCTAAACCTAAACTTATCACTAATTTTAAACCTAACCTTAACACCAACACTAACATTACCCTAACCCTAAACCTAACTGTAACCCTAAAACTAACCCTAACCTTATCACTAACACTAACCATTGTCCTAACCCTAACAATAACCCAAACTTAACCCTAACATGAAACTTAACCCTAACCCTAAAACTATCCATAACACTAACCCTAACCCTAACCCCAACAATAAACGTAAAATTAACCCTAACCTTAACACTAAACCTAACAGTAACACTAACCCTAACTCTAAGTGTAAAACGAATTCTAATGCTAAACCTACACCTAACTATAACACCAACCCTAACCCTAATGCTAACCCTAATGCTAACTCTATCTCTAACCCTAAACCTCACCCTAACCCTAACCCTCACCTTAACTCTAACCCTCACCCTAACCCTAAACCTAAACCAAACACTAACCCTAACCCTAATACTAACACTAACCCTAAACATATGTATAACCCTAAACCAAATACTAATGCTAAACCTAAACCTAACACTAACACTAAGACTAACCTAACCCTAAACCTAAATCTAAACCTAGCACTCAAACTAACCTTAACCTTAACATGATCCCTAACCATAAACCTAATCAGAACCCAACCCACAACCTTATCCTAACCTAAAGCTAACCCTAAACCTAACCCGAACGTTAACACTTACTGTTACTGTAACCATAACCATAATTTTAACTGTAACCCTAACACAAACCTAACCCTAACCCTAACAATAACCTTAACCCTAACCAAAACTGTAACACAAACCATAACCCAAACCCTAACCCTCACCCTTACCTAACCCTAACACTAATGCTTACCTAACCCTAATGGTAATCCTGACCTAACACTAACCCTAACACTAACTGTACCTGTATCTTTATCACGAACCCTAAAACTAACCATACCACTAGCCTAACCATCACCCTAACCCTAATCCTAACCTGAACACCAAACCACAACCTAACCCTAACCCTAATCCTAACAGAAACCCTAACACCAACCTTAACCCTAAACCTAACAGTAAACCTAACTCTAAATTGAAACCTAAGTGTAAACCTAACCATAATCCAAACCCTAAAATTACCCTAAACCTAAGCCTAAAAAATAAACCTAACACTAAACCTAAACCTAACCCTCACACTAACCCTAAACCTAAACCTAACAATAACCCTAACTCTAACACTAACACTCACACTAAATCTGACTATAACCCTAACCCAAATGGTAATGCTAACACAAAAACTAACCCTAACCCTAACACTAATCCTAACGCTAACCAAAACCCTAAACCTAACCCTAACCCTAAGCCTAAACCTAACACGAACCCTAAATCTAACCCTAACCCTAACCAAACCATAACCCTAACTCTAACTCTAACTCTAACACTAACCATAAACCTAACCCTAACCCTAACCCTACCACTAATCTTAACCCTAACCCTAACCAAAACCCACCCTAACACTAACCCTAACCCTAACCCTATTCCAAACCTTAATCACAATTCTAAACATAATAATAACAGTAACCCTCAAAAAATCCCTAACGCTAACCGTGCAACTAACCCTAATTCTAACCCTAACACAAACCCTAACACTAAATTTATCCTAACACAAATTCTAAACATAATCCTAAACCTAATTCCTAACCTTAACCTAACATTAATCCTATACCTAATCCTAACACTAAGTTTAACCCTAACACTAACACTAACCCCAACACTAATCCTAACCATAACACAAACCCTAACCTAAACATAACCCTAAACTTAACCTAACACTGACACCAACTCTAAACTAACACTAAGCCTAAACCAGGTTTAGGGCAGGGCGTGGGTTAGTATTAGGTTTAGAACTAGGGTTAGGGTTAAGATTAAGGCTATGTTTAGCTCTACGATGAGGACTAGGATTTGTTTTAGGGTTAGGGATACTATTAGGGCTATGGCTAATGTCAGGTCTAGGGTTGCAGTTAGGGATAGATTTAGTGTTAGGTTTATGGCTTGGTACAGTGTAATGGTTAGGTTTTTGGTTAGGGTCCAGTTTAGATCTTGGGTGGAATCAGGGTCAGGATTAGGATTTGGGTTAAGTTAGTGTTTAGGTGCAGGGCTCAAATTAGTGTAAGATTTAGGGTAAGGGTAATGACAGGATTAGATTTAGGGGTTAGGTTTGGTTTTGTGTAATTTATAGGGTTAGGATTAGGCCTAGGGTTATCATAAGGGTTAGCATTATCATTAGGATAATGGATAGGGTTAGCCCTAAGGTTAGGGCTGGGTTTATGTATAGGATTAGGGCTAGTGTTTGGGTTAGGGTTAGGTTTAAGTTTAGGGTTAAAGCTAGGATTAGGACTCGGAATAAGGCTATGTTTTGGTTAGGTTAGGGCTAGGGTTAAGGCTACTGCTAATGTATGAATTAGGTTTATGATTACAGCTAGTTATAGGGTTAGAGTTAGGTCTAGGTCTAGTGTTAAGGTTAGGTTTACGGTGATGATGTTGTTTAGAGCCAGGGTAAGTGTTAGGGTCAGAGTCAGAGTCAGGGTTAGTTTTCAGGGTAGGGTTAGACTATAATTAGGGATAGGGATAGGGATAGGTGTACAGTTAGTGTTTGGTTTAGGTTAAGGGTTAAGGTTAGGGCTATGACTCGGTTTTGTTTTAGAGCTAGGGGTAGGGTTAGGGCTAGTTTTAAGATTAGTCTTAGGGTTAGGGCTAGTGTAAGTGTGAGATTTAGGCTTAGATTCAGGGTTAGGGATTGGAGTAGAGTTATGGCTAGATTTAGTCTTAGGGTTAGGGTTAAATTTAGAGTTAGCTTGAGATCTAGGTTTTGAGATAGGGCTAAGTATAGGGCTAGGGTAGGGCTATCTTTAGGGCTTGGTGTATGGTGATGGTAAGGGATAGATTTAGAACTAGTTATAGAGCTAGTGTGAGAGTTAGAGTTAGTCTTAGGGCTAGGGTTAGGGACAGGGCTAAATTAGGACTTGGATTACAGCTAGCGTTAGTGTTAGGTTTAGGCCTAAGGTCAGGGCGTGGGTTAGTGTTAGGTTTAGGCCTAGGGTTAGGTTTAGGGTAAGGGAAGGGAATATAGCTAATTTTAGGACTAGGGTGAGATTTAGGGTTAAGGTTAGGGTTAACGTTAGAGTTAGGGTTATGATTAAGGCGAGGTTCATGGCTAGGATGTTGGCTAAGTTTTGTATTAGGGTTAGGGCTAGGATTAGAGCAAGGGCTAATGCCAGGTCTAGGGTACGGTTAGGGATAGTTTTAGGGTTAGTTTTATGGCTAGGTCTATTGTAAAGTTTAGGTTTCTTGCTAGGGTCAGGTTTAGAGCTATGGGTATTATTAGAGTCAGGTTCAAGGTTAGGGTTAGTGTTAGAGTAAGGTTTAGGTTTAGGGCTCAAATTAGTCTTATGTTTAGGGATCGGGTTTAGGCTTCAGGTTGTGTGTAGGTTAATGGATAGGGTTAAGTTTAGTGCTAGGATTAGGGTCCCACCTAGGTTTAGCATAATTTTTATCGTTATCATAGGGTAATGAATAGAGTTAGAGCTAGGGTGAGGGCTAGGATTATGGTTAGGATTAGGTCTAGGGTTAGGCTTAGGGTTATAGTTAGGGCTAGGGTTATTGTTAGGGTTAGCTTTAGGGTTTATAGCTAAGGTAGGGCTTGGATTAGGGATAGCTTTTGTGATAGGTTAGGGCTATGGCTAATGTAAGAACTAGTGTAATGATTAAGACTAGTTTTATGGTTAATGTTAGGGCTAGGTGTAGTTGTAGGGTTAGTTTTAGGGTTAGGGTGAAGTTTAGAGCTAGGGTTAGTGTTAGTGTCAGGGACAATGTTCGGGTAGGATAATAGTTAGGGTTAGGGTTAGGGTTAGGGCTAGGGTTAGGTCTAGAGGTAGGGTTAGAGTTTAGGTTAGGTTAAGGGTTATTGTTAAGTCTAGGTCTAGTTTGTCTTTAAGTTTAGAGCTATAGTTATGGCTAGATTTAGGATTAGGTTTAGGTCTAGGTCTAGTGTTAGGATTAGGTTTATGTATAAGTTTACCAGCAGGGCTAGTATTAGTTTTCAGTTTAGAGTTAGGTTTAGATTTAGACCTCAGGTTAGTGATAGGGTCAGTATAATGATCAGGGATAGGGTTAGGGTTTGGGTTATGGTTAGATCTAGAATGAAGGCTAGGGTAAGGACTAGTTATAGTGTTAGGTTTTGGTTAGGCTAAGGATTAGTGCTAAGAATATGGTTAGCATTAGGGTGATGGTTGGCTTAGGGTAAGGGGTAGGGTTAGAGCGAGGGTTAGGACTAGGTTTGGAGTTAGGTTTAGGGTTAAAGCTAGTATTAGGGCTTGGATTAGGTCTAGTTTTGTATTAGGGTTAGGGCTAGTGTTATGGTTATGGCTATTGTAAAAAAATAGGGTTCATATAGTGTTAGTTTTAGGGTTAGGTTTAGGGCTAGGTCTAGTGTTAGGGTTCGGTTTAAAGTTAAGGTGATGTTTAGAGCTAGGTTTAGTGTTTGGATATGAGTCAGGGTCATGGTTAGGTTTAGGGTTAGGGTTAGGTTTCAAATTAGGGCTAGGTTTAGGGCTGGCATAGGGTTAGGGTTTGGTCAAGGGTAAGGGTTAGTGTTAGGGGTATGGCTCAGTTTTGTTTTAGGACTAGGGTTAGGGCTAATTTTAGGATTAGCAATAGGGTTAGAGCTATTTTCAGGGTTAGGGTGAGGCATAAGATCAGGGTTAGTTTTAGAGATAGGTTTCAATCTAGAGTTAGTGCTAGGGCTAACGATAGTGCAAGGGTTATGAGTAGGGTTCGGGTTACAGTAAAGGATAGAGTTAGAAGTAGGGATAGGTCTTTTGTGAGAATTAGAGTTAGTCTTAATTCTAGGGTTCAGGTTAGGGTTAGAAATAGGGATATATTAGGGCTAGGATTAGGGCTAGGTTTAATATTAGGGTTAGGGCTAGAGTTAGTGTTATGATTAGGGCTAGGGCTAGGGTTAGATTTAGGGTAAGGTTTAGGTTTTAAGCTACAGTTAAGGCTAGGGGGAGTGTTAGGTTTAGGGTAGGGTTATGGTTACGGTAATGGTTTGGGATGTGGTTAGGGCTAGGGTTTTCCTTAGGGTTAGAGTTAGTTTTAGAGTAATGTATTGGATTACTTGTAAGATTAGGGTTAGGGTTAGTTTAGGTTATGGTTAAATTTAGGTTTAGGGATAAGTTTAGTTTTGTTTCATGGGAGGTTTAGGGTTAAGTTTATTGCAAGGGTTAGGTTAAAGGTTAGGTAGGGGGTTAGGTTTATGATTAGGGTTAGAAATAGGGTTAGGTTTAGGGCTAGGGTTTATTATTAGGGTTAGGGTTAGGGTTAGGGTAATGTTAGTGTTAGAGCTAGGGTTAGTACTAGGGTTAAGGTTAGGATTAGGGCTAGGGTTAGGTTTATGTTTATGAATAGGGCTAGGATTAGGTTTAGGCTAAGGGTTAGGCTTTGAGCTATGGTTATGTCTAAGGCGAGGGTTAGGGTTAGGGCTACATTTAGGATTATGGTTATACTTAGGGTAGGTTTAGGCCACGGATTAGGTCTAGGTTTTGTGTTAGGTTTAGGCCCAGGGTTAAGGCGATGTGTAATGTAAGATCTAGGGTTGTGATTAGAGCTAGTTTTAGGGTTAGGTTTATGACTATGTCTAGTGTTAGGTTTAGGTTTTGGGTTATGTTCAGGTTAAGAGCTAGGTTAAGTGTTAATGTTAGGGTCAGTGTTCAGGTTAGAGTTAGGTATAGGGTGAAAGCCAGAATTAGGACTAGGGTTAGGTCTAGGGATAGAGTTAGTGTTTGCTTTAGGTTAAGAATTATGTTAGGGCTAGGGCTCAGGGTTTTTTAGGTCTAAATCTAGAGTTATGGTTATATTTAGGATTAGGCTTATATCTAGGGTTTGTGTTAGGGTTAGGTTTAGGTATATGTTTACTGGTAGGGCTAGTTTTAGTGTTTAGTTTAGGGTTAGGGTCAGATTTAGGCTGAGGGTTTGTTTTAGGATAAGGATTTAAGTTAGGGTTAGAGCTAGAATTAGGGCTAGGGTTACGACTAGTAATAGGGTTAGGGTTTGGATTAGGCTATGGATTAGGATTAGGACTAAGATTAGCATTATTGATAGGGTTTGGTTTAGGGTAAGTGATAGAGTTAGAGCTAGGGTTAGGGCTAGCTTTAGGGTTAGGGTTAGTGCTAGGGTTAGGTTTAGGTTTACATCTAGGCTTAGGACTCAGATTGGGCTAGTTTTTCTGTTAGGTTTAGGGCTAGGGTTAGGGCTATGGCTAATATCAGAACTAAGGTTATGATTAGAGTTAGTATTTCGTCTAGATCTAGTGTTTGCACAATCTTTAGTGTTAGTGTGATATTTAGAATTACGGTTAGTGTTAGAATATAAGTCAGTGTCAGGGTTAATTTTAGGACTAGACATGAATTAGAGGTAGAAGGTTATGGCTAGGTTTAGGGTTAGGGTTTGGTTTAGGTTAACATTTAGTGTTAGGACATTGACTTGGTTTTGTTTAAGAGATAAGGCTAGGGTTACGGCTAGTTTTAGGATTAGTGATAGTGTTAGGTCTAGTGGTAGGTTGAGGATTAGGCTTAGGGTTAGGGTCAAATGTAGAGTTATGGTTAGATCTAGGGTAGGGTCTAGGGCTAGGGTTAGGGCTAAGGTTAGGACTTGTGTTAGGTTTATTGTAATGGATAGGATTAGAACTAGAAATAGGGCTAGGGGGAGAGTTAGAGTTAGTCTTAGGACAAGGTTAGGGGTAGAGTTAGGGTTAGGGCTAAATTAGGACTAGAATTATTGCTAGGAGTAGTGTTAGGGTTAGGCCTATGGTTAGAGCTATTAGGGTTAGGGTTAGTGATAGGGTTAGGGGACAGGATGGGGTTATACCTAAGTTCAGGTCTAGGGGCAAGTGTTAAAATTACAGATAGGGCTAGAGTTAGGGTTTGGGTTAGGATTAAGACTAGGTATAGGCCTAAGATAAGGACTTGTGTTTGTGTTAGGGTTTGGGCTAGGATTAGGGCTGGGGCTAATGTCAGGTATGGGTTTGTGGTTATGGTTAGTTTTTGGGTTAGGTTATGGCTAGTTCTAGTGTAAGGGTTAGGTTTAGGTTAAGGGTCACGTTTAAATGTAGGTGTATTATTAGGGTCAGTGTTCGAGTAAGGTTTGGTTTAGGTTAAGATTTAGGGTTAAGGCTTGTATTAGTTTTAGGAATAGGGTTAGAGTTCAGGTTAGGTTAATTCATAGGGTTAGGTTCAGGGTTCAGTTTAGGTTTATAGTAATGAATAGGGTTAGTGTTAGCAATAGTGTTAGCATTAGTCCTAGGGTTAGCATTTGGGTTAGGATTATTTTTAGGGTAATGGATAGGGTTAGAGCTAAGGTTAGGGGTAGTGTTAACTTTAGTATTAGGACTAGGGTTAGAGTTCGGCCTAGTGTCCGTGACAGGTTTGGGGTAAGTGTTAGCATTTGAGCTAGGATTAGGGCTAGCGTGAGGGTTAGGTTTAGATTCAGGGCTAATGTTAGGGTTAGGTTTAGGGTTATGTTTAGATTAAGGTTAGAGTTGAGCTAGAATTAGTGTTAGGGCGAGGTTTAGGGTTAGGGTTAGGTCTAGGCTTATGGTTAGGGTTACAATACGGGCTAGGATAAGGCTACGTTTGTGTGAGGTTTATGGCTATCATTAGGGCTATGGGTAATGTAAGAGCTAGGGATATGGTTATGACTAGTTTTAGGGTTAGGGTTATGGATAAGTCTAGTGTTCTAGTTAGGTTTGGGGTTAGGATAAGTTTTAGAGCTAGGGTTTGTTTTAGGGTAATGGTCATTGTTCGGGTTAGGGTTAGGTTTAGGGTGAGAGCCAGATTTAGGACTAGCGTTGGGTCTAGGGATAGAGTTAGTCTTTACGTTAGGTTAACAGTTATCGTTAGGCTAGTGCTAGGTTTTTGCTTAGGGCTAAGGCTAGATTTATGACTCTATTTAGGATTAGGTTTGGTCTAGTGCTAGTGTTACTGTTAGGTTTAGTATAGGTCTGCCAGTAGGGGTAGGGTTAGGGTGTGCTTTAGGGTTAGTGTCAGGTTTAGACCTAGGGTTATTGTTAGGGTCAGAATAAAGGTCAGGGTTAGAGTTAGGATTAGAGGTAGAATGAGGGTTAGGTTTAGATTAATAATATAGATAGGGTTTGACATAGGCTAAGGATTATGGTTAGGACTAGGGTAGTATTGTGGTGAGGGTTTTGGCTTAGGATAAGGGATAGGGTTAGATGTAGAGTTAGGGTTGTGTTAGGGTTAGGGTTAGGGTCAGCTTTAAGGTTATACCTAGGTTTAGGCCTCAGAATAGGGCAAAAATTTGTGTTAGGATTAGGGGTACAGTTAATGAAAGAACTAAGATTCCGATTAGGGCTAGTTCTAGGGTTAGAATTAAGGCAATGTTTAGAGCTAGGTTTACTATTAGGGTCTGAGTAAGCATCAGGGTTACTTCTAGGGTTAGGGTTAAGACTCAAATTAGGGCTACATTTAGGGCTAGGTGTAGGGTTAGCATTTGGTTTAGGTTAAGGGTTAGGGTTAGGGTTATGGCTCAATTTTGTTTTAGGGCTATGTTAGGGTTAGGGCTAGTTTTCCAATTAGCATTAGAGCTAGTGTTAGTGTGAGCTTTAGGCTTAAGGTTAGGATTGGATCCAGATTTAGGGTAGAGTGAAGGTTAGGGCTAAGTTGGGGCTAGGGATAAGGATAGGGTTTGGGTTATGGTAATGGATAGGTTTAGAACTAGGAATAGGGCTAGGGCAAGAGTTATAGTCTTAGGGCTAGGGATAGTGTTAGGTTTAGGGTTAGGGCTAAGTTAGGGCTAGATTAGAGCTACGGTTAGTTGTAGGTTTAGGCCTAGTTTTAGGGCTAGGGTTATTGTTGTTAGGGTTAGGGTAAATTATGATATTACAGTTACATTCAGGGCTAGGTCAAAGCATAAAATTAGTGTTAGGGCTAGGGTTAATGTTAGGGTTAGGATTAAGACTAGGCTTAGGGATAGGATTAGGGCGAGGATTTGTGTTAAGGTCGGGGCTAGGATTAGGGATAGGGCTAAGGTCATATCTAGGGTTATGGTTAGGAATAGTTTTAGGCTAAGGATTATGGCCAGGTCTATTGTAAGTGTTAGGTTGAAGATTAGGGTCAGGTTTACAGCTAGAGTTATTATTAGGGTCAGAGTCAGAGTTATGGTATGTGTTAGGTTAAGGATTAGGCTTAGGGCTCAAATTAGCATTAGGGTTAGTGTTAGGGTTAAGGTAATGAATATGGTTAAGTTTAGTGTTAAGGTTAAATTTAGAGTAATGTACAGGTTTAGGGTTAGTGATAGGGTTAGGTTTAGGCCTAGGGATAGAATTCGGTTAGGGTTATGGTTAGGGTAATAGATTGGATTAGAACTACAGCTAGGACTAGGGTTATGGTTAGGTTAGTGCTATGGTTAGGGTTAAGTCTAGGGTTTGAATTTGGTTAGGGTTATGGTTAGGGTAATGGATAAGATTAGAGCTATGGATAAAGCAAGGATTATGGTTAGGATTAGGGCTATGTTTTGTGTTAGATTTCAGGTTAGGACAAGGTTTAGGTTTATGGTTAGGTTTAGGTTAAGTATTAGGGCTAGGTTTAGGGTTAGGGCTAGGGTTAAAGCTAGGGTTAGTGCTCTGATTAGGTCTAGGTTTTGAATTAGGTTAGGGCTATTTAGGACTAGGGCTAATGTTAGAACTAGGGTTATGATTAGGACTAGTGTTAAGTTTAGCATTATATCTAAATCTAGTGTGTGGATTAATTTTAGTTTTAGAGTGATGTTTAGAGATAGGTTTAGTGTTACCATCAGAATCTGGATCAGTGTTACTGATCAGAGTTAGGGATAAACTCGAATTAGGGCTAGGGTTAAGGCTAGGTGTAGGGTTAGGGTTTTTCTAAGGGTTAGGGTAAGAATTAGGGATAGGTCTAATGTCAAGTCTAGAATTATAGTTTAGTTAGGGTTAGCATTAGCGCATTGTCACAGTTTTGTTTTCCAGCTAGGGCTACTTTTAGGATTAGTGATAGTGTTAGCACTAGTGGTATGGTGAGGTTTAGGCTTAGATTTATTGTTATGGTTAGATCTATGTTTAGGGCTATGGCTATGTTTACTGCTAAGTTTAGGGCTAGTGTTAGGGTTATTAATGGATAGAGTTAGAACTAGAAATAGGGCTAGGGTGAGAGCTAAAGTTAGTCTTAGGGCTAGGGTTAGGATGAGGCTTAGGGTTAGGGCTAAATTAAGGCTAGACTTAGGGCTAGTGTTAGGGTTAGGGTTAGGCCTAGGGTTAGGGTTTCAGTTAGGGTTAGGGATAGGGTTATAGCTAAGTTTAGGGCTAGGGCAAGGGTTAGAATTAGGGTTAGAGCTAGGGTTAGGATTAAGGCTATGTTCAGTGTTAGGATGAGGGTTTGTGTTAGGGCTAGGGCTAGGATTAGTGATACAGCTAATGTAAGGTCGAGATTTATGATTAGTGTTAGTTTTAGGGTTAGGTTACAGCTAGGTCTAGTGTAAGGGTTAGGTTTAGATAAGGGCCAGGTTTAAAGCTAGGTGTATTTTTAGGGTCAGGATCTGGGTAGGGTTTGGTTTAGGTTAAGTTTTAGAGTTAAGGATTGAATTAGCTTAAGGTTTAGGGTTACAGATAGGGTAATGGATAGGATTAGGTTTAGGGTTCATGTTAAATTTAGAGTAATGGATAGGGTTAGTGTTAGCGATAGGGTTGGCGTTATGCCTAGGGTTAGCATATGAGTTAGGCTTATCTTTAGGGTAATGGATAGTGTTAGAGCTAAGGTTAGGGCTAGGGATAAGGTTATGATTAGGGCTAGGATTAGGGTTAGGCCTAGGGTTAGTGTCAGGCCTAGTTTTAGGGTAAGTATTAGAATTTGAGCTAGGGTTAGGTCTTGGGCGAGAATTGGGTTTAGAGTCAGGGCTAGGGTTAAGGTTAGGTTTATATTTAGGGTAAGGGTTAGAGTTTGAGCTAGGTTTAGGGCTTAGGTGAGTGTAGGATTAGGCTTAGGTCTAGGATTATGGTTATGGTTATGATTAGGGCTAGGTTTAGGGCTAGGATAAGGGCTAGGTTTTGTGTGAGGTTTAGGGCTAACATTAGGACTATGGGGAATATAACAGCTAGGAATATGTTTATGGCTAGTTTTAGGGTCAGTGTTATGGAAGTGTCTAGTGTTAGGGTTAGGTTTTGGGTTAGGTTAAGGTTTGGAGCCAGAGTATGTTTAGGGTTAAGTGTCATTTTTCAGGATAGGGTTAGTTTTAGGGTGAGTGCCAGAATTACGTCTAGCGTTGGGTCTAGGGATAGGTTTAGTCTTTAAGTTAGGTTAATTGTTATTGTTAGGACTAGTGCTAGGTTTTTGTTTAGGGCTAGAGGTAGATTTATGACTATATTTAGGATTAGGTTTTGTCTAGTGCTAGTGTTACTGTTAGGTTTAAGTATAGGTTTACCGGTATGGGAAGTGTTAGGTTTTGGTTTAGTGTTAGGGTCAGGTTTAGACTTAGATCTAGTGTTAGGGTCAGTATAAAGGTCAGGGTTAGGGTTAGATTTAGAGCTCGAATGAGGGCTAGGATAGGACTAGTAAAAGAGATAGGGTTTGGGGTAGGCGAAGGATTAACTTTAGGACTATGGTAGCATGAGGGTTAGGGTTTGATTAGGGAAAGCGATAGGGTTTAAGGTAGGGTTAGGTTTAGGTTTAGGTCTAGGGTTAGGGTTAGGGTTAGGTTAGAGTTAAAAAATAGGGTTAGGTCTCCAATTCAGGCTAGGATTTATGTTATCATTAGGGCTACGGCTAATGAAAGAACTAGATTTCTGTTTATGGTTAGTTCTAGTGTTAGTGTTATGGCAATGTTTATAGCTAGGGTTAGTGTTAGGGGCCAAGTTAGTGTCAGGATTATTTCTAGGGTTAGGGTTAGGACTCAAATTATGGCTAGGTTTATGACTAGGTGTAGCTTTAGGGTTTGGTTTAGGTTAAGGGTTAGGGTTATGGCTCAGTTTTGTTTTAGGGTTAGGGTAGATTTAGGGCTAGCTTTCCAATTAGCATTAGGGCTAGTTCTAGTGTTAGGGTGAGGTTTATACTTAATTTTAGTTTTAGATCCAGATTTAAGCCTTGGGCGAAGGTTTGGGCTAAGTTTGTGGCTAAAGTTAGGGCTAGCTTTTGAGTTATGGTAAGGGATATGTTTAGAACTAGGGATAGGGTTAGGGTGAGAGTTAGAGTTAGTCTTAGGGATAGGGATAGGGTTAGGTTTACTGTTAGGGCTAAATTAGGGCTAGGAATAGTGCTAGGGTTAGTGTTAGATTTCGGCCTAGGTTCAGGGCTAGGGTTAGGGTTAGCATTAGGGTTAGGGTAAGGTATGATGTTACATCTATGTTTAGTGCTAGGACAAGGGACAAAATTAGGGTTAGGGCTAGGGTTAAAATTAGGTTTAGGATTAAGGCTGGGCTTAGAACTAGGCTAGATCTAGGGATAGGGTTCTAGGGTTAAGGTTAGGCTAGGGTTATGGATAGGGCTATGGCTCAGTTTTGTTTTAGATCTAGGCCTAGGTTTAGGGCTACTTTTATGATTAGTAGTAGTGTTAGGGCTAGTGGTAGGGTGAAGTTTAGGCTTAGATTTATTGTTATGGTTAGATCTAGGTTTAGGGCTAGGGTTAGGGTTAAGGCTAAGGTTAGGGCTAGTGTTAGGGTTATGGTAATGGATAGGTTAGAACTAGAAATAGGGCTAGGGAGAGAGTTTGAATTAGTCTTTGGGCTAGGGTTAGGGGTAGGTTTAGGGTTAGGGCTAAATTAGAGCTAGGATTATCGCTAGGTTTAGTGTAAGGGTTAGACCTAGGATTACGGTTACTGTTAGTGTTAGGGTTAGGATTAGGTTTAGGGAAAGGGATAGGGTTATAGCTAGTTTAGGGCTACAGCAAGGGTTAGAATTAGGGTTTGGACTAAGGTTAGGGTTTGGGTTAGGATTAAGGCTAGGTTTAGGGTTAAGCTGAGGGTTTGTGTTAGGGCTAGGGCTAGGATTAGGTCTAGGGCTAATGTCAGGTCTAGGTTCAAGGTTAGTATTAGTTTTAGTGTTAGGTTATGGCTATGTCTAGTATAAGGTTTAGGTTTAGGGTAGAGGTCAGTTTTAGCGCTAGGTGTACTATTAATGTCAGGGTCTGGGTAGAGTTTGGTTTAGGTTAAGATTTAGGGTTAATGATTGAATTAGCAGTGATTTAGGTTTAGGGTTAGGTTAATGTATAGAATTGGGTTTATGGTTCCTGATAGGTTTAGAGTAATGGATAGGGTTAGTGTTTGCTATAGGGTTATCTTTAGGCCTAGGGATAGCATTTGGGTTACACTTATCTAAGGGTAATGGATAGGGTTAGAGCTGTGGTTAGGGATAGGCTTAAGGTTAGGTTTAGGTTTAGGGTTAGGGTTAGGCCTAGGGTTAATGTTAGCATTAGGTTTAGGGTAAGTGTAGGCATTTGAGCTAGGGTTAGGCCTAGAGCAAGTGTTAGGGTTTGAGTCAGGACTAGGGTTAGGATTAGGTTTAGGGTTATGTTTAGACTAAGGATTTTAGTTTGACTCAGGGTTAGGGCTAGGGTGAGCATTAGCATTAGGGTTAGGTCTAAGGTTATGGTTAGAGTTATGATTAGGGCTAGGCTTAGGACTAGTATAAGGGCTAGGTTTTGTGTGATGTTTAGGGTAACGTTAGGGCTATGGGTAATGTAAGAGCTAGGGATATGGTTATGGCTAGTGTTAGAGTCAGGGTTATGGATAAGTCTAGTGTTAGGGTTAGGTTTTGGTTTAGGATAAGGTTTAGAGCTAGGGTTTCTATTAGATTAAGGGTCATCATTGGGTTAGGGTTATTTTTATGGTTAGGGCCACAATTAGGACTAGTGTTTGGTCTAGTGATAAGTTTAGTCTTTATGTTAGGTTAAGGGTTATTGGTAGGGCTAATGCTAGGTTTTTGTTTAGGGCTAAGGCTAGATTTATGACTCTATTTAGGATTAGGTTAGGTGTAGTCCTAGTGTTAATGTTAGGTTTAAGTACAGGTTTACCGGTAGGGGTAGTGTCAGGGTTTGCTTTAGGGTTAGGGTCAGGTTTAGATCTAGGGTTAGTGTTTGGGTCAGAATAAGGGTCAAGGTTAGGATTAGGGTTAAGCTAGAATGACGGCAAGGTTTAGGACTAGTAATAGAGTTACAGATTGGGGTAGGCTAAGGATTAAGGTTAGGACTAGAGTAGCATTAGGGAGAGGGTTTGGCTTGGGTTAAGGAATGAATTAGAGGTACGGTTAGGGTTAGGGTTAGATTCAGGGCTTGGATTAGAGCTAGAATTTGTGTTAGCATTAGGGTTACGTCTAAAGAACGAACTAGTTTTCTGATTAGGGCTAGTTCTATGGTTAGGGTTATGGCAATGTATAGAGCTAGGTGTACTGTTAGGGTCTGACTCAGGGTCAGGGTTATTTCTATGGTTAGAGTTAGAACTCAAAATAAGGCTAAGTTTAGGGATAGGTGTAAGTTTGGTGTTTGGTTTAGGTTAAATGTTAGGGTTAGCGTTATGGCTTGGTTTTGTTTTAGGACTAGGGTGGGTTAGGGCTAGTTTTCCAATTAGCATTAGGTTTAGGGCTAGTGTTAGGGTGAGGTTTGGGCTTAAGGTTAGAGTTCACAACCAGGTTTATGGCTAGGGTGATGGTTAGAGTTAGGGTTGGGGCTAGGGATAGGGATAGGTTTTGCATTATTGTAAGGGATAGGTTTTGAACTTTGAATAGGGCTAGGGTGACAGTTAGAGTTAGTCTTAGGGCTAGGGATAGAATTAGGTTTAGGATTAGGTTTAAATTAGGGATAGGATTAGCCCTAGGGTTAGTGTTGGGTTTTGCCCTACAGTTAGGGCTAGGGTTAGGGTTAGCGTTAGGGTTAGGGTAAGGTATGGTGTTACAGCTACATTTTGGGTTAGGCCATGGGATAAAATTAGGGTTAGGGCTCTGGTTAAGGTAAGGAATAGGCTTAAGGCTAGCCTTAGGGCTAGAATTAGGGGTAGGGTTTGTGTTAGGGTTTGGGCTAGGGCTAATGTCAGTTCTAGGGTTATGGTTAGGGATAATTTTAGGTTTAGGTTTATGGCCAGGTTTATCGTAAATGTTACATTGAGTGTTAGGGTCAGGTTTACAGATAGGGTTATTGTTAGGTTAATAGTCAGGGTTAGGGTATGGGTTAGGTTAAGGTTTAGGGTTAGGGCTAAAATTAGCATTAGGGTTAGGGTAAAGGATATGGTTAGGTTTCAGGTTCAGGTTAAGTTTAGTATAATGGACAGGGTTAGGGTAAGGCATAGGGTTAGAGTTAGGTCTAGGGATAGAATAGATATGGTTCAGGTAATGGATAGGATTAGAGCTACAGTTAGTACTGGGGTTATGGTTAGGTTATGGCTATGGTTAGGGTTAGGCCTAGGGTTAGAATTTGCTTAGGGTTATGGTTGGGGTAATGGATAAAATTATATCTATGTTGAGGGCTAGTGTTATGATTAGGAATAGGGATATGGTTCGGTTTAGGTTTCAGGTTAGGACAAGGTTTAGGTTTAGGGTTAGGTTTAGATTAAGTGTTAGGGCTAGAGATAGGGTTAGGGCTACGATTAAAACTAGAGTTAGGGCTTGGATTAGGCTAGGTTTTGGGTTAGGTAAGGACTAGTGTAGGACTACAGCTAATGTAAGAACTAGGGTTACGATTAGGGCTAGTATTAGGGTTAGCATTAGGACTAGGTCTAGTGTTTGTATTAGGTTTAGATTTAGGGGGATTATTAGAGATAGGGTTAGTGTTAGGGTCAGAGTCAGGATCAGTGTTACTGATCAGGGTTAGTGATAGTACTCGAATTAGGGCGAGGGTTAAGGCTAGGTGTAGGGTTAGGATTTGTGTTAGTATTAGAGTAAGAATTAGGGATATGGCTAATATCAGGTCTAAGGTTACATTTAGGTTAGGCTTAGGGTTGGGGCTATGGCCAGTTTTGTTTTAGAGCTAAGGTTAGGGTTAGGGCTAGTTTTGAGATCAGTGATAGTGTTAGGGCTAGTAGTAAGGTGAGGTTAAATCTTATATTAATTGTTATGGTTAGATCTAGGTTTAAGGCTAGGGCTATGGTTAGGGCTAAAGTTAGGGCTAGTGTTATGGTTATGATAACACATAGTGTTAGAACTAGAAATAGGGCTAGGGCGAGAGTTAGTGTTAGTCTTAGGGCTAGGGTTAGGGGTGGGTTTAAGGTTAGGGCTAAATTAGGGGTAGGATTAGCACTAGGGTTTTTGTTAGGGTTAGGGCTAGGGTTAGGGTTAGTGTTAGTGTTAGAGATAGGGTTAGGTTTAGGAAAAGGTATGGGGTTATATCTAGGTTTAGGGATAGGGCGAGAGTAGAATTAGGGTTAGGTCTAGGTTAGAGTTCAGGTTATGATTAAGGCTAGATTTAGGGCTAGGTTTGAGAGTTTGTGTTAGGGCTAGGGCTAGGATTAAAGATAGGGCTAATGTAAGGTCTATGGTTTTGGTTAGAAATAGTTTTAGGGTTAGGTTATGGCTAGGTCTAGTGTAAGGATTATGTTTAGGGTAAGGGTCAGGTTTAGATCTAGGCAAATTATTAGGGTCAGGGTCGGGTAGGTTTGGTTTAGTTTAAGGTTTAGAGTTAAGGTTTGAATTAGTGTTAGGGTTAGGTTTAGAAGTAGGGTAACAGATAGGGTTAGGTTTATGGTTCAAGTAAAGTTTAGAGTAATGGATAGAGTTAGTGTTAGTGATAGGGTTAGCGTTAGGCCTATGGTTAGCATTTGAGTTAGGCTTATCTTTAGGTTAATGGATAAGGATAGAGGTAAGGTTAGTGCTAGGGTTAAGGTTAGGATTAGGGCTAGGGTTAGGTTTAGGCCTAGGGTTAGTGTCAGGGTTAGGTTTAGGGTAAGTGTTAGGATATGAGCTAGGGTTAGGGCTAGGTCGATGTTTAGGGTTAGAGTCAGGGCTAGGGTTACAGTTAGGGTAACAATTAGTGCTAGGCTAAGGGCTAGGATAAGGCTAGGTTTGTGTGGTATTTATGGCTAGCATTAGGGCTATCAGTTAGGATTAGGGTTAGGGTTAGAGTTTGGCCAGAATTAGGACTAGTGTTAGGTCTAGGGATAGGATTAGTCTTTGGGTTAGGTTAAGGGTTATTTTTAGGGCTAGTGCAAAGTTTTTGTTTAGGGCTAGGGATAGATTTATGACTACAATTAGGATTAGGTTTGGTCTAGTGCTAGTGTTACTGTTAGGTTTAGGTTCAGGTTTATTGGGAAGGGTAGGGGTAGGGGTAGGGGTAGGGTCCAGTTTAGGGTTAGTGTGATCTTTTGTTCTAGGGTTAGTGTTAGAATCAGAATAAGGGTCAGGGTTAGGGTTAGTGTTACAACTAGAATGAAGTCTAGGGTTAGGACTAGTAATAGAGTTGGGGATTGAGGTAGGCTAAGGATTAGGGTTAGGACTAGGTAATATTAGGGTGAGGGTTTGGCTTAGGGAATTGGATGGGTTTAGAGGTAGGATTAGGGTTAAGGGTAGATTTAGGGCTAGGGTTAGGGTTAGGGTTAGTCTTAGGGTTAAACCTAGTTTTAGAGCTTGGATTAGCACTAGGATTTGTGTTAGCTTTAGGGTTATGGCTAATGAAAAAACTTGGTTTCTGATTAGGGATAGTTCTAGGGTTAGGGTTAGGGCAATGTACAGAGCTAGGGTTAGTGTTAGGATCCACATCAGCATCAGGGTTCCTTCTAGGGTTAGGTTAACAATCAATTATTGCAAGGTTTAGGGCTAGGTGTAGGGTTAGTTTTTGCTTTAAGTTAAGGGTTAGGTTCAGGTTTATGGCTCAGTTTTGGTTTTCTGCTAGGTTAGGGTTAGGGCTAGTTTTCCAATTAGCATTAGGGTCAGGGCTAGTGTTAGGGTGAGCTTTAGGCTTAATGTTAGGGTTATATTCACATTTAGAGCTAGGGCAAAATTTAGGGCTGAGGTTGGGGGTAGGGATAGGGCTAGAGTTTGGGTTATAGTAAGGGATAGGTTTACAACTAGGGATAGGGCTAGGGAGAGAGTTAGAGTTAGTCTTAGGTCTACGGATAGGGTTACGTTTAGGGTTAGAGCTAAATTAGGGCTAGAATTAGGGCTAGGGTTAGTGTTAGGTTTAGGCCTAGCTTTAGTGCTAGGGTTAGGGTAAGGTATGATGTTACAGCTACGTTTTTGGCTAGGTCAAAGTATAAAATTAGGTTATGGTTAGGGTAATGGATAGGATTAGAGCTACAGTTAGGTGTAGGGTTATGGTTAGGTTAAGGGTATTGTTAGTATTAGGCCTAGGGTTAAGTTTATGGTTAGGATTAAGGCTAAGCTTAGTGCTATGGTTATGGTTAGGGTAATGGATAGGATTAGAGCTCTAGTTAGGTGTAGGGTTATGGTTAGGTTAGGGGTATTGTTAGTATTAGGCCTAGGGTTAAGTTTATGGTTAGGATTAAGGCTAGGCTTAGTGCTAGGATTAGGGCTAGGTTTGTGGTAGGGTTAGGGCTAGGATTAGTGCTAGGGCTAATGTCAGGTCTAGGGTTATGTTTAGGGATGGTTTTAGGGTTAGGTTTATAGCCAGATCTATTGTAAGTGTTAGGTTGAGTGTTAGGCTCAGCTACACAGCTAGGGTAATATTAGGGTTGGAATCAGGGATAGGGTATGTGTTAGGTTAAGGTTTAGGGTTAGGGCTCAAATTAGCATTAGGTTTAGTGTTAGGGTTAGGGTAATGGATATGATTATGTTTCTGGTTCAGTTTAGGTTCAAGGTAAGGTACAGCCTTAGGGTTAGTGATAGTGTTAAGGTTAGGCCTAGGGATATAATTCAGTTATGGTTATGGTTAAGGTAATGGATAGGAACAGAGCTACAATTAGGGCTAGGTTTATGGCTATGGTTAGTATTAGGCCTAGGGTTAGAATTCTGTTAGGGTTATGGTTAGGGTAATGAATAAGATAGAGCTAGGGTTAGGGCTAGGGTTATAGTTAGGATTAGGGCCATGGTTCGGGTTAGGTCAAGGTTTAGTTTTGGGGTTAGGTTCAGGTTAAGTGTTAGGGCTAGAGTTAGGGTTAGGGGCAGGGTTAAAGTTAGGGTTAGGGGTAAGAATAGAGGTAGGTTTTGGGTTAGGTTAGGGGTAAGGTAGGACTACGGCTATTGTAAGAACTAGAGTTAAGATTAAGGTTAGTTTTAGAGTTAGCATTAGGTCTAGGTCAAGGTCTTGTGTTTAGATTAGGTTTAGGCTTATGGAGATGATTAGAGGTAGGGTTATTGTTAGGGTCAGAATAAGGATCAGTGTTACTGATTAGGGTTAGGTATAGGACTCTAATTAGGGCTAGGATTAAGGCTAGGTGTAGGGTTAGGTTTTGTGTTAGGGTTAAGGTAAAAATTAGGGATAGGGCTAATGTCATGTCTAGCATTACCGTTAGGCTAGGGTTAGGGTTAGGGCCATGGCACAGTTTTGTTTTAGAGCTAGGGCTAGAGTTAGGGCTAGTTTTAGGATTAGAGATAGTGTTAGGGCTAGTGGTAGAAGGAGATTTAGGCTTAAATTTATTGTTATCATTAGATCTAGGTTTAGGGCTAGTGCCTGCATTAGGATTAAGGTTAGGTTTATGGTAACAGATAGGGATAGAAGTAGAAATAGGACTGGGGTGCGATTAGAGTTATTCTTTGGGCTAGGGTTAGGGGTAGGTTTAGAGTTATGGCTAAATTAGGGCTAGGATTAGTGCTAGGGTTAAAGTTAGGGTTAGGCCCAGGATTAGGGGTAGGGTTATGGTTAGTGTTAGTGTTAGGGTTAGGGTTAGATTCAGGGGAAGGTGTGGGGTTATAGCTAGGTTTAGAGCTAGGGTTCTGGTTAGAATTTGATTTAGGGCTAGGGTTAGGGTTTGGGTTAGGATTAAAGGCTAGGTTTAGTGCCAGGATGAGGGTTATGTGTTAGGGCTAGGGCTAATGTCAGGTCTAAGTTCAAAGTAAGGGGTAGTTTTGTGGTTAGGTTATGGCTAGGTCTAGTGTAAGGGTTAGGTTTAGGGTAAGAGTCAGGTTTAGAGCTGGGTGTTTTGGTTTAGGTTAAGGTTTAGGGTTAAGGCTTGTATTAACATTAGGGTTCAGTTTAGGATTAGGGTAATGGATAGGGTTACTTTTAGGGCTAATGTCAAAGTAATGACAGGGTTTTGTTAGCTATAGGGTTAGGGTTAGGCCTAGGGTTAGCATTTCATATAGGTTTATCTTTATGGTAATGGCTAGGGTTAAAGCTAAGGTTAGGGCTAGAGTTAAGGTTAAGTCAATGGCTAGGGATAGGTTTAGGCCTAGGGTTAGTGTCAGGGTTAGATTTAGGGTAAGTATTAGTGTTTGAGCTAGGGTTAGGTCTGGGGCGAGGGTTAGGGATATAGTCAGGGCTAGGGTTAGAGTTAGGGTTAGTGTTATGATTAGGGAAAGGGTTAGAGTTTGAGCTAGGTTTAGGACTAGGTCGAGGGTTAGGGTGAGGGTTAGGTCTAGGATTATGATTGGGGTTGCAATTAGGGCTAGGTTTAGAGCTAGGATAAGGGCTAGGTTTGTGTGATGTTTATGGCTAGCATTAGGGCTATGGGTAATGTAAGAGCTCTGGTTATGGTTATGGCTAGTTTTAGGGTTAGGATTATGGATAAGTCTAGTGTTAGGGTTAGGTTTTGGATTAGGATATGGTTTAGAATTAGGGATTTTGTTAGGGTAAGCATCAGTTTTTGGGTTAGGGTTAGGGCCAGAATTAGGAATAGTGTTGGGTCTAGGGAGAGGGTTAGTCTTTCTGTTAGTTTAAAGGTTATGGTTAGGGCTAGTTCAAGGTTTTTGTTCAGGGCTAGGGCTACATTTATGACTCTATTTAGGATTAGGTTTTGTCTAGTGCTAGTGTTACTTTTTAAGTATTTAAGTTTAAGTATAGGTTTACCATAGGGGTAGAGTTAGGGTCTGGTTTAGGGTTAGTGTCAGGTTTAGATCTAGGGTTAGTGTTAGGGTCAGAATAAGGGTCAGGGTTTGGGTTAGGGCTAGAGCTAGGATGAGTCCTACAGTTAGGACTAGTAATAGAGTTAGGGTTTGGGATAGGTTAAGGATTAGTGTTACATCTAGGGTAGCATTAGGGTGAGTGTTTGGCTTAGTGTCAGAGATAGGATTAGAGATATAGTTAGGATTAGGGATAGGTATAGGGATAGGGTTAGTGTTAGGGTTAGTCTTAGAGTTAAACCTAGGGTTAGGGCTAGGATTAGCACTAGGATATGTGTTAGCATTAGGGCTACAGCTAATGAAAGAACTTAATTTCTGATAAGGGCTACTTCTTGGTTTAGCATTAAGGCAATGTTTAGAGCTAGGGTTAGTGTTAGGATCCAAGTCAGGGTCAGGGTTACTCCTAGGGTTAGGTTTAGCACTCAAATTATGGCAAGGTTTAGAGCTAGGTTTAGGGTTAGTGTTTGGTTTAGGTTAAAGGTTAGGGTTAGGTTTATGGCTCAATTTTGTTTTAGGGCTAGGTTAGGGTTAGGGCTAGTGTTGCAATTAGCATTAGGTCAGGACTAGTGTTAGGGTGAGCTTTAGGCTTAAGGTTATGGTAATATTCATATTTAGTGCTAGGGCAAAAGTTAGGGCTAAGATTCTGGCTAGGGATATGGCTGGAGTTTGGGTTGTGGTAAGGGATATGTTTAGAACTAAGGATTGGGCTAGGATGAGAGAGTCATTCTTAGGGCTAGCGATAGGGTTAGGTTTAGGGTTAGGGCTAACTTAGGGCTAGGATAAGTGCTAGGTTTAGTGTTAGGCTTAGGCCTAGGTTTAGTGCTAGGGTTAGGGTAAGGTATGATGTTACAGCTACATTTTGAGCTAGGTCAAGGGATAAAATTAGCTATAGGGCTAGGGTTAAGGTTATGGTTAGGATTAAGGCTAGGTTTAGTGCTAGGATTAGGGCTAGGATTTGTGTTAGGATTAGGGCTAGGATTATGGCTAGGGCTAATGTCAGGTCTAGGGTTATTGATAGGGATTGTTTTAGGGTTAGGTTTATAGCCAGATCTATTGTAAGGGTTAGGTTGAGTGATAGGGTCAGCTTTACAGCTAGGGTATTATTAAGGTCGGAATCAGGGTTAGGGTATGTGTTAGGTTAAGGTTTAGGTTCAGGGCTCATATTAGCATTAGGGTTAGTGTTAGGGTTAGGGTAATGGATATGGTTAGGTTTAGGTTTCATTTTATGTTTAGGGTAATGGACAGCCTTAGTGTTAGGGATAGTGATAAAGTTAGGCCTAAGGATAGAATTCAGTTAGGGTTATGGTTAGGTAATGGATAGGATTAGAGCTCCTGTTAGGTGTAGGTTTATGGTTAGGTTAGGGGTATTGTTAGTATTAGGCCTAGGGTTAGAATTCTGTTTGGGTTATGGTTAGGTTAATGATTAGAGCTAGGGTTAGAGCTAGGGTTCTGGTTAGGATTAGGGCCATGGTTCAGGTTAGGTCAAGGTTTAGTTTTTGGGTTAGGTTTAGGTTAAGTGTTAGGGCTAGGGTTAGGGTTAGGTATAGGGTTATAGCTAGGTTTAGGGATCAGATTAGGGCTAGGTTTTAGTTTAGGTTAGGGATAAGGTAGGAATATTGTAAGAACTAGAGTTAAGATTAAGTTTAGTTTTATAGATAGCATTATGTCTAGGTCAAGGTCTAGTGTTTAGATTAGGTTTAGATTTAGGGAGATGATTAGAGATCAGGTTAGTGTTAGGGTCAGAGTCAGGATCAGTGTTAGTGATCAGGTTTAGGGATAGGAATCAAATTAGGGCTAGGATTAAGGGTAGGTGTAGGGTTAGTTTTGTGTTAGGGTTAGGATAAGAATTAGG
This sequence comes from Marmota flaviventris, assembly GCF_047511675.1. Classification (NCBI taxonomy): domain Eukaryota; kingdom Metazoa; phylum Chordata; class Mammalia; order Rodentia; family Sciuridae; genus Marmota; species Marmota flaviventris. Next base: position 7,546,119 of record NC_092510.1, on the reverse strand, counting down.
GAAAGGGCTAATGTCAGGTCTAGCATTACCATTAGGGTAGGGTTAGGGTTAGGGCTATGGCACATTTTGTTTTAGAGCTAGGGCTATGGTTAGGGCTAGTTTTAGTACTAGAGATAGTGTTAGTGCTAGGGGTAGAAGGAGAATTAGGCTTAGATTTATTGTTATGGTTAGATCTAGGTTTAGGGCTAGGGCCTGCATTAGGATTAAGGTAAGGGCTAGTGTTAGGGTTACGGTAATGAATAGGGTTAGAAGAAATAGGGCTGGGTGCGATTAGAGTTATTCTTTGGGCTAGAGTTAGGGGTAGGTTTAGAGTTACGGCTAAATTAGAGCTAGGATTAGCACTAGGGTTAAAGTTAGGGTTAAGCCTAGGCTAGGGATAGGGTAATGGTTAGTGTTAGTGTTAGGTTTAGGGTTAGATTTAGGGGAAGGGATGGGGTTATAACTAGATTTAGAGCTAGGGTTTGGGTTAGAATTTGATTTAGGGCTAGGGTTATGTTTTGGTTTAGGATTAAGGCTAGGTTTAGTGCCAGGATAAGGATATGTGTTAGGGCTAGGTCTAAGATTAGGGCTAGGGATAAAGTCAGGTCTAGGTTCAAAGTAAATGATAGTTTTATGGTTAGCTTATGGCTAGATCTAGTGTAAGTTTTAGGTTTAGTGTAAGGGTCACGTTTAGAGCTAGGTGTTTTATTAGGGTCAAGGTCATGGTATGGTTTGGTTTGGGTTAAGGTTTAGGGATAAGGCTTGTATTAGGCTTGGGGTTCAGTTTAGGATTCGGGTAATGGATAGGGTTCAGTTTAGGATTCCGTTTAGGTTTAGAGTAATGGCTATGGTTATTTTTAGTGATAGGGTTAGTGTTAGGCCTAGGGTTAACATTTGGTTTAGGCTTATCTTTAGGATAATGGATAGTGTTAGAGCTAAGTTTAGGGCTATTCTTAAGGTTAAGTTTAGGCTTGGGTTAGGGTTGGCCTAGGGTAAATATCAGGGTTAGGTTTAGGGTAAGTATTAGGGTTTGATCTAGGGTTAGGTCTAGGGCAAGGGTTAGGGTTAGAGTCAGAGTTAGGGTTAGGGTTAGTGTTATGTTTATGGAAAGGGTTAGAGTTTGAGCTAGGTTTAGGGCTAGGTCAAGGGTTAGGGTTAGGGTTAGGGTTAGGTCTAGGGTTATGGTTAGGGTTACAATTAGGGTTAGGTTTTGGGCTATGATAAAGGCTAGGTTTGTGTGATGTTTATGGCTAGTGTTAGGGCTATGGATAATATAAGAGCTCGGGTTATGCTTATGGTTAGTTTTAGGATTAGGGTTATGGATAAGTCTAGTGTTAGGGATAAGGTTTAGAGGTAGGATAAGGTTTAGGATAAGGTTTAGAGGTAGGGTTTGTGTTAGGGTAAGCATCAGTTTTGGGTTAGGGTTAGGGCCAGAATTATGAATAACATTGGGTCTAGGGATAGGGTTAGTCTTTTTGTTAGGTTAAAGGTTATGGTTAGGGCTAGTTCAAGGTTTTTGTTTAGGGCTAGGGCTACATTTATGTCTCTATTTAGGATTAGGTTTGGTCTAGTGCTAGAGTTACTTTTAGGTTTAAGTATAGGTTTACCGTAGGGGTAGAGTTAGGGTCTGGTTTAGGGTTAGTGTCAGGTTTAGATCTAGGGTTAGTGTTAGGTTCAGAATAAGGGTCAAGGTTTGGGTTAGGGCTAGAGCTAGAATGAGGCCTAAGATCAAGACTAGTAATAGATTTAGGGTTTGGGATAGGCTAAGGATTAGTGTTAGGACTAAGGTAGCATTAGGGTGAGGGTTTGGCTTAGAGTAAGGGATAGGATTAATGGTAGGTTCAAAATTAGTGATAGGGTTAGGGATAGGGTTAGGGTTAGGGTTACTCTTAGAGTTAATCCTAGGGATAGGGCTCAGATTAGTGCTAGGATATGTGTTAGCATTAGGGCTATGGCTAATGAAAGAACTTGGTTTCTGATTAGGGCTACTTCTTCGTTTAGCGTTAAGGCAATGTTTAGAGCTAGGTTTATTGTTAGAATACAAATCAGGGTCAGGGTTACTTTAGGGTTATGTTTAGCACTCAAATTATGGCAAGGATTAGGGCTAGGTTTAGGGTTAGTGTTTGGTTTAGGTTAAGGATTAATGTTAGGTTTATGGCTTGGGTTTTTTTAGGGATAGGTTAGGTTTAGAGTTAATTTTCCAATCAGCATTGCTGTTAGAGCTAGTGTTAGGCTGAGATTTAAGCTTAAGGTTAGGGTTTGATCCAGGTTTAGGGGTAGGGCAAAGGTTAGGGATAAGGTTGGGGCTAGGGATAGGGCTAGGTTTTGGGTTATGTTAAGGGATAGGTTTAGAACTAGGGATAGGGCTATGGCAAGAGTTAGAGTTAGTCTTAGGAATAATTATAGGGTTAGTTTTAGTGTTTGGACTAAATTAGGGCTAGGATCAGTGCCAGGATTAGTGTTAGGTTTAGGCGTAGGTTAAGGGCTAGGGTTAAGTTTAGCGCTAGTGTTATGGCAAGGTATGTTACAGCTATGTTTAGTGTTAGGACAAGGGATAAAATTAGGGATAGGGCTGGGGTTCAGATAAGGGTAAGGATTAAGGCCGGGCCTAGAACTAGCATTAGGGCTAGGGATAAGGCTAATGTCAGGTCTAGGGTTAAGGTTAGGTAGGGTTAGGGATAGGGCTATGGCTCAGTTTTGTTTTAGAAGTAGGCCTAGGGTTAGGGCTAGTTCTATGATTAGTGATAGTGTTAGGGCTAATGGTAGGGTGAAGTTTAGACTTAGATTTATTGTTATGGTTAGATCTAGGTTTAGGGCTATAGCTATGCTTAGGGCTACGTTTAGGGATAGTGTTAGGGTTATGGTAACAGATAGGGTTAGAACTAGATATAGGGCTAGGTTGAGAGTTCGAGTTAGTCTTTGGTCTAAGGTTAAGGGTAGGTTTAGGGTTAGGGCTAAATTAGGGCTAGATTTAGTGCTAGGGTTAGTGTTAGGGTTAGGCTTAGGGTTAGGATTAGTGTTAGTGTTAGGATTAGGATTTGGTTTAGGGGAAAGGATAGGATTATAGCTAGGTTTAGGGCTATGGCAAGGGTTAGAATTAGGGTTAGGACTAAAGTTAAGGTTTGGTTTACGATAAAGACTAAGTTTAGGGCTAGGCTGAGGGTTTGTGTTAGGACTACATCTAGGATTAAAGCTAGGGATAATGTCAGTTCTCAGTTTATGGTTAGTATTAGTTTTAGTGTTAGGTTATGGTTATGTCTATTGAAAGGATAAGCTGTAGGGTAATTGTCAAGAATAGAGCTAGGTGAATTATTAGAGTCAGGGTCTGGGTAGGGTTTGGTTTAGGTTAAGATTTAGTTTCAATGGTTGAATTAGCAGTGGGTTCGTGTTAGGGTTAGGGTAGTGGATAGAATTAGGTATATGCTTCCGGTTAGGTTTAGAGTAATGGATAGGGTTAGTGTTAACAATAGGGTTATTGTTAGGCATAGAGTTAGCATTTGGGTTAGGCTTTTCTTTAGGGTAATGGATAGGGTTAGAGCTAAGGTTAGGGCTAGAGTTTAGGATTAGGTTTAGGGTTAGGGTTAGGCCTAGGGTTAATGTTAGGGTTAGGGTTAGGGTTAGTGTAGGCATTTAAGCTTGAGATAGGGCTAGGGCAAGTGTTAGGTTTTGAGTCAGGGCTATGTTAGGTTTAAGGTTAGGGTTATATTTAGGCTAAGGATTAGAGTTTGAGCTAGGGTTAGGTTTAGGGTGACGGTTAGCATAAGGGTTAGGTCTAAGATTATGGTTAGGGTTATGCTTAGGGCTAGGTTTAGGGCTAGGATAAGGGCTAGGTTTTGTGTGATGTTTAGGGATAACGTTAGGGCTTTGGTTAATGTAAGAGTGAGGGACACGGTTTTGACTAGATTTGGGGTCAGGATTATGGATAAGTCTAGTGTTAGGGTTAGGTTTTGGTTAAGGATAAGGTTTAGATCTAGGGTTTCTATTAGATTAAGGGTCATTGTGGGGTTAGGTTTAGTTTTAGGTTTAGGGCCACAATTAGGACTAGTGTTGGGTCTAGTGATAGGTTTAGTCTTTATGATAGGTTAAGGGTTATTGTTAGGGCTAGTGCTAGGTTTTTGTTTAGGGCTAGGGCTAGATTTATGACTCTGTTTAGAATTAGGTTTGGTCTAGTGCTAGTGTTACTGTTAGGTTTTGGTAAAGGATTACTGGTAGAGGGAGTGTTAGGTTTCATTTTAGGGTTAGGGTCAGTATTAGATCTAGGTTTAGTGTTAGGGTCAGAAAAAGGGTCAGGGTAGGGTTAAGGATAGAGCTAGAATGAGGGCTAGGTTTAGGACTAGTAATAGATTTAGGTTTTAGGGTAGGCTAAGAATTATACTTAGGAATAGGGTAGCATTAGGGTGAGGATTTGGCTTAGGGTAAGGGTTAGGGTAAGAGGTAGGGTTAGGGTTAGGGTTAGTGTTAAGGTTAGGGTTAGGTTAACATTAGTGTTTGGGTTTGGGTTATAGTTAGGTTAAGAATTAGTATTAGGGTTAGGGAGAGGGTTAGTCTTCGGTTTAGGGTTAGGATTATGTGAGGGTTAGGATTACGGTTAGGGTCAGGGTTAGGGTTAGTGTTAGGCTTATGGTTAGGGATAGGAAAAGGGTTAAGTTTAGGGTTAGGTTAGGGTTTGCATTAGGGTTATGGTTAGGGTTACCGTTAAGATTAGAAATAGGGTTAGGTTTAGGGTTAGTGTTAGGATTAGGGTTAGTGTTCAGATTAGGGTTAGGTTTAGGGTATGGTTTAGGGTTAGGGTGTTAGTGTTAGTGTTAGGGTTAGGGTGTTAGTGTTAGTGTTAGGGTTAGGGTTAGAGTTATTGTTAGGGTTAAGGTGAGGGTTAGATTAGTGTTAGGGTTAGGTATAGGGTTAGGGTTAGTGCTAGGGTTAGTGTTAAGGTTTGTGTTAGGGTTAAAGTTTGTGTTACGGTTAGGGTTACACTTACGATTAGGATTACAGTTTGGGTTACGGGTAGTGTAAGGGTTAGTGTTAGGGTTTGTGTTAGGGTTAAAGTTTGGGTTACAGTTAGGGTTACTATTAAGATTAGGATTAAAGTTAGGGTTAGGGTTAGTGTTAGGGTTAGGCTTAGTGTTAGGGTTAGTGTTAGTTTTTGGGTTAGTATTTGTGATAGGTTTGGGTTACGGTTAGTGTTCAGGTTAGAATTAGGTTGAGTTTTAGAGTTAAAGTTAGGGTTAGGTTTAGAGTTAGTATTAAGGTTTGGCTTAGGGTTTGTTTTAGGGTTAGAGTTTGGGTTAGCATAAGGGTTAGGGTTAGGGTTAGGGTTAGGGTTAGTGTTAGTGTTAGGATTAGGGTTAGGGTTAATGTTAGTGTTAAGAGTTAGGGTTAGGTTTAGGGTTAGTGTTAGGTTAAGCTTAGGGTTACGGTTAGTTTTAGTTATAGAGTTATGGTTGTGGTTAGGGTTAAAGGTTTAGGGTTAAAGTTAGTGCTATGTTTAGTTTGAGGGTTAGTGTTAGGGTTAGGTAAAGTTTAGGGTTAGGGTTAGTTTAGGGTTAGGGTTATGGTTTGGGTTAGGATTTGTGTTAGGTTAGGGTTAGGGTTAAATTAAGTTTTTTGTTAGGGTTATTGTTAGGATGTGGATTAGTGTAAGGGTTACAGTTAGGTTTATGATTAGGGTTCACATTAGGGTTAGGGTTATGGTTAGTGTTAGGGTAAGGTGTAGGTTTATGGTTAGGGTTAGGGTTAGTGGTAAAGTTAGGGTTAGGTTTAGGGTTCAAATTAGTGTTTGGGTTAGGGTTAGAGTTAGGTTTATGGTTAATTTTAGGGTCAGGGTTAGATGTAGTGTTAGGGTTAGGGTTAGGTTATGGTGAGGTTTAGTGTTAGTGTGAGTGTAGGGTTAGAGTTAGGTTTAGTGTTACGGTAAGTGTTAGAGTTAGGGTTAGGGTATGGGTTAGTGTTTTGTTTAGGGTTGTGTTACGGTTAGCTTTAAGGTTAAGGTTAGGGTTAATGTTAGAGTTAGGGTTACTGTTAGGATTAGGTTTAGGATAAGGGGTGTGATTTGGGTTAGTGTTAGGGTTAGAATTAAGGTTAGGTTTATAGTTAGGTTTAGGGTTAGTGTTAGGTTTAGGATTAGGGTTAAAGTTAGGTTTAGGGTTATAATTAGGTGAGTGTTAGGGTTAGGGTAACTCTTAGAGTTAGGATTAGTGTTACTGTTAGGGTTAGGGTTAGGGTTAGGGACAGGGTTAGGTTTCGGTTTAGGTTAGGGTTTGTGTTAGTGATAGTGTTAGGGTTAGGTTTAGGGTTAGGGTTACGGTTAGGGTTACGGTTAGAATTAGGGTTAGGTTTAGCGTTACGGTTAGGGTTAGTGTTAGATTTAGGGTTATTGGTTGTCTTAGGGTTAGTGTTAGGGTTACGGTTAGGGTTAGGGTTAGGGTTATGGAAAAGGTTAGGTTTTGTGTTAGGGTTAGGGTTAGGGTTAGGATTAGGATTATCTTTAGTATTAGGGATAGGGTTAGGGTTAAGGTTAGGTTTAGGAGTGGTGTAAAATTTAGGGTTAGTGTTAGGGTTCGGGTTGCTTTTAGGGTTAGGATTGGTGTTTTAGTTATTTTTAGGATTAGGGTTAGGTTTAGGGTTAATGTTATGCTTAGCATTTGGGTTAGGTTTAGGGTTAGTGTGATGGTTAGCATTAGAATTAGAGTCAGGTTTAGGCTTAGTGTTAGCATTAGGGTTAGGTTTAGTTTTAGTGTTTTTGTCATGGTTAGGGTTAGGTTTAATGTTAGGGTTAGTGTTAGGTTTAAGGTTAGGGTTAAGGTTAGGGTTAGTGTTCATGTTAGAGTTAGGGATAGGGTAAGCTTTAGGGTTGGTGTTACTGTTATAGTTAGCATTAGTGTTAGGATTAGGGTAAGGCTTTGGGTTAGGGTTAGTGTTAAGGTTAGGGTTATTCTTAGGTTTAGTGCTAGTGTTAGGCTTAGTGTTGGGTTTTTGTTATGGTTAGGGTTTATGGTAGGATAAGGGTTACAGTTAAGTTTAGGGTTATGGTTAGGGTTAGGATTAGTATTAGGGTTATGGTTAGAGTTAAGTTTAGTGTTCTGGTTAGGGTTAGTGTTTGTGATAGGGTTAGGTTTAGGGTTAGGGTTCAGGATAGGGTTAGGGTTAGTTTTAGAGTTACCATTAGGGTTGGGTTTAGGGTTAGTGTTAAGGTTTATGTTAGGGTTAGGGTGTGTGTTAGGTTTAGGGTTAAGGTTTTCTTTAGGGTTACGGTTAAGATTAGAGTTAGATTTAGGGTTAGGCGTAGGTTTACAGTTAGGGTTAGGATTAGTTTTAGGTTTAGGGTTAGATTTAGGGTCCAGGTTAGTTATAGGGTTAAAGTTGGGGTTAGGGTTACTGTTAGGGTTAGGTTAAGGGTTAGTGTTAGGGTTAAATTTAGGGTTAGGTTTATGTAAGGTTTCAGGATAAAGGTAGGTTAGGGTTAGGGGAATAGATGGGTTAGGGTTTGAGTTAGGGTTAGCGTTAGGGTTAGGGTTTGTGTTAGGGTTAGGTTTAGTGTGTGGGTTAGTGTTAGGGTTACAGTTAGGGTTAGGTTTAGGGTTCATGTTCGAGTTACAGTTAGGGTTAGTTTTGATGTTAGTTGTAGGTTTACGGTTAGGCCTAGGGTTAGAGTTATGGTTAGAATTACGGTTAGGGTTAGGATTAGTGTTTGAGTTAGTGTTAGAGTTAGGTTGAGGTTTAGTCTTAGCATTAGGGTTAGAGTAAGGGTTTGGGTTAGGGTTACGTTTATGGTGAGGTGTAGCATTAGTGTTAGTGAAAGGATTAGGGTTAGTGATAGGTTTAGAGTTAGGGTTAGTGTTAGGGTTAGGGTTAGGTTAGGTTTAGGGTTATTATAAGGGTTAGGGTTAGTGTTAGTGTTAAGGTTAGGCATAGGTTTATGGTTAGTTTTAGTATTAGGGCTGGGATTAGGGTTACGGTTAGTGTTACGGTTAGGGATAAGGTTAGGTTTAGGGTTAGGGTTATGGTTAGGGTTAGTTTTAGGGTTAAGGTTAGGGAAATGGTTATGTATAGGGTTAGTGTTAGGATTAGGGTTAGGGTTTGTGTTAGGGTTAGGGTTAGAGATATGGTTAGGGCTAGTTTTAGGGTTAGCTTCAGTGTTAGTGTTAGGGTTAGGGTTAGGGAGAATGTTAGGGTTAGGGATAGATTTAGGGTTAGGGATAAGTTTAGAGTTAAGTTTAGTGTTACATTTAGGGTTAGAGTTAGGGTTAGGGTTTGTTTTAGAGTTAAGGTTATGTTTAGGTTTAGTTTTAGCATTAGGGTTAGTGTTAGGGTTTGTGCGAGGGTTAGAGTTAGTTTTAGAGTTAGGGTTAGTGTTAGGGTTAGAGTTAGTGTTGCAATTAGTGTTGTGTGAGGGATATGGTTTGTGTTAGGGTAAGGGATAGGTTTAGGGTTTGTGTTAGGTTTTGGGATAGGGTTAGGGTTAGGATTATGGTTAGGATTGGGGTTAGAGTGAGGCTTAGGGTTAGTTTTAGGGTTACTTGTAGGTAAAGGTTGGTGTTAGCCTTGGGGTTAGGATTAGTGTTAGGGTTAGGGTTTTTGTTAGGTTAAGGTTTAGGGTGAAGGTTGGGGGTGTAGGTTCAGTGTTAGCGTTAGTGTTAGGTTTAGGGATAGGGATAGTGTTAGGGTAAGGGGTAGGTTTAGGGTTACTTTTAGGTTTAGGGGTAGAAATAGGGTTAAGTTCAGTGTTACTGTTAGGGTTAGGGTTGTGGTTAGGGTTAGTGTTAGGTTATGGTTAAGGTTAGGGTAAAGGTTAGTTTTGGGGTTAAGATTAGGTTTAGGGTTTGGGTTAGGGTTAGTTTTGGAATTAGGGGTATGTTTTGGGTTAGGGTTAGTGTTAAGGTTAGTGTTACGGTAAGAATTATGTTTTGTGTTAGGGGAAGGGTTAGGTTTAGGTTTTGTGTTAGGGTTAGACTTAAAATTAGGGTTTTAGTTATGATTAGAAAGAGGGTTAGAGTGAGGTGTAGGGTTAGATATAGGGTTAGTTTTATTGTTACGGGTAGATTAGGTATAGTGTTAGGGTTAGTGTTAGGGTTAGGGTTAGTGTTAGAATTAAAGAAAGGGTTAGGGACAGGGTTAGTGTTAGATTTAGGGATAGGCATAGGGTTAGGGGGAGTGATAGGGTTAGTGTTGGGGTTATGGTTAGTGTTACTATTAGGGTTAGGGTTAGTGTTAGGTTTAGGGTAAGGTTTAGGATTAGGTAAGGTTTAGGTTTGGGGTTCGGTTTAGCATAGGGTTATTGTTAGGTTTAGGGTTAGGGTTAAGGTTAGGGTTGGGGTTAGGGTTAGTGTTAGAGTTAGTATTTGGTTTAATGTTAGGGATAGGGTTATGGTTAGGGGTGGGGTTAAGGTTAGTGTTAGGGTTAGGGTTAGTTTTAGGGTTAGTGTTAGGGTTAGGTTTAAGGTGAGGTAAGGGTTATAGCTAGGGTTAAGGTTAGGGTTATTGTTAGGATTAGTGTTACATTAGTGTTAGGGATTGAGTTATAGTTAGTGTAAGGGTTAGGGTTAGGGATAGGTTTAATATTAGGTTTAGGGTTAGGGTAAGGGTAGGGGTTAGTGTATTGGTTAGTGTTAGTGTTACTGTTATGGTTAGGGTTATGCTATGGTTAGTGTTAGTGTTAGGGTTAAGGCTGGGTTAGTTTTAGTGTTAGTGTTAGGGTTAGTGTTAGGTAAAAGTTAGAGTTAGTGTTATGGTATGATTACGGTTATGATTTGGATAAGGGAATGTGTTAGAATTATAGTTAGGGTTAGGGTTGGGGTTACTTTAGGTTTAGGTTTAGGGTTAGTGATAGGATTAATGTTAGTGTTAGGGTTAGTGTTAATTTAGGGTTAGGGTTAGGGTTAGGTTTAGTGTTAGGTAAGAGTTAGGGTTATGGTTAGGTTTCTGGTTAGGGTTCAGTTTAGTTTTATAGTTACGGTTAGTGTTATTGTTAGGGTTAGAATTAGTGTTTGGGTTAGGGTTAGGAATTGTGTTAGGGATAAGGTTACAGTTACGGTTAGGATTAGGTTTAGGGTTATGGATATGGTAAGGATTAGGATTAGTTTTGGGTTCTGAGTTAGTGTTAGGATTAGGGTTAGGATTACTGTTAGGTTTAGGGTTAGGGTTTGTGTTAGTGTTAGTTTTAGGGTTAGTGTTTGGATAACAGTTCGGAATAGGGTTAGCTTTAGGGTTAGGGTTAGTGGTAGGTGTAGGGTTAGGTTTAGGGTTAGTTATAGGGTTATGTTTTAGGGTTAGGGTAAGGATTAGTGTTATGGTTAGAGTTAGGTTTAGGATTAGGATTAGTGTTAGGATTAGGGTTAGCTATTGCGTTTGGTTAGTTTGGGGGTTAATGTTAGGTTTAGTGTTAGGGTTAGGTTTATGTTTAGTGTTAGAATTAGGGTTAGGATTAAATTAGTGTTAGTATTAGGGATCGGGTTAGGTTTAGGGTTATTGTTAGGGTTAGGGTTAGTGTTATGGTTAGGGTTAATGTTATGGTTATGGTTCATTTTATAGTTTGGTGTAGGTTTAAGGGTAGTATTAGGATTAGTGTTAGTTTTCAGGTTATGGTTTCTGTTAGAGTTAGGTTTTGTGTTAGGGTTAGGGTTAGAGTTCGCTTTAAGGTTATTGTTATGGTTAGCGTAAGGGTTAGGGTTAGGGTTAGGTTTAGGGTTAGTGTAAGTGTTAGGGTTAGGGTTAGGTTTACGGTAGTGTTAGGTTTAGGATTAGGGTTAGGTTTGGGTTAGGGTTAGGATTAGAATTAGGGTTAGTGTTATGGTTAGTGTTAGGGTTAGGGTTAGGATTGGTGTTTGGGTTAGAATTAGTGTTAGGATTAGGGTTAGTGTGAGGTTTAGGGTTAGTGTTATATTTAGGGTTAGGGTAATTCTGAGGTTTAGATTTAATATTATCATTCTAGTTAGGGTTAGGGTTAGGTTTAGGGTTAGTGTTAAGGTTAGGGTTAGGTTTAGGGTTAGTATTAGAGTTAGGGTTAGTGTTACGGTTAGGGTTAGTGTCAATGTTAGGCTTAGGGTTAGTGTTAGGGTTAGTGTTCTGGTTAGAATTAGGATTAGTGTTATGTAAGGTTTTCCATTAGGGTTAAGTTAGGTTTAGGGTTATGGATTGGGTTGTGGTTTGTGTTAGGTTTAGGGTTTGGGTTAAGGTTAGATTTAAGGTTAGGGTTATGGTTAGGGTTAGGAATAGTGTTAGGGTTAGCGATAGAGTTAGGTTTATTGTTAGCTTTAGGGTATAGTTTGGGGTTAACATTATGTTTAGTGTTAGGGTTGGTGTTAGGTTTAGGGTTATGGTTAGAGTTAAGATTCTTGTTAGGGGTAGGATTATGGTTAGGGTAAATGTTATGGTTAGGGTTACGTTTAGAGATAGTGTTAGGGTTAGGGTTAGGTTTAGTTTTAAGATTAGTGTTGGTGTTAGGGTTAGCTTAGTGTTTGAGTTAGCATTTGGGTGAGTGTTATCTTAGGGTTAGGGTTCGGGTTAGTGTTTCATTTAGGGTTAGATTTAGGGTTAATGTTAATATTAGGGTTAGGGTTAGTATTAGCATTAGTTTTATGTTTAGGGTTAGGGTGAGTTTTAGAGTTAGTGATAGAGTTAGGGTTTTGATAATGGTTAGTGTTACGTTTAGAGTTAAGGTTAGGTGAGGGTTAGGGTTAGGGTTAGTTTAGAATTTTGGTTATGGTTTAGATTAGGGTTTGTGTTAGGGTTAGGGTTAGGGTTATATTTACACTTATGGTTAGAGATAGGTTTAGAGTTTGGTTTAGTATTAGGTTTAGGGTTAGTGTAGTGTTAGTGTTAGTGTTAGTGTTAGGATTATGGTTAGGGTTAGGGATTTGGACACGGTTAGGGTTAGGGTTAATATTAGTGTTAGTGTTAGGATTATGGTTAGGTTTAGGGTTTTTATTAGTTTTAGGGTTAGGGTTAGTGTACGTTTTGAAATAGGATTAGATTAGTGATAGGGTTAGGGTTAGGGTTCGGTATAGGTTTCCTGCTAGGGTTACAGTTGGAGTTAGTGTTAGGGTTAGGGTTAGGATTAGGTTTCGGGTTAGTGTTGAGGTTATTGTTAGAGTTGAAGTTAGTTTACTGTTAGGGTTAGGTTTAGGGTTAGTAATAGGGTTAGGGTGAGGGTTAATGTTAGATGTAGGGTTAGGGTTAGGGATGCGGTTAAGGTTAGGGTTAGGATTAGTGTTAGGGTTATGTTTAGGTTTTGTTGAAGGTTTACAGATAGGCTTACGGTTATGGTTATGGTTAAGGTTAGTGTTAGGTTTCGAGTTAGCATTAGGGTTAGGGTTTAGGTTAGAGTGAGGGCTAGGTTTGGGTTAGGGTTAGGGTTAGGGTTAGTGTTCTGTTTAGTTTTAGGGTTAGGATTAGAGTTATTGTTAGGGTTAATTTTGGGTTAGGGTTAGAGTTAGTGTTAGGTTTAGGGTTATGATTAAGGTGAGGGTTAGGTTTAGTGTTAGGGTTAGTGTTATGGTTATTGTTAGGTTTAGGGTAAGGTTTAGTGTTAAGGTTGTTTTTAGGTTTAGGTTTAGGGTTAGGGTTAGAGTAAGAGTTAGTGTTAAAGTTAGGGCTAGGGTTAGGTTTAGGGTTGGGTTAGGTTTAGGGTTAGTGTTAGGTTAGAATTAGGGTTAGGATTAGCGTTCGTATTATGGTTAGGGTTAGGGTGAGTGCTACGTTTAGGTTTAGGGTTAGGGTTAGAATTATTGTTAGGGTTTGTTTTAGTGTTAGGGGAATGTTAGTGTTAGGTTTAGGGTTAGGGTTGCGTGAGGGTTAGGTTTAGGGTTAGGGTTAGTGTTATGGTTATTGTTAGGTTTAGGAATAGGGTTAGGGTTAGCGTGAGAGTGTTAAAGTTAGGATTAGGGTTAGGGTTAATTTTAGGTTTAGGGTTAGTGTTAGGTTTAGGATTCATGTTAGGGTTAGGGTTAGCGTGAGAGTTAGTGTTAAAGTTAGCGTTAGGGCTAGGGTTAGTTTTAGGTTTAGGGTTATTGTTAGTTTTAGGATTCATGTTAGGATTAGGGTTAGGGTTAGGTTAAGTGTTAGTGTTAGGGTTAGGGTTATCGTTAGAGTTAGTGTTACACTTAGGTTAGGGTTAGGATTAGTGTTAGGGTTAGTGATATGTTTAGTGTTAGGGTTAGAGTGAGAGTTAGTGTTAGGGTTTGCGTTAGGTTTAGGATAAGTGTTTGGGTTAGGATTAGGGTTAGGTTAAGGGTTAGGTAAAGGCAAGTGTTAGTTTTAGATAAGGGTCAGGGATATGGTTTGGGTTAGGTTTTTCGCAGGATTTGGGGTAGTGTAATTGTTAGGGTTAAGCTATATGTTTAGGGTTAACATTATGCTTATTGTTAGGGTTAGGTTTAGTGTTAGGGTTAGTGTTAGTTTTAGGGTTAGGTATAGGGTTAGGATTTGTGTTAGGGTTAGGGTTAGGGTAAGTGTTATGGTTAAGGTTAGGGTTACTTTTAGAATTAGTGTTAGGTTAAGGTTAGGATTAGGGTTAGTTTTAATGTTAGAATTATTGATAGGTTTAGTGTTAGGGTTCGGTTAGGGTTAAGGTTAGTGTTTGGGTTAGGGTTAGTGGTAACGGTTGTGTAAGGGTGAGTGTCAGGGTTAGACTAGGATCAGGGTTATGGTTTGGGTTTGGGTTATAGTTATAGTTAGAGTTAGTTTTAGTGTTAGTATTAGTGTTATGGTTAGGGTTAGTGTTACTGTTAAGTTTTAGGTATAGATTTAGGATTAGTCTTGGGGTTAGGGTTAGGGTTTGGGTGAGGGTTGGGCTTAGTGGAATGGTTACTGTTAGGATTCGTGTTAATGTTAGGATCAGTGTTAGTGTTAGGGCTATTGTTAGTGTTAGAATTAGTGTTATTTTAAGTAAGAGTTAGCATTATGGTTAGGTTAGGGTTAGGGTTGTGGTTTGGGTTAGGGTTTGTGTTTGGGTTAAGTTTAGGGTTTGGGTTAGGTTTAAGGTTAGGGTTAGGGTTAGGGTTAATGTTAGATTTAGGGTTTTGGTTAGGTTTAATGTTAGGGTTAGGATTAGGTTTAGGGTTAGTGTTAGGGTTAGGGTTAGTGTTACGGTTAGGATTCATGTTAGGCTTACGGTTAGGTTTAGAATTAGGGTTCATGTTAGTGTTTGGTTTAGGGTTAGTTATAGTTTTAAGTGTAGGTTATGGTTAGGGTTAGTTTACTGTTAGGGTTAGATTTAAGGTTAGGATTAGTGTTTTGGTTAGTGTTAGAGTTAGGTTTAGGATTAGTGTTAGGGTTAGAATAACGGTTAGGTTTTGTGATAGGGTTAAGGTTAGTGTTAGGATTAGTGTTATGGTTAGGGTTAATTTAGGGTTAGATTTAGTGTTAGGGTTAGGGTTAGTGATAGGGTTAGGTTTAGGGAAAGTGTTATTGTTAGGTTAGGGTTAGGGTTAGGGTTAGGTAAAAGGTTAGCGTTAGTGTTTGGGTTTCGGTTATAGTTAGGTTTAGGGTTAGTGTTAGTGTTAGAGTTAGGGTTAGTATTAGGTTTAGGGTTAGGGTTAAGTTTAGGGTTAAGGTTAGGGTTAAAGTTAGGGTTAGTTTTAGGGTTTCTGTTAGGGTTAGGGTTAGCATTAGTTTTAGGGTTACTTTTAGGTTTGGGATTAGGGTTTGGGTGAGGATTAGGCTTAGTGGTATGGTTAGGGTTAGGGTTTGTGTTAGGGTTTGGTTTAGGGATAGTGTTAGAGTTAGGACTAGCATTAGGTTTAGGTAAGCATAAGACTTAGGGTTAGGTTAGTGTTATGGTTATGGTTTGGGTTAGGGTTTGTGTTAGGTTTAGGGTTAGAGTTGGTGTTAGTGAAAAACTAGGGTTAGGGTTAATGTTAGGGTTAGGGTTAGGTTTTGTGTTAGCGTTACATTTAAGGTTATGGTTAGAGTTACGGTTACGGTTAATGTTAGGGATAGGTATATGTTAGGGTTAGCTTTAGGGTTAAGGTTAGGGTTAGGTTAGGTTTAGAGTTAGGGTTAGTGTTCCTGTTAGTTTTAGTGTTTGGGTTAGTGTTAGGTTTAGTTTTAGTGTTAGGGTTAGAGTTAGTGTAAGGTAAGGTTAATAGTTAAGGTTAGAGTGAATGTTAGGTTTAGGATTATGGTTAAAGTTATTGTTAGGGTAGTGTTAGGGTTAGGGTTAGTATAATTTTAAGGTTATGGATAGGTTTAGGCTTAGTGTTAGGTTTTGGGTAGGGATTAGTTTTAGTGTTTGTGTTAGGGTTAAGGTTAGGTTTAAGTAAGGGTGAGAGTTAGGGTCATATTAGGGTCAGAGTTATGATTTGGGTTAAGGTTTGTGTTAGGGTTAGAATTAGACTTAGTGTTAATGTTAGGGTTAGGGTTAAGTTTAGTTTTAGAGTTAAATTTAGGGTTAGGATTAGGATTAGTGTTAACGTTAGTTTTAGGGTTTAGAATAGGGTTGTGTTTAGTGGAATGGTTAGGGTTACAGTTCATTTTAGTTTAGGGTTAGAGTTAGTGTCAGGGTTATTGTTAGGTTTAGGATTAGGTTTAGGATTAGGTAATGGTTAGCATTAGGGTTAGGTTTAGGGTTAGGATTAGGTTTAAGGTTAGTGTTAAGGTTAGTGTTAGGGTTAGTGTTAGTGTTAGGGTTAGGATTTTTGTTCAGATTAGGGTTATGGTTAGTGTTAGGGTTGGTGTTTGGGTTACTTTTATGGTTAGGGTTAGCGTTAGGTATAGTGTTAGGTTAAGGATAGGGTTTGGGTTAGGGTTAGGGTTAGTGGTAGTGTTCGGGGTATGGTTAGGGTTCGTGTTAGGGTTAGGTTTAGGGTTAGTGTTAGTGTTAGACTTAGTGTTAGGGTTAGTGTTAGTGTTAGGGTTAGAGTTAAGATTAAGTGTTAAGGTTAGTAATAAATTTAGGATTATGGTTAGTGTTGGAGTTAGGGTTAGGTTTAGGGTTAGTGTTCCAATTAGGGATAGGGTTAGGATTCGGTTGATTTAGGGTTAAGTTTAGGGTTAGGTTTATTGTTATTAACAGTTAGGGTTAGGGTTAGGTTTCTTGTTAGGGTTAGGGTTAGTTTTAGAGTTAGGGTTAGGGTTAGAGTTAGGGTAGGGTTAGGTTTAGGGTTAGGGTTTTGTTAGGGTTAGGTTTAGGTTAGGGTTTGTGTTAGGGTAAGAGTTAGGTTTAGGGTTATGTTTAGGGTTAGTATTAGGGTTAATGTTAGGGTTAGGGTTTGTGTTAGGTTAGGGTTACTGTTAGGGTTAGGGTTGGTGTTTGAATTAGATTTAGGTTAAGGTTAGTGTTTGGTTTAGTTTTACAGTTAAGGTTAGGGTTTGTGTTATTGTTAGGGTTAGTGGTAGAGTTAGGGTTAGGGTAAGGGTTAGGGTTCATGTTAGAGTTTGTGTTAGGATTCTGGTTTGTGTTAGGGTTAGGATTCGTTAGGGTTAGGCTTATGGTTTGTGTTATATTTAGGTTTAAGTTTAGGGTTAGGGTTACGGTTAGTGTGATGGTTATGGTTAGTGTTAGGGTTAGGATTAGTGTTTGGGTTAGGGTTAGTGTTAGGTTTTGGGTTAGTGTTAGGGTTAATGTTAGTGTTATGCTGAGGTTTAGGGTTGGCATTAGCATTTGGGTTAGGGTTAGGATTAGTGTTAGGGTTATGGTTAGTGTTAGTGTTAAAGTTAGGTTTAGGTTTAGGATTAGTATTAGGGTTAGGGTTGGGGTTTGTGTGAGACTTAGGCTTAGTGGTATAGTTATAGTTAGGGTTCGTGTTAGAGTTAGGGTTGAAATTAATGTTAGTGTTAGTGTTCAGTTTATAATTAGGGTTAGTGTTAGGTAAGTTTAGCATTAGGATTAGGTTAGTGTTAGCATTATAAATTGGGTTAAGGTTAGTGTTAAGGTTAGGGTTAAAGTTAGAGTTATTGTTAGGTTTAAGGTATAGTTTTAGGGTTAGCATTACGGTTTGTGTTAGGATAAGGTTTAGGTTTAGGGTTAGTGTTAGGTTTAGGGTTAGGTTCAGGGTTAGGGTTAGGGTTAAGATTCGTGTTATTGTTAGGGTTAGGGTTAGAGTAAGTGTTATGCTTAGGGTTGGATTACGGTTAGTGTTAGTGTTAGTGTTAGTGTAAGGTTTAGGTTTAGTTTTAAGGTTAGGGTTAAGATAAGGGTTTGGTTAGAATTAAGGGTAGTGTTTGGGTTAGGGATAGTGGTTAGGGTCAGGTAAGGGTGAGGGTCAGGGTTAGATTAGGGTCAGGATTATGGTTTTGGTTAGGGTTTGTGTTAGGGTTAGAGTTAGAGTTAGTGTTAGTGTTAGGATTAGGGTTAGGGTTAGTTTTAGTGTTAGTGTTAAGGTTAGGGTTAGGTTTAGGATTAGTCTTAGGGTTAGGGTTAGGCTTTGGGTCAGGGTTGGGCTTAGTAGAATGGTTAGGGTTAAGGTTCGGGTTAGTGTTAAGATTAGGGTTAGTGTTAGGTCTACTGTTAGCCTTAGGATTAGGGTTAGGATTATGTAAGTGTTAGCATTATGGTTAGGTTAGGGTTAGGGTTTGGATTAGGGTTTGTGTTTGGGTTATGGTTAAGGTTAGGGTTAAGGTAAGGGTGGGGTTAGGGATGGTGTTAGGGATAGTGTTAGAATTAGGGTTAGGATTAGGTTTAGTGTTAGGGTTATGGTTAGGTTAGGGTTCGTGTTAGGGTTAGGGTTAGGTTTCGTGTAGATTTACAGTTAGGGTTAAGGTTGAGGTTGGTGTTAGGGATAGGTCTAGGGCTAGTGTTTGGTTTAGATAGAGGTTTAGGGTTAGGGTTTGGGTTAGTGTTGCCTTTATGGTTAGGGTTAGGGTTAGGATTAGTGTTAGGGTTAGGGTTAGTAATAGGTTTAGTGTTACTGTTAGGGTTAAGGTTAGTGATAGGGTTAGGTTTAGGGTTAGTATTAGCGTTCGGGTTTGGGTTAGGTTTAGGGTTAGGGTCAATGTTAGGGTTAGAATTAGTGTTAGGTTTAGGGTTAGGTTTAGGGTTAGGGTTAAAATTAGGGTTAGGGTTAGTGTTAGGGATAAGATTAGGGTTAGGGTTTGTGTAAAGGTTAGGGTTTGGTTTATCGTTACGGTTTGGGTTAGGGTTACGGTTGGTGTTAGGGTTAGTATTAGGGTAATGGTTAGGCTTAGGTTTAATGTTAGGGTTAGGGTTAGAATTTGGGTTAGGGTTAGGGTTAGTGTTAGGGAAAGGGTTAGGGTTCGTGTTAGAATTAAGTTTAGGTTTAGGGTTTGGGTTAGTGTTAGGGTTATTGTTAAGTTTATGGTTAGGGTTAGGTTTAGTGTTATAGTTAGTTTTAGGGTTAGCTTTAGGGTTATTGATAGGGTTAGTGTTAGTGTTAGGGTAAGGGATAAGGTTAGGTTAAATTTCTGTTTAGGCTTAGGTTTAGTTTTAGAGTTAGGGTTAGGGTTAATTGTTAGGGTTAAAGTTTGAGTTTGTGTTAGGGACAGGGTTAGAGTTAGGGTTCCGGTTAAGATTAGGGTTAGCTTAGTGTTAGTTTTAGGTTTAGTATTAGTGTTAGTGTTAGGTGTGGGGTTAGGATTAGGTTTAGGGTTAGTGATAGAGTTAGGGTTTTGATTAGAGTTAGTGATAGGGTTACGGTTAGTGTTAGGTAAGGTTTAGTGTTAGGGTTATGGTTTTGGTTTGTGATAGGATTAGGGTTAGTTAAGCTTAGGGTTAGGTTTAGGGTTAGGGTTCATGTTAGGATTAGTGTTAGGGTTAGTGTTTGGGTTCAGTTTAGTGCTCGGGTTAGGGTTAGGTTTAGGGTTAGTGTTAGTGTTAGTGTTAGGTTTAGGATTAGTGCTAAGTTTAGCTTTAGGGTTAGGGATAGGGACAGGGTTAGTGTTAGGGTTAGAATTAGTTTTAATTTCAAAGTTATGGTTATGTTTAGATTTTTGGTTAGTTTTAGGTTTAGCGTTAGTGTACTTTATGGTTAGGGTTAGGTTATTGATAGGGTTAGGTTTAGGGTTCAGTATAGGTTTCTTGTTAGGGTTATGATTAGGGTTAGTTTTAGGGTTAGGGTTAGGGTTAGGGTTAGTGTTAGTGTTTGGGTTAGGATTAGTGTTAGTAATAGGTTTAGGGTTAGTGTTCATGATAGGGTTAGGGTTAAGGTTAATTTTAGAGTTGAGTTTAGTGTTAAAGTTAGGGTTAGTGTTAGGGTTACAGTAAGGTTTATGTATAGTGTTAGAGTTGGGATACGTTAAGGGTTACTTTTTGGGTTGGGGTTAGATTTATGATTAGTGTTAACGTTAGGATTAGAGTTAGGGTTAGCTTTAGTGTTAGGGTTCGGGTTAGGTTTAGCTTTAGTTTTATGGTTAGTGTCAATGTTAGAGTTAGGGTTAGGTAAGGGATAGGGTTAGGGTTGTATTAGGTTTAGGGATATTGTTTGGGTTAGGGTTTGTGTTAGTGTTAGTGTTAGGGTTAGGGTTAGGGTTAGCGTTAGGTTAAGTGTACGGTTAGGATTATGTTTAGGGTTAGTGTTAGGGTTTGCTTTAGGGTTAGGTTTAGAATTAGTGTTATGGTTAGCATTAGGGTTAGGGTCAGCATTAGAGGTAAGGTAACTTTTAGAGTTAGTGTTAGGGTTAGGGTTAGTGTTAGGGTTAGGTTTAGGGTTTATGTTATGGTGAGGGTTAGGGTTAGGGTTACAGTCAGGGTTAGTGTTAGGGTTAGTGTTAGGTTTTGTGTTAGGTTTACAGATAGTGTTACATTTATGGTTATGGTTAGTGTTAGGGTTTGGGTTAGACTTATGCTTAGGGTTTATGTTAGGGTTAGGTTTAAGGTTCGTGTTATGGTTAGGTTTCGGGTTAATGTATGTTTTAGGTTTAGGGTTAGGGTAATTGTTAGGGTTAGTTTTAGAGTTAGTGTTAGGGTTAGTTTTAGGTTTAGGGTTAGGATTAGTTTTAGTATTCGTGTTAGGTTTAGGGTTAGGTTAAGTGTTAGTGTTAGGGTTAGGGTTATGGTTAGTGTTACGCTTAGGTTAGGGTTGGGATCAGTGTTACAGTTAGTGATAAATTTAGTGTGAGGGTTAGTGTTAGGGTTTGCATTATCATTAGGGTTAGTGTTTAGGTTAGGTTAAGGGGTAGGGTTAGGTAAGGGTGAAGGGTTAGGTTTAGATAAGGGTCAGGGTTATGAGTTCAGTTATGGTTTTTTTAGGTTTAGGTTTAGGGTTAGGGTTAGTTTTAGGGTTAGAGTTAGTGTTAGGAATAGGTTTAGGGTTACATTTAGGGTTAGGGTTAGGAGTAGGGTTAGGGTAAGTGTTAGGTGTAGGGTTAGGGTTAGGATTAGTGTTAGGTTTAGGGTTTGTGTTAGGGTTACGGCTTGGTTTAGGGTTAGGGTTCCTGTTAGGTTTAGGTTTAGGGGTAGTGTTAGGTTTAGGTTTAGGGTGAGGGTTAGGGTTAGGGTTCCTGTTAAGGTTAGTGTTAGGGTTAGGGTTAGGATTAGTGATTGGGTTAGGGTAAATGTTATGTTTAGGGTTAGGATTAGGAGTATAGTTAGGGTTACGTTGAGATTTAGACTTAGTATTAGCATTCGGGTTAGGTTTAGGGTTAGGGTTAGTCTTAGTGTTAAGTTTAGGGTTAGGTTTAGGGTTAGTATTAGGGTTAGAGTTAGAGTTTGGGTAACTATGCCCCTTAGGCTTAGTAGTATAATTAGTGTGAAGGTGCGTGTTAGGGTAGGGTTAATGTTAGGGTTAGTGTTCTGGTTAGAATTAAGGTTAGTATTAGGTAAGGGTTAGCATTAGGATTAGGTTAGGGTTAGGGTTATGGATTGAATTATAGTTTGTGTTAGGGTTAAAGTTAGTCTTCAGGTTAGATTTAAGGTTAGGGCTATGGATAGGTTTAGGGTTATTGTTAGGTTTAGTGTTAGAGTTAGGGTTCTTGTTAGTTTTAGGTTATAGGTTTAAGGTTAGCATTAAGATTAGTGTTAGGGTTAGGTTTAGGGTTATTGTTAGGGTTAGTGTTAGATTTAGAGTTAGGGTTAAAGATAAGATTTGTGTTATATTAGGGTTAGGGTTAAAGTAAGAGTTATGTTTCGGGTTAGGGTTACAGTTAGAGTTAGTGTTAGGGTTAGTGTTAGGTTTAGTTT
Source organism: Marmota flaviventris (assembly GCF_047511675.1). NCBI lineage: Eukaryota > Metazoa > Chordata > Mammalia > Rodentia > Sciuridae > Marmota > Marmota flaviventris. The sequence goes on along the minus strand of NC_092510.1, from coordinate 7,525,070 downwards.
TAAGGTTAGGGTTAGTGCTAGGGTTTGGTTAGGGTTAAAGTTAGTGTTTGGGTTTGGTTAGTGGTTAGGGTTAGTTAAGGGTGAGGGTCAGGGTTAGATTAGGATAAGGGTTATGGTTAGGGTTAGGGATTATGTTAGTGTTAGTGTTAGTGTTAGTGTTAGGGTTAGTGTTAGGGTTAAGGCTAGGTTTAGGGTTACTTTTAGGGTTAGGGTTAGTGTTGGTTGAGGTTTGGGCTTAGTGGAATTGTTAGGGTTAGGGTTTGTGTTAGTGTTAGGAAATCGGTTAAGTTTAGGTAAGGGCTAGCATTTAGATTAGGTTAGGGTTAGGATTATGGTTTGTGTTAGTTTTTGTGTTTGGGTTAGGGTTAGGGATAGGGTTAGGTTTAAGGTTCAGGTTAGGGTTAGAATATCGGTTAGGTTTAGGTAAGTTTTAGGTTTAGGTTTAGTGTTAGGTTAGGGTTAGGTTTAGGATTAATGTTAGGGTTAGTGTTGTGGTTAGTGTTAGGGTTAGTGTTAGGGTTAGGGTTAGGGTTAGGTTTAGTGTTAGGGTTAGGTTTGGGGTTAAGTTTAGGGTTCATGTTAGGGTTAGGGCTAGGGTTCTAGTTAGATTTATGGTTAGGGTTAGAGTTAGGGATTGTGTTAGGGATATGTTTATAGTTAGTGTTAGGTTTAGTTTTAGGTTTATGGTAAGGTTTAGGGTTAATGTTGCGTTTAGGTTATGGTTAGGGTTAGTGTTTGGGTTAGGGCTAGTGTTAGGTTTAGTCTTAGTGTTAGGGTTAGCGTTAGGGATAGATTGAGCTGAGGGTTATTATTAGCATTCGGGTTAGGTTTGGGTTTTGGGTTAGGGTTAGTGTTATGGTTAATTTAGGGTTAGGGTTAGTGTAAGGGTTAGGGTTAGGGTTACAGTTTTGGTTAGGTTTAAGGTTGGTGTAAGGGGATTAGGATTAGGGTAATGGTTAGGGTTAGGGTTAGGTTTAGGTTTAGGGTTAGGGTTAATGTTAGGGTTAGGGTTAGGGATAGTGTTAAGGTTTTGGATAGCTTTAGGGTTAGGATTAGTGTTAGGGTTATGGTGAGGTTTAGGTTTAGTGTTACAGTTAGGGTAACACTAAACCCTTAGGTTTAGGGTTATTTATATTGATAGTATTAGGGTTAGTGTTAGTGTTATTGTAAGGTATAGGGTTAATCGTTAATTTTCTGGTTAGGCTTAGGTTTACTTTTTGTGTTATGTTTAGGGTTAGAATTTGGGTTACTTGTTATTGTTAGGGTTAGGGTTGGGGTTAGGGATAGTGTTAGGGTTAGGGATTCTGTTAAGATTAGGGTTAGCTTAGTGTTAGGTTTAGCGTTTGGGTTAGTGTTATGGTTAGGGTTAGTGTTTCATTTAGGGTTAGATTTAGATTTAATGTTAGTGTTTGGGATAGGGTTAGAGTTAGGATAAGCATTAGTATTAGGTTTAGGGTTATGATTAGGCTTAGATTTAGTGATAGAATTAGGGTTTTATTAGGGATAGAGTTAGGGTTAGGGTTAGGGTTAGGTAAGGTTTAGGATTAGGTTAAATTTAGGGTTAGGGTTATGGTTTTGGTTAGGGTTTGTGTTAGGGTTAAGATTAGGGTTAGAGTTACGCTTAGGGTTAGGTTAAGGATTAGGGTTTGTGTTAGGGTTATTGTTAGGGTTAGGGTTAGAGTTCATTTTAGTGTTAGATTTAGGGTTATGTTTAGGGTTAGTATTAGGGTTAGGTTTAGGATTAGAGTTAGGTTTAGGGACAGGGTTAGGGATAGGGATAGCATTAGTGTTAGGATAAAAGTTAGTGATAAAGTTATGTTTAGGTTTAGGTTTTGGTTAGTTTTAAGGTTAGGGTTAGTGTAGGTTTAGGGTTAGGTTAGTGTGAGGGTTAGGGTTACGGATCAGTATAGGTTTCTTGTTAGGGTAATAGTTAGAGTTAGTGTTAGTGTTACAGTTAGGTTTAGGTATAGTGTTAGAGTTAGGGATAGGTTTAGGGTTAGTTTTAGGGTTATGGTTAGAGGTACAATTAGTGTTATGGTTAGGGTTAGAATTAAGTTATGATTAGTTTTTGGGTTAGGTTTAGTTTTAGCTTTAGTTTTATGGTTAGTGTTAGTGTTAACATTAGGGTTAGTTAAGGGATAGGTTTAGGGTTTTGGTTTGTGTTAGGGTTAATGTTTAAAACAGGTGTAGGGTTAGGGTTAGCGTTAGGGTTAGGATTAAAATTAGTGTTAGGGTTAGCGTTACGGTAAGGGTCAATGTTAGGGGTAGGGTAAGTTTTAGGCTTAGCATTAGGGTTAGGGTTAGTGTTAGGGATAGGTTTAGGGATAGGGTTAGTGCTTGGTTTAGGGTTAGAGTTAAGTAAGGTTTAGGGTTATGGTTAGGCTTAGGTTGAAGTTTAGGTTTAGTATTAGGGTTTGGGTTAGGGTTAGGGTTACAGTTTGGATTAGGGTTAGGGTTAATGCTAGTGTTATGATAGGGATAGGGTTAGGGTTAGTGTTAGGTTTAGGTTTAGTGTTAGGTTGAGGATTAGGTTTAGGGTTATGGTTAGTGTTAGGGTTAAAGTTAGGGTTAGGGTTAGGGTTAGTGTTAGGGTTAGGGTTTGTGTTAGGGTTTGTGTTAGGATTAGGCTTACAGTTAGGGTTAAGGTTGGTGTTTGAGTTAGTTTTAGGGTTAGGGTTACCATTAAGTTTAGTGTTAGGGTTAAAGTTAGGTTTTAGGTTAGGGTTAGGATTAGTGGTAGTTTTGGGGTTAGGGACTATGTTAGGGTTAGGGTTTCTCTTAAGATTAGGGTTAGCTTAGTGTTAGGGTTAGGGTTTGCCCTAGCTCTAATAATAAACCTTTACCTAACCCAAACTCCAACCTTAGCCCTAGACCTAACCCTAGTGATTATTCTGGCTTTAACCCTAAAACTAACTCTAACCAGAACACTGATCCTGACCCTAACACTAACTCTAGTTCTAAACATCACACTAACACTAACCCTAATCCTAACACTTGACCTAGCCATAACACTAACTCAAAAACTGGTCCTAAACATAACCCTAGTTTGTACATTAGCTGTTGCCCTAACACTAGCCCTAACCTAAACCAAAACCTGGCCTTAATCCAAGTGCTAACCCTAATTTAACCCTAACACTAAACCAAGCCATAAGCCAGTCCCTAACATTCCCCTAACCCTAGCTCTTATCCTATTTGTTACCAAACCCTAAACCTAACGCTAACCCTAGTCCTAACTTTAATCCATAGCCTAACCCAAACCCTAACCCTATTACTAGTCCTAACCCTAGACCTCATTCTAGCTCTAACCATAACCCAAACCCTAATCATAGCCCTGAAACTTATACTGACCCTAACACTAACCGTAGGTCTAAACCTGACTCTAACCTGAACCCGAACCCTAACATTAGCCCTACTGGTAATCCTATACCGAAATCTAAACCCAACACTAGTCCTAACCCTAAAGCTAATCCTAAATCTAGCCATAACTCTAGCCCTAGACCTGAACAACAGCCTTGCTCTAGCCCTAACAATCACCCTTAACATAACCCAAACACTAACCCTACTTCTAGACCTAACCCTAGTCCTAATTCTGGCACTAACCCCGACACTCACTCTAACTTGAATAGTGACCATGACTCTAACATAAATCTAGCTCCAAAGCTCACCCTAACTCAAAATCTAATCCTAACACTACACCTAGCCATAATCCTAACCCTAAATCTAGCCCTAATCATAACCCTATCTCTTAACTACCCATGGCCCTAACCCTAGGCCTAAAATAACACAAAACCTAGCCGTAATTCTAGGCCTAAACCTAGACCTAAGTGTAATCTTAAATTAACCCGAGCCCCATCCCTAACCATAACCCTAACCCTCACCTTAGACCTAACCCTAGCTCAAAGCCTAACTTTTACCCTAAACATAGCCCTAGCCCTATCCCAAACCCTAACATAACCCCAGCCCTAATCCTACCCTTAACCATAGCACTAACCATATCTCCAATTCTATACATTACCTTAACCCTAGCCCTAATCCTAACCATAAACCTAGCCCTAACACTAGCTCTAATTCTATCCATTACCCTAAACATAATCCTAACCCTAATTCAAACCCTAGGCTTAACCCTAACACTATCACAGTCTCTAAACCTATCCATTACACTAAAACTAAGCTGTACCATAACCCAAAGCCTATTCATTACCCTAACCCTAACTCTAACCCCAATGCTAATTAAAGCCCTAAACCTAAACCTTAACCTAAACTGAACCATAAGCCATACCCTGACCTTAATAATACATCTAGCTCTAAATTTGACCCTTACCCTAAATCTAATCCTTAGTCTAGACCTAACCATAAACATAACCCTAAATATATCCCTAACCATAACTGTGGACTTAACTCTAGACACTTACTGTAACACAAACCCTAGCTCTAAACCTTATCCTAACTGGAAAACTAACCCTAACACTAGACAAACCCTAAATCTACCCATAACCATAACTGTAGCTCTTACATTACCCATACACCTAACACTAGCCCTAAAGCTCACACAAATCCTAGCCCTAATCCTAGCCCTAAACATATACCTAAGCATAACCCTAACCCTATCCCTAGCACTAAAATTAACCCTAACACTGGCCCTGGCCCTAACCTTAATCAAACTCTAATCCTTAGCCTAAACATAACAATAGCCCTAACCCTCAACCTAACCCTAAACCTAGCCCTAATCCTAACTGTAACCATAGCACAAATCATAGCACAAGCTCTATCCATTACCTTAAACATAACCCTAACCCTAATGGTAACCCAAGCCATAACCCTAACCCTAATCCTAACCGTAGCCCTGACTCTAACTCTAATCCTCACCCTAACCCTAACCCTAACCCTAACTCAAACCCTAACACTTCTGCTAAACCTAACACTAACACTTACCCTAGGGCTATCTCTAAACCTAGCCAAAATCCTAACATTAACACAAGCCCTATCACTAGTATTAACCTCATCCTTTACCCTAAACATAAACCTAACCCAAATGCTAACCCTAGGCCTAATCCTACTACTATCACTAACACTAACCCTATCTATTACTCTAAACCTAAACTGAAGCCTAAACCTAACACTATCCATTACTTTAACCCTAACCTTATGCTAATTTTAGCCCTAACCCTAAGTCTTATCCTAAATCAAACCCTAAACTGGACTCTGACCATAATAATACACCTAGCTCTAAACCTGACCTTTACCCTAAACCTAACTTTGCACTAGACCTAGCCATAAACCTAAAGTTAACACTATTTCTAACCATAAGCCTAGACCTGATATTAGCCCTAGCTCTAATCCTAACTCTAACCCTAACACAAACCCTAGCCCTCTTCCAAGCCCTAAATTTAGCCTTAATCCTACCCAAACACTCACCCTATTCTTATACTTAATTTTAACCCTCGCCCTACCCCTGAACCTAGCCATAACCTCATCCCTTCCCCTAAAACTAACCATAACCCTAACACTAACACTAACCCTAATTCTATCCCTAACCATGGGCCTAACCCTACCACTAAGAGCTAATCTAGCCCTAATTTAGCCCTGACCATAAGCAAATCCCTAACACTAGCCCTAAGAATAAATCTAACTCTCAACCTAGTCCCATTTCTATTTCTAAACCTTTCCATTACCGTAACCCTATCACTAGCCCTAACCTTAGCCCTAACCCTAGATCTAACCATAACTCTAAATTATGGTTATAAACTCTAAATCTAACCCTAACCTTAAGCCTAAACCTCACCCTACCACTAGCTGAACACTATCGCTAATCATAAACTAACCCTAACACTAGCCCTAGCCCTAAAACAAAACCGCGCCATTACCTTATCCCTAAACCTAACCTAAACCAAACCCTAACCGTACAACTAGTCAAAACCCTAGCTCAAATTCGAGTCCTAGGACTAAAACTAACCCTACACTGACTCATATCCAAAGACTAACCCTAGCACTATATATCACCCTAACCATAAAGCAAATGCTAACACCGTTCCTAGCCCAAACCCTAACCATAAAACTAACCCTAATAATAACCCTAGTTCTTACATCAGCCATAGTCCTAACCCTAGTCTTAACCCCCAAACAAAAATAGCCCTAATCTGAGCCTTAAAACTAGATTTAACCCTAACTCTAACCCCAACCCTAGCCCTAAACCTAACGATAAACCTAGCTCTAAGCCTAGCTCTAACCCTATCCCTTATCCTAAGCCAAACCCTATCCATAATGCTAACCATAGTCCTAATCGTAATACTTAGCCTAAAACAAACACTAATCCTATTATCAGTCCAAACCCTAGCCCTCAATCTAGCTCTAAAACTAACCCAAAACCTAACCCTAACCTTCACCCTTATTCTGACCACAACACTAATTGTAAGTCTAAACCTGACCCTAACCCTAAACTGAACCCTGAAACTAGCCCTACCAGTAAACTTTTACCTAAACCTAACCCTGACACTACTCCTAGACATAAACCTATTCCTAAATCTAGTGATAACTCTAGCCCTAGACCTAAACAATAACTTAGACCTTGCACTAACAATAAACCTTAACCTAAACCAAACAATAACACTACCCCCAGACCTATCCCTACTCCTGATTCTTGCTTTCACCCTAACTCTAATCTGAACACTGACCCTGACACTAACACTAAACCTAGCTCTAAAACTGACTCTAAACCAAAATCTAAACCTAATACTAGACCTAGCCGTAACCCTAACTCTAAAACCAGCACTAATTAGAACCCTAGATCTTACATTACCCATAGCACTAAACCTAGACCTAAACCTAACACAAAACCTATCCCTAATCCAAGGCCTAAACCTACCGTAAGCATAACCCTAACCCTGAACATAGTCCTAACCCTAAGCTTAACCCTCACCTTATACCTAAGCATAGCTCAAAACCTAACATTTGGCCTAACCAAAACCCTAGCCTTATCCCTAACAATAACCCTAACCCTATACATTACCCTTATTATAACTCTATTCTTAATGCTAATCCTAGGCCTAACTCTAACCCTATCGCAAACCCTAAAACTCTCCATTACCCTAAACCTACCCTGAACCCTAAATCTAACCCTATTCATTACCTGAAACCTAACACTAAACCTAATGCTCATTTGAGCCCTATCCCTAAATCTTAACCTAATACAAACCATAACATTGACCCTGAACTTAAAAGTACCCCTAGCTCTAAAACTGATCCTTACCCTAAACTTAACACTTCCACTAGACTAAGACATAGACCTAATCATAAATCTATTCCTAACTGTAACACTAGAGCAGACATTATCCCTAGCCCTAATTCTAGACCTAACCCTACAACAAACCCTAGCCCTCATCCTAGCCCTAAACCTAGACTTAATCATAACCCTAACCCTAACCCTAGCCATAATCCTAATTCTAACCCTCACTCTACCTCTAAGCATAACTGTAACACATCCCTTACATTAAAGTTAACCCTAAACCTGGCCCTAATGCTAGGCCTAAGCTGAACACTAACCCTAGTTCTATTTCTTGCCCTGATTTAGCCCTATCCCTAAAACTAACCATAACCCTAGCCCTAAGACTAACTCCTACTCTCACCCTAGCCTTATCCCTACTTCTATCCCTACCATTTACCATAACCCTAAACCTAGCCCTAACCCTTGCTCTATCCTTAGACCTAGCCCTAACCATAGATCTAAACCTTACTCCAAGTCTTAACCTAACCCTAAGCCTAAGCCTAACACAAACACTAGCCCTAACCCTAATGCCAATCATATAACTAGCCCTAACCCTAAACCTAGGACTAAAACAAAAATGAGCAATAGAGAATGAGGATGTGGATCAAGCTGTAGTACATTGACCTGGCATGAACGGGGTGCTGGGTTCGATCCTCAGCAAAAATAAAAATATAATTAAAAAAAAAGATGTTGTGTCCACCAAAAACTATATATATTTAAAAATTCTCTCTCTCAAAAAAAAAAAAAAAAAAAACTAAGCAATAATCCTAACCTTAAATCTTAACTTAAACCAAAACCGAGCACTACACCTAGACCTAACCCTAGCACTAATTCAAGTCCTAACCATAACCCTAAACTAACCCTGACCTTGAATCATATCCTAACACTCACCCTAGGTCTAAACAACACCCTAAACTTAAACAGAACCCTAACAGTAACTCTAGCCATAATTCGAGTCATAATCTTAACCTTAAAACTAACCCTGATGCTGACTCATATCCTAACAGTCACCCTAGCTCCAAAGACCGCCCTCAACTTAAACTGAAACCTAACTGTAATCCTAGCCCTTATTTGAGTACTAACCCTAACCCTAAAACTAACACTGTCTCTGAATCATATCCTCATAGTATCCTAGCTATAAATATCACGCTAACATTAAACCTAACCTTAACACTAGACCTAACCCTACCTCTAGCCCTAATTGGAGCCCTAGTTCTTACCATTATCCATTGCCATAACATTAGCCCTAACCCTAACACAAAATTAGCCCTAATCTGAGCCCTAAACCTAAATTTAACCCTAACCCTAACCCTAACTCTAGCCCTAACCCTATCTCGAAGCCTATCACTTACCTAAAGCAAAACCCTAACCCTAATGGTAACACTGGACCTATCCCTAATCCTTAAGCTAACCAAAGCCCTAACCCTATAAATAGTTATAACCCTACCCTCACTCTAGCTCTAACTCTATTCCAAACCCTAATGTTAACCCTGACCATTATTTTGACCCTAACACTAACCCTAGGTCTAAACCTGGCCCTAACCCTAGACCAAACCATAACACTAGACCTAGACCTAAATCAAATCCTAAATCTAGCCTTAACTCTAACCCTAGACCTAAACAAAAACCTATCCCTAGCCCTCAAAGTAACGCTTAACTTAACACAAACACTAACACTACCCCTAGACCTAAACCTGGTTCGAATTCTGGCTGTAACCCAAATGCTAACTCTAACCCAAACACTGACCCTGCCTTAAAGAGAAACCTACCTCTAAACCTGACCCTAACCAAAAATCTAAACCTAACACTAGACCTAGCCATAATCCTAACCCTAAAACTAGCCCTAATCATAATCCAAGCTCTTACATTACCCACAGCCCTAATCCTAGGTCTAAACCTAACACAAAACCTAGAGCTAATCCTAGGCCTAAGCATAACCCTAACCCTAACCCTAACCTAACACTTGATTAGTCCTAACCCTAACTCAAAGCCTAACCTTTATCCTAAACATAAACCTACACCTATCCCTAAATATACCCCTAACACTAGCCCTAATCCTAATCTTAACCCTAGCCCTAAACCTAGCTCTAAACCTTCCCATTACCTAAAACTAACTGTAAACCTATTGATAAACCTAGGCCTATCCCTGACCCTAAACCTAACCAGAAAACTAACACTAGACATAATTCTAAACCTCACACTCACCATAGACCTAACTCTAGCTCAAACCCTAACCCTTACCATAAACCTAAACATAACCATAGCCCTAACCCTAAACCTAAACCTCAATCTAACACTAACCATAACCCTATGCCTACATCTAACCATATTCATTACTCTAACCCTACCCCTAATGATGATGCTAGCCCTAATTCAATCCTAACCCTAACCACACTCTAATCTTATCCCTAGACTTAACTCCAAACCTAACCCTTATCCTAGCCCTAACCCTAGCTCAAAACCTAACCCTTATGCTCAACATAACCCTAACACTAACCCTAGTTCTAACCCTAACCCTAACCCTAACTTAAGACCTATTCGTGACCATAACCCTAGCCCTAAACTTAGCTCTAACCCTATCCATTATCCTAAACATTACCCATACAATAATGCTAACCCTAGTCCTAACACAAACCCTATAGCTAAACATAACCATATCAATTACCATAAAAGTAACATGAACCCTAAACAAAACCTATCATTACCCTAACCCTGACCCTAATGCTTATTTGAACTCTAACCCTAAACCCTAACCTCAACCAAACTCTAACCTGATCCTGAACCTAATAATTCCCCTAGCTCTAAACCAGACCCTTAACCCTAAACCTAACCCTTAAACTAGACCTAGCCATAAACCTAATCCTAAAGCTGTCCTCTCCTCAACCGGAACCCCACACCTGACATTAGACCTAGCCCTAATCCTAGCCCTAACCCTAACAAAAACCCCAGCACTTATCCTAGCCCTAAATCCAGATTAATCCTAACTCTAACCCTAACCCTAGCTCTAACTCCAATACTAACCCTAGCCCTACTCTTAGCCCTAATTTCACCCTATCTTTAAACCTAACTATAACCCTAGACCTAAGAATAAATCTAACACTCACATTAGCCCTATCACTAGATCTAACCCTATCCCTTAAAGTAACCCTAACTCTAGCCCTAAACTTAGTGCTAACCCTTGCCCTATCCATAGCCCAAGCACTAACCTTAGATCATAATCTATCTCTAAATCTAACCCTGACCCAAAGTCTAAGCCTAAACCTAACACTAGCCCTAACCCTAACACTAATTTTAAAACTAGCCCTAATCCTAGCCCTAGCCCTAAAACAAAACCGAGCCGTAAGCTCTATCCATAACCCTTAAACTAAAACAAACCCTAACCATACAACTATACCTAACCCTAGCCCTAATTCGAGTTTAAGCCAAACCCTAAAACTAACCCTGACACTGACTCTGACACTAACACTAATCCTAGCTCTAAACATCACCCTAATCCTAACACTAACCCTAACACTAAATCTAGCACTAAATCTAGCACTAATCTTAACCCTAAAATTACCCCTAATCGTAAACCTTTTACTTACATTAGCAGTAATCCTAACCCTAGCACTAACTTAACCCAAATCCTAACCATAATCCGAGCCCTAACCTGAGCTTTAACCCTAACCCTAACCCTAAATATAGCCCTAGCCCTAATCATAACCATAACCCTAACCCTAACCCTATACATTACCATAACAATAACCCTAACCCTAATGCTAACTCTAGACCTAAACCTAACCCTATCTCTAATCCTATCCCTATCCATTTCCCTAAACCTAACATGAACCATAATTCTAAGCCTATCATTACCCAAACCATTACCCTAATGCTAATTCAATCCCATCCCTAACTTTAAGCCTTAACCTATTCCAAACCCTAACCTAGACCTTCACCTTAATAATACCCTAGCCTTAAACCTGACCCTAACCCTAAACCTAAATGTTACACTAGACGTACCCATAATCCTAACCCTAAAACTATATTTAAACATAATTCTAGATTTGAAATTAGCCATACTCCTAATACTAGCCCTAACACTAAAACAAACCCTAGCCCTTATCTTAGCCCTAAACCTAGCCTTAATCATAACCCTAATCCTAACCCTTATTCTAAATATCACCCTACCTCTAAAACTAACCTAGCTTACCCTAAACTAAATCCTAAATCTAAGTCTAATTCTATTCTTAAACTGAACACTAACCATAGACCTAAGCCTAGCCCTAATTAGCCCTATCCTTAACCTAAACCCTAAGCTTAGCCCTAAGACTAACAATAATTCTCACACTAGCCCTATCATTAGTTCTAATCCTAGCCCTTACCATAAACCTAACCCTAGCACTAACCCTTGCCCAATCCTTAGTCCTAGCCCTAACCCTAAGCCTAAGACTCGCACTAACACTAAATCTAATCTTAAAGCTAATCATAAAACTAGCCCTAACCCTACAACTAGCAGGAAAAAAAAAAAACAACAACAAAAAAAAAACGAGCAATAACCCTAACCCTAACCCTAACCCTAACTCTGATCCTTATTCTGACCCTAACACAAACCCTAGGTCTAAAACTGACCCTCAACCAAGAGCAAACCTCTAACACTGGCCATACCACTAACTTATACCTAAACCTAAGCCTAACCCTAGCCCTAAGACTAACTCTAACTCTCACACTATCCCTATCCCTACTTCTAAGCCTAGCCCTTACCATAACCCTAACCCTAGCCCTAACCCTTGCTATATCATTAGTCCTAGCCTTAACCATAGATCTAACCCTAACTCGAAATCTAAACCTAACCCTAAGCCTAAGCCTAACACTAAAATGAGCCCTAACCCTAATGCTAATCATAAAAGTAGCCCTAACCCTAAGCTAGCAGTAAAACAAACTGAGCAATAGCCCTAACCATAAACCTTAACTTAAACCAAACCCTAAAACTACACCTAGACCTAACCATGGCCTTAATTCGAGTCCTAACCCTAACCTTAAATCTAACGCTGACCCTGACTCATATCCTAATACTCACCCTAGCTCTAAATACCCTTCTAACTTTAAACTGAAACCTAAAAGTAAACCTATTCCTAATTTGAGTCTTAACCTTAACTCTGACCCTGACTCATATCCTAACACTAACCCTAGCTCTAAATATCATCCTAACCTTAAATCTAACCTTAACACTAGACCTACCCCTAACCCTAACCCTAAAACTAACCCTAATTGTAACCCTAGTTCTTACATTAGCCATTTCCCTAACATTAGCCATTACCCTAACACAAAAACTAGCCCTAATCTGAACCCTAAACCTAGATTTAACTCTAGCCCTAACCCTAGCTCTAAGGCTATCTCTTACCCTATGAATAACCCTAAACCTAATGGTAGCCCTAGACCTTTGCCTAATACTTAGGCTAACCAAAATCCTAACCTTATTAATAGTCCTGACCCTAGCCCTCATTCTAGCTCTGATCCTATCCCAAATCTGAACACTAACCCTGACCCTTATTCTGACCCTAACACAAACCCTAGTTCTAAATCTGACCCTAACACTAGTCTAAAACCTAACACTAGCCCTGGACCTAAACCTAATCCTAAATCTAGACTTATCTCTAGCATAGACCTAAACGAAAACCCAGTCCTAGGCCTAACAATAGCCCTTATCCTAACACAAACACTAACCCTACCCCTAGACCTAAACCTACTCCTAATTCTGGCTGTAACCCTAACTTGAACTCTAACCCAAACACTGACTCCACCTTTAACAGTAAACCTACTTATAAGCCAGACCCTAACTGAAAATCTAAACCTAATACTACATCTGGGCATAACCCTAATAATAAAACTAGTCCTAATCATAATGCTAGCTCTTACATTACCCTCAGCTTTAACCCTAGACCTAAACCCAACACAAAACCTACAGGTAATCCTAGGCCTTAGCCTGATTCTAGTCCTAACCCTAGCTTAAACCCTAATCTTAACCATAACACTAGCCCTAACCCTAACCCTAACACGAGCCCTAACCCTAGCTCTAACCCTATCCCTTACCCTAAGCCAAACCCTAAACCAAAAGCTAACCCTAGTCCTAACCCTAATCCTTAGCCTAACTTAAATACTAAGAGTATTACTAGTCCTAACCCTAGTCCTCATTCTAGTTCTAACCCTAATCCTGACCGTTATTCTAATCCTAACAGTAACCCTAGGTCTAAACCTGACCCTAATCCTAAACCAAACCCTAACACTAGCCCTACCGGTAAGCCTATAACTATACCTAAGCCTAACACTAGATCTAGACCCAAAACAAATCCTAAATATAGCTATAATTCGAGCCCTAGACCTAGACAAAATCCTAGCTCTAGCCCTAACAATAATCCTTAACCTAAAATAAGCACGTACCCTACCCTGCGACCTAATACTAGTCCTAATTCTGGCTCTAACCCTAACTCTAATCCTATCTGGATCACTGACCCTGACCCTAACATTAACCTATCTCTAAACCTGACCCTAACCCAAAACCTAGCCTAACACTAGACCTAGCCATAACCCTAACCCTAATACTAGCCCTAAACATAACCCTAGCCCTAACCCTATTTTAACCCTAATCTTAACCCTAACAGTAGCCATAACCCTAACCGTAGTCCTAACCCTACCCCTAAACCTAATACAAAACCTAGCCATAATCCTAGGCCTAAACTTAGACCTAAGTATAACCCTAACCCTAACCCTAGCCCTAACACTAACCCTAACACTAACCCTTGCCTTAGATCTAACCCTAGCATAAAGCCAAACCCTTACCCTAAACAATACCCTAGCCCTATCGCAAACCATAACCCTAACCCTAGCTCTTATCCTAACCTTAATTCGAGCTCAAACTATAGTTCTAACCCTGTCAATGACCCTACCCCTAACCCTAATTGTAACCCTATCCCTTACACTAAACTTAACCCGAACCATTAATGTATCCAAAGACCTAAACATAAACCTAAACCTCACCATAGTCCTAACCCTAGCTAAAACATTAAGCCTTACACTAAACCTAATCCTATGACTAGCCCGAATCCATACCCTAACCCTAAATCTGACCCTAAATCTAACATTATCCATTACACTAAACCTAACCCTAACTGTAATGAAATCTCTAGCCATAACCGAAACCCTAAACAAAACCCTAACCATAAACATATCCCTAGACCTAAATGTAAACTTAACCTCGCCCTAGCCATTATCCTAGCTCAAACACTAACCCTTACCCTAACCTAACCATAACACTAACCCTAAACCTAACACTTACCGTAAACCAAACCTAGTCCTATCCCTAAACCTAACTCTAATTTTAGACTTAATCCAAACCATAACCTATCCCTAACCCTAGCTCTAAATCTATCCATTATACTAAATATAACCCTAACCTAATGCTAGACTTAACCCTATTGCTAAACCTAACCCTTCCATTACCCTAAACCTTAACTGAAACCTAAACCTAACCCTATCCATTACCCTAACCCTAAGCCTAAACCTAACACTAATGCAAGCCCTAACCTAAACTTTGACCTAAACCAAATGCTAACCCTGACCATGGCCCTAATAATACCCCTAACTCTAAACCTGACCCTTACCTTAAACATAGCTCTGACACTAGACCTAGACATGACCTAACCCTAAAACTACCCTGAATCATAACCCTAGACTTGACATTAGCCCTAGCCCTAGTTCTAGCCCTGAACCTAACAGAAACCATAGCCCTAAACCTAGTCTTAATCCTAACCTAAACACTATCCCTAGCCCTTATCCTAATTCTAACCCTCACCTAGCCCTAAAGCTAGTTATAACCCCACCCATTCTCCTAAACCTAATCGTAACCCCACTGCTAATCCTAAACCTAGCCCTACCCCTAGGCCTAAACCTAACATTAACTGTAGCCCTAATCCTAGCCATAATTTATCTTTAACCCTAACTCTAAACCTAAGCCTAGTCCTAAATCTAAATCTAACTCTCATTCTAACCATTTCCCTAGTTCTAACACTATCTCTTACCGTAACACTAACCCTAGCCCTAATCCTAACCCTGGATCTAACCTTAATCTAACCCTAACCCTAAGCCTAAACCTCACCCTAACACTAGCCCTAACCCTAACACTAATTCAAAATCTAGCCCTAACCCTAGCCCTAGCCAAAACAAAATGAGCAATAGCTCTAACCCTAACAGTAGCCCATAGAGGTCAAGATGCAGTAAAACCTTAAAACACAAACTGTTCCTGACAATGAACCTTGAACTGAGAAGGCCCAACCTGGGAAACATGGTAATGCTAGGTAAAAGATGAAATCTGACAAGTATCAAAGAAATTTGAACAAAACTAACTCTATCCCAAACATTAGTTCTAACCCTACCCCTAACCCTAATCCTAAAACTAAGCCTTTCCTGTTTATATAGCATGACCATAAAAGTCAAAAACTTGGGGTGCCTAGTAGGGTAAGGAAACAGATGAATTATGCCCAGTATCAAAAATTCTGACCAATAATTGGGGAAGGTGTTTCAGTACATGCCTATTTCCCCTGTTTTCTCCTAAAGAGCTCTTGGATAAATTGTTTTTTCATGCTTCGGCTTAAGGTACTTTCACAAGGAAAAACCAGAGCATGCCCACAGAGAAGTGATTGAGTGTGTGAAGTTTCATGCAGCCAGCACCAACCCTGTTTGATTTCCAGCTCCATTTCCATTCACACCTATAGGCCATAACGTAGTGAAACCTAAAAATTCAAATTGTTCCTGACAGTGAACCACTGAACCTTGAAGGCCCAAACATGGGAAGCCTACTAAGGTTGGTCAAAGATGAATTCTGTAATTCAAAGTAATCTGACCAAAAAAACTTGAAGCTCTTTCAGTACATGTGCATTTTACTTGCTCCTAAAGCACTCAGAGATAAGGTTGTTTCTTTCTACTTCAGCTTAGGAATACTTCACAGAAAACAAACCAGAGAATGCTCACTGAGAACTGATTGAGTATATGAAGTTTCAAGCAGCTATCACAAACCCTGTTTTATTTCCAGCTTCATTTCCATTCTCCCCTATAGGGCAAAAAGAAGAGAAACATGAAAATTGAAACTGTTCCTGAGAGAAAACCCTTTTACGTAGGAGGCCCAAATATTTGGGGTATAGTAAAAATAGGAAAAAGGTGAATCCTGCCCAGTATTGTAGAATTTTTTTTTAAAAAAACTAACTGTAACCCTAACACCAGGTCTAAACCTAGTCCTAACACTAAGTCTAACCGTAAACCTAATCTGTTTAGAGAACCATTGATCATAGAAGTTTCAAAATTGGGGAGTCTAGTGGGGCAAACTTACAGATGAATCATAGGCAGTTTCAAAGAAATCTGACAAAGTAATTGGGGAAGCTATTTCAGTACATGCATATTTCCCTGTTTTCTCCTAAAGAGTTCTCAGATAAATTTGTATTGCATGCTTCAGCTTATTACTAATTTCACAAGGAACAAACCAGAGAGTGCCCACAGAGAACTGATTGAGTGTGTGAAGTTTTAGGCAGTTAGCACCAACCTTGTTTGATTTCAAACTCCATGTCCATTTACCCATGTAGGTCAAAATGAAGTGAATCCATAAAATACAAATTGTTCCTGTAGGCAAAGAATTGAACTGAGAAGGCCGAAACCTGGGGAACATAGTAAGACTAGGTAAAAATGTATCCTGCCCAGTATCAAAGAAATTTGAACAAGACAAACTCTAACCCTAACACTAGACCTAACTCTAACCTAACCTGTTTAGAGAACCTTTGATCATAGAAGTATCAAAGTTGAGGAGCCTAGTGGGGAAAACTAACAGATGATTCCTGCCCAGTATTAAAAAAAAAAATCTGACTAAATGATTCTGGGAGGTAGTTCAGTACATGCATATTTTCCTATTGTCTCCTAAAATGCTCTCGCATTGTGTTGTTTTTGCATGCTTCATCTTTGGGATATTTTCACAAGGATAAAACCAGAGCATCCTCACAGAGAACTGATTGAGTGTGTGAAGTTTCAAGCAGCTAGCAAAAACCCTGCTTGATTTCCAGCTCCATTTCCATTTACCCATATAGGTCAAAATGAAGTGAAATCTTAAAATAAAAACTGAAATACTAACAGCAAACCAGTGAACCTAGAAGGCACAAACCTGGAGAACATAGTAAGGCTAGGTAAAAGATAAATCCTGATTAGTATCAAAGAAATTTGAACAAAACTACTGTAAACCTAACACTAGATCTATCATTAATCATAACCCTCCAGCTCACCCTAGCCTCTTTAGAGAAACTTTGATCATAGAAATCCCAAACTAAGGGAGCCTAGTGGGGAAGGCTAACAGATGAATCCTGCACAGTATCAAAGAAATCTGAGCAAATAATTGGGGGAAGTGTTTCAGTAAATTCATGTTTCCTTGATTTCTCCAAAAGTGCTCTGGGATAAAGTTTCTTTGCATGTTTCAGCTGAGGGCAACATTCCTAAGGAACAAACCAGAGAGTGCCACTAGAGAACTGATTGAGTATGTGCTGTTTCAAGCAGCTAGCACCAACCCTGTTTGATTTTGTTCTCTATTTCTTGTCAACAAAATAGTTCAAAATAAAGTGAAACCTTAAAATACAAACTATTCCTGACAGCAAACCATTGAACTGAGAAGGCCCAAACCAGGGAACATTGTGAGGCTAGGTAAAAGATGAATCCTACCCAGTATCAAATATACGTGAACAAAACTGACTCTAACCCTAACACTAGGTTTAAACCTAGCCCTTACCCTAACTATAAATCTAACCCTAATCTGTTTAGAGAACCTTTTATCATAGAAGTTCCAAATTAAGTGAGCCTAGTGGGGCAAGGTAACAGATGAATCTTGTGGAGTATCAAAGAAATCTGACCAAATAATTTGGAGAGGTAGTTAGTACATGTATATTTCCCTGTTGTCTCCAACAGTAGTTTTGGAAAAAGTTGTTTTTGCATGCTTCAGCTTTGGGAAACTTTCACAAGGAAGAAACCAGAGTGCACACATAGAACTGATTGAGTGTGTGCAGTTTTAAGCAGTGAGCACCAACACTGTTTGATTTCAAGTTCCAATTCCATTTACCTGTTTAGGTCAAAATGAAGGAAACCTTAAAATACAAACTGTTCCTGACAGCAAAATATTGAAGGATAAGGCCCCAAACTGGGGAAAATAGTAAGGCTAGGTAAAAGGCAAATTATGCCAAGTATCAAATGAATTTGAACAAAACTCACTCTAACAATAGATCTAACCCAACCCTAACCTAATTCTAACCTGTTTAGAGTACCTATGATGATAGAAGTCCCAAACTTGGGGAGTTTAGAGGAACTACTTAACAGATGAATCTTGTGCAGTACCAAAGAAATTTGATGAAAAATTGGGGGAGGTATTTCAGTACATTCATATTTCCCTGTTTTTTTTTTCTTAAAGTGCTCATGGATAAATTGTTTTTCATGCTTCAGCTTAAGGTACTTTCACAAGAAACAACCAGAGAGTGCCCACAGAGATCTGATTGAGTGTGTGAAGTTTCAAGCAGCTAGTACTAACTCTGTTTGATTTCCAGCTCCATTTTCATTCACGTCTATAGGCCATAATAAAGTGAAACCTAAAAATTCAAACTTTTTCTGACAGTGAACTGGCAAACCTTGAAAACCCAAACTTGGGGATCCTACTAAGACTAGGAAAAGAATGAATACTGTACAATATCAAAGTAATCTATGAAAAAAAATTGAATCTTGCTCCTAAAGTGCTCACAGATAAAGCTGTTTCTTTCTAATTAAGCTTTGGGCTACTACCACAGGAAACAAATGAGAGAATGTGCACTGAGAACTGATTGAGTGTGTGAAGTTTCAAGAAGCTAGCACAAACCCTGTTTGAGTCCAGCTCCATTTCCATTCACCCCTATAGGGAAAATGAAGTGAAACATGAAAATTAAAACTGCTCCTGAGAGCAAACACTTTTACTCGGAGGCCAAAACATGGGGAGCATACTAAGAATAGGAAAAAGATAAATCCTGCCCAGTATCCAAAAGGTTGAAAAAAAACTAACTCTAACCCTAACACTAGTTCTAACCCTAACTCTAACCATAACCCTGTTTAGAGAACCTTTGATCATAAAAGTTTTAAACTTGGGGAGACTAGTGGGCCAAGCTTACATATGAATCCTGCACAGTATCAAAGAAATCTAACCAAATAATTGGGTAATGTATTTCAGTACATGCATATTGCCCTGTTTTCTCCTAAAATACTCTTGAATAAACTTGTTTTGCATGCTTCAGCTTATGGCTACTTTTACAAGGAAGAAACCAGAGAGTGCCCACAGACAATTGATTGAGTATGTGAAGTTTCAACTAGTTAGCACCAACCCCCTGATTTCCAGCTCCATTCTCATTTACCCATATAGGTCAAAATGAAGTGAGACATTAAAAACAAACTATTCCCAACAGCGAACCATTGAACAGAGAAGGCCCCAAACTGGGGCACATAGTAAGGGTAGGTAAAAGATAAATCTTCCCAGTATCAAAGAAAATTGAACAAAACAAACTCTAACCCTAACACTAGCTCTAAAGCTAGCCTTAACCCTAACCATAACACTAACCCTTACCTGTTTAGAGAACCATTGATCCTAGAAGTGCCAACCTTGGGGAGCCTAGTGGAGCAAGTTAAAAGATGAAATCTGATCAAATTGTTGGGAGACTTATTTCAGTACATACATGTTTCTCTGTTTTCTCCTTAAGGGCTCTTGGATGCAGTTTCTTTTGCATGCTTCATCTTTGGCCTACCTTCAAAAGAATGAAACCAGAGAGTGCCCACTGAGAACTGATTGTGTGAAGTTTCAAGTACCTCCTGCCAACCCTGTTGGATTTCCAGCTCAATTTTCATTCACATCAATAAGCCATAATGAAGGGAAACCTTAAAATACAAACTGTTCCTGACAGCAAACCTTTGAATCGACAAGGCCCAAACCTGGGGAGCATGTAAGGCTAAGTAAAAGATGAATCCTGCCCAGTATCATAGAAATTTGAAGAAATCTAGGGCCACATGGGTGCTCTTGGCACAGATGGAAGGCTGGGCTGCGCAATTTCTCTGGGCGCAGACAGCAGTCTCAGCCACACAGGTGCTCTCTGCACACACGCAAGGCAGCACAGAACACAGAGGCTTTGCTTGCAGGTCACCAGACCGAGCTCTGGACACAGCGCAAGGTCACTCCAGAACCACCCACCTCACCAAACACCATGCATGGGTATAGATGAAATCCATATTGCAAAAATTTACTTTCCATCTATCATTGGGCTTGGCTACTAGCTTGGTTCTGCACCTTATCAGGTACCCAGTTTCCAACTCCCCTACCTCCAGCTGTGATAACTCTATTTTTCTCACAAGCTTTGGGGGGGGTGTAGCTATCAATGAGGAACAGCAACTGTACAGGCACCTGGTTTCCAATTCAGGCACTAAGAGAAGGGAGGCTCAAGGTATAAGCTCATGCCCTCTCACCCTTGCAACCTCCACCATCCTGAGCACAGAGACTCAAGCTAGGAATAGACAACTCCACCTACTGCAAGAAAAGAAAACCGAGATCTGAGAGACTTTTTTTCTTACTTTTCTTTTCTTGCTCTTCTCATCCATTCTCCTCTACACTTCCCCCTCTGGTCCTCACAACCTCAACATATGTGAAACCAAGAACTTTCCATGAAATTGGACTTTAAGAACTGAATCACTAGAATTGTATAATATAGAGGAATTGCATAGGCCCCACCTCACCACCTCTTTATTTGCTCTTGTTTTCTTTCTCCCTCTCTTTCTTTCTTTCCTTGTTATTTTTTCTTCTTTTTTTTTTCTCCCTCTATCCCACTTTCAGCCTCCTAACTTTTACTATTTATACATAGGGTAATTTTATGAATACAGATAAGGAGTTTGAATTTATACCTTCTTCCACAAATTACCCCTATTAATTACAGTTCCCTACAAATTTGCTAAGTTAGATTAATCACATACCCTCATTCCTTTCCCCCTTAACATAGCATCCTACCACTGACACTCAGTTGTCTATACACCACCCAAAGTGGTATGCATTTTATGAAACTAATGACTATATTCTAAATAATAATTGAAGCCAACATCTGTAGACACAGAGTCTAAATATAAATGTATTTATAATGGTTAGGGTTAGGCTTCAGGTTAGGGTTAGATTTAGAGTTAGGTTTTGATCTATGGTTAGGGCTAGCACTAAGGATAGGACAAGGGTTAGGACTAACATTTGGGTTAGGTTTAGGATTATGGTAAGGGATAGATTTAGAACTAGTGATAGGGCTAGTATGAGAGTTAGAGTTAGTCTTAGGACTAGTATTAGGGTTAGGGTTAGGGTTAGTGATAGGGCTAAATTAGGGCTAGTGTTAGTGTTAGGTTTAGGCCTTGGATTAGGGTTGGAGTTACGATTACATTTAGGGTAAGGTATTGGTTTATAGCTAGTTTGAGGTCTAGGGCAATGGTTTGTATTAGGGTTAGGGCTGGGGTTAGGTTTAGGATTATGATTAAAGCTAGGTTTAGCACTAGGATGAGGGCTATTGTTTGTGTTAGTGTTAGGGCTATTATTAGGGCTATGGCTAATGTCAGGTCTAGGGTTACAATTAGGGATAGATTTAGTGTTATGTTTATGGCTTGGTCAAGTGTAGGAGTTAGGTGTATACTAAGGGTCAGTTTTTAAACTAGGGTTATTATTAGGGTCAGGATCAAGGTGAGGGTTTGGGTTAGGTTAGGGTTTAGGTTTAGGTCTTGAATTATCATTAGGGATTCGGGTTAAGGTAATGAAAGGGTTAGGTTTAGGGTTTAGGTGTGGTTTAGTGTAATGGATAGGGTTATTGTTAGGCCTAGGGTTAGCATAAGAGTTATCATTAGGGTAATGGATAGGGTTAGACCTAAGATTAGGGGTAGGGTTATGTATAGGATTAGGGCTTTTGGGGGATTACATTAGATTTACGTTTAGGGTTAAAGCTCTTTTAGCACCTGGGGATGTGGCTCAAGAAGTAGCGTGGTCGTCCGGCATGCACAGGGTGCTGGGTTCGATCCTCAGCACCACATACCAATAAAATAAAGATGTTGTGTCCACCAAAACCTAAAAAATAAATATTAATAAACTAGGTTTAGGACTCGGATTAAGGCTAGGTTTTGGGTTAGGTTAGGACTAGGGTTAAGGCTTCAGCTAATGTACAAAGTAGCATTGTGATTAGAGCTAGTGATAGGGCCAGGGATTGGGCTATGGCTAGTGTTAGGTTTAAATTTACGGTTATGGTGATGTTTAGAGCTAGGTTTAATGTTAGGGTCAGAGTCTGAGTCCAGATTAGTTTTCAGGTTAGGGTTAGGTCTAGAAATAGAGATAGCATTAGGGCTACGTGTAGGGTTAGCATTATGAATTTTGTTTGTTTTAGGGCTAGGTGTAGAGTCAGGGCTAGTTTTAGGATTAGGACTAGTGTTAGTGTGAAGTTTAGGCTTAGGTTTAGAGTTAGATTTAGAGATAGGTTTAAATCTAGGCTTTGAGCTAGGGGTAAGGATAGGAATAGGATTAGGGCTAAGTTTATGGCTAGGTATTGGGTGATGGTAAGGGATAGGGTTAAATCTAGGTATAAGGCTGGGGCAAGAGTTAGAGTTAGTCTTAGGGCTAGGGTTAGGGTTGGGTTAGGGATAGGGCTAAATTAGGGCTGGGTTTAGGACTAGGGTTAGTGTTAGAGTTAGGCCAGGGTTTAGGGCTAGCGTTAGTATTAGGGTTAGGGTTAGGGTTAGGGTAAAGTATGGGATTATTGCTACTTTTAGCACTAGGGTGAGGTTTAGATTTAGGGTTATAGTTAGGGATATATTTATGATTAAGGTCACATTTATGGCTAAAATGTGGGCTGAGGTTTGTGTTAGAATTAGGACTAGGATTAGAGCTAGGGATTGTCAGGTCTAGGGTTAGAGTTAGGGAGAGTTTTAGGGTTAGGTTTATAGCTAGTTCTATTGTAAGGGTCAGGTTTCTTGTTAGGGTCAGGTTTAGAGCTATGGGTATTATTAGGGTCAGGGTCAAGGTTAGGGTTTTTATTAGATTAAGGTTTAGGGCTTAGAGTTATCATTACAGTTAGGGATATGTTAAAGATAGTTTTAGGTTTAGAGTTCAGGTTAGGTGTAGTGTAATGGATAGGATTAGGGTTAAGGATAGGATTAGGGTTCGGCCTAGGGTTAGCAGAAGCTTCAGGGTTATCATTAGGGTAATGGATAGGGCTAGAGCTAATGATAGGGAGAGTGTTATGCTTAGGATTAGGTCTAGGGTTAGGCCTAGGATTAGGGTTAGTGCTAAGGTTAGGGTTAAGGTTAGCTTTAGGGTTAAAGCTAGGTTAGGGCTTGGATTAGAGCTAGATTTTGCAATAGGTTAGGGCTATGGCAAATGTAAGAACTTTGTTATGATTAGGGCTAGTTTTAGGGTTAATGTTAGAGCTAAGTATAGTTTTAGGGTTAGGTTTAGGGTTAGGGGATGTTTAGAGCTAGGGTTAGTTTTAGTGTCAGGGTCAGTGTTCAGTTTAGGGTTATGGCTAATGTGAAAGCCAGAATTTGGACTAGGGTTAAGATTAGGGGAATGGTTAGTTTTTGGCTTTAGGCTAAGGGTTATTATTAGGGCTAGGGCTAGGTTTTTCTTTAGGACTAGGGCTAGAGTTATGGATAGATAAGGATTAGGTTTAGGTCTAGGGCTAGTGTTAGGGTTAGGTGTAGGTATAAGGTTATCAGTAGGGCTAGTGTTAGGGTTTGGTTTAGGGTTATGATCAGGTCAGGGTTAGGGTTAGGGTTTGGGTTAAGGTTAGAGCTAGAATGAGGACTAGATTTAGCACTACTTATAGGGTTAGGGTTTGGGTTAGGTTAAGGAATAGAATTAGTATTAGGATTAGCATTAGGTTTAGGGTTTAGCATAGGGTAAGGGATAGGGTCAGAGCTAGGGTTAGGGCTAGGGTTAGGGTTAAAGCTAGGTTTAGGGCTCAGATTAGGGATAGTTTTTGTGTTAGGGTTATGGCAATGGTTAGAACAATGGGTAATGTAATAGCTATTGTTTTTAGGGTTAATTTTACCTTTATGGTTGGGGTTAAACCTATAGTGTTAGGATTAGGTTTAAGGTGAGGGTGAAATTTAGAGCTAGTGTTAGTGTTAGGTTAATAGGGTAAGGTTTAGTTTTAGGGTTAGTGTTAGGACTCGAATTAAGGCTAGGGTTACTATAAGGGTTTGGTTTAAGTTTAGGGTGGTGTTTAGAGCTAGGGTGAGTGTTAGGATATGAGTCAGAGTAAGGGTTAGTATTAAGGTTAAGATTAGGCCTCGAATTAGGGCTAGGGTTAGGTCTAGGTGTAGTGTTAAGGTTTCGTTTAAGTTAATGTTTAGTGTTAGGGCTACTGCTCGGTTTTGTTTTACTGCAAGGGTTAGTGTTAGGGCTAGTTTTATGATTAGCATTAGGACTAGGGCTAGTGTTGATGTTAGGCTTAGGGTTAGGGTTAGATTTAGAGTTAGGGTTAGATCTAGGGTTAGGACTAGGAATAACAATTTGGCAATGGTTATGGCTAGGTTTAGGGCTAGGTTTAGGGGTAGGTTTAGGATTACAGTAATGGATAGTGTTAGAAGTTGGGATAGGGCTAGTGTGAGAGTTAGAGTTAGTCTTAGGGTTTGGGTTAGGGTTAGGGATAGGGATAGGGTTAAATTAGGGCTAGTATTAGGGCTAGGGTTAGTGTTCACCTTAGGCCTAGAGTTAGGGTGAGGGTGAGGGTTAAGTTTAGGATAAGGAATGGCATTATAGCTAGGTTTAGAGATAAAGTGAAGGTTAGAATTAGGGTTAGGGCTATGATTAGGGTTAGGGTAATGATTAAGGCTAGGTTTGGGGCTAGGATGAGGGCTATGCTTTATGTTAGTGTTAGGGCTAGGATTAGGGCTAGGGCTAATATCAGATCTAGGGTTATGGGTAAAGATAGTTTTAGGGTTAGGTTTATGGCTATATGGAATATAAGAGTTAGGTTTAGGGTTAGGTTCAGGTTTAGAGCTAGGGGTATTATAAGGGTCATGGTCTGTGTTAGAAGTGTGGGATAGGTTAAGGTTTAAAGTTAGGGCTCAAATTAATGTTATGGTTAATGTTAGTGAAATGATAGGATGAGGTTTAGGGTTTAGGTTTGATTTAGAATAATGCATAGGTTTAGGATTAGGGCTAGGGTTAGGTTTAGGCCTAGAGTTATGGTTTTGGCAATGGACAAGGTTAGAGATAGGGTTAGGGCTAGGGTTATGGTTTTGATTAGGGCTAGGCTTAGGATTAAGGTTAGGGTTAAAGCTCGGGTTAGGGCTTTGATTAGGGCTAGGTTTTGGGTTAAGTTAGTGCTAAGGTTAGGGGTAAGTCTAATGTAAGTACCAGGGTTACAATTAGGGTTAAATTTAGGATTCGGATTAGGATTAGTGGTAGGTCTAGTATTAGGTTTAGGGTTAGCATTAGGGTGATGTTTAGACTAGGGTTAGTATTATGGTCAGAGTCAGGGTCAGTGTTAGTTCTAGTTTTCAGCTTAAAACTAGAATTGGAGCTAAGGTTAGGGTTAAGGTTAAGGGTTGGTTTAGGTTAAGGGTTAGGGTTAGGGCTATGGCTCAGTTTTGTTTTAGGGCTAGTGTTAAAGTTAGATTTAGAGTTAGGGTTAAGATTAGGGTTAGGCTTAGGGTTAGGGTTTGATTTAGATTTAAAATTAGATCTAGGTTAGGGCTAGAGCTAATTATAGGGCTAGGCTTAGTGCTGGGTTTAGGGCTAGGATTAGGGTTCCAGTAAAGTATAGGGTTAGAACTAGGGATGGGGCTAGGGTGAGAGTTAGAGTTAGTCATAGGGCTAGGCTTAGGGCTAGGGTTAGGAATAGGACTAAATTAGGGCTAAGATTAGGGCTAGGGTTAGTTTTGGTCTTAGGCCTAAAGTTAGGTTTGGAGTTAGGATTAAGGCTAGGATTAGGGCTAGGATAAGGGCTGGGGTTTGTATTAGGTTTATGGCTAGAATTAGGGTTATGGCTAATGTCAGGTCTAAGCTTACGGTTGGTGATACTTTTAGGATTAGTGTTATTTCTAGGTCTAGTGTAAGAGTTAGGTTTACTGTAAAAGTCAGCTTTAGAGCTAGGAGATATATTAGGGTCAGGGTCAGTGTTAGAGTTTGTTTGAGGTTATGTTTTAGGGTTAGGGCTTGAATTAGCACTAGGATGTGGGTTAGGGTAATGATAGGGTTTTGTTTAGAGTTAACATTAGGTTTAGGGTAATTGATAGGGTTAGGGTTAGTGAAAGGGTTAAGGTTAGGCCTAGGGTTCACATTAGGGTAAGGGTTATGTTTAGAGTAATGGATAGGATTAGAGCTAAGTTTAGGGCTAGGTTTACGGTTAGGAATAGGTCTTGAATTAGGGTTAGGGTTAGGTTAAAACTACGGTTAGGCTTAGGTTTTTGTTTAGGGTAAGTGTTAGGTTTTGAGCTAGGATTAGGGCTAGGGTGAGGGTTAGGTTTAGGGTTACTTCTAGAGATAAGATTATAGTACTCATAGGGTTAGGGTTAGGATTAGGGCTAGGGACATCATTAGGGATAATGTTAGGGTTGGGGTAATGTATACAATTAGATATAGATTTAGGGATATGTTTAACATTAGATTGTGGTTTAGGCTTAGAGTTAGGGCTATTGTTATGTTTAGGTTTATAGTAAGGGTTAGGGTTTGAGCTAGGGTTATGTCTATGGCAAGTGTGAGGTTGAAGGTAAGGTCTAAGTTTAGTTCTCCATTTAGGTTTAGGTTTAGCATTAAGCCTAGAATTATCCATAAGTTTAGGTTTCGGTTTACAGTAATGGGTAGGTTTAGAGCTAGGTTTAGGGCTAGGGTTAAGGTTAGGATTAGGACTAAGTTTAGGGTTAGATTGAGGGATAGGTGTGGTTTATGTTCAGAGTAATGTTTAGCCTTTGAACTAGGATTAGGACTAAGGTGAGGTTTAGGTTAGGGTTAGGGCTAGGGTTAGTGTTAGGGTTATGCTTAGGGCTTGATTTATGCCTAGGATTAGCTCAAGGTTTTGTGTTAGGTTTAGGCCTAGTGTTAGGGCTATGGTAATGTAAGAGCTAGGGTTATGTTGAAGGCTAGTTGTAGGGTTAGGGTTATGGCTAATTCTAGTGTTAGATTTAGATTTGTGGGTAGGGTCAGATTTAGAGATAGGTTTACTCTAAAGGCAGGGTCAGTGTTTGGGTTAGAGTTAGTGTTAGGGTTACAGCCAGAATTAGGTTTAGGTTTAGGTCTAGGGGTAGGGTTAGATTTTGAGTTAGGTTAAGGATTATGGTTAGGGATAGAGCTAGGTTTATGTTTAGGTCTAGGGCTAGAGTTAAGGCTAGATTTAGGATTTGGTCTAGGGCTAGTATTAGGGTTTGGTCTCGGGTTAGGGTCAGTTTTAGACCTAGGGTTAGTGTTAGTGTCAGAATAAGGGTCAGAGTTAGTGTTAGGGTTTGGCATAGGTTTAGAGCTAGAATGAGGGCTAGGGTTAGGACTATTAATAGGGTTAGGGTTTTGGTTAGCCTAAGAATTAGAGATAGGTCTAGGGTTACCATTAGGGTTAAGGTTTTTCATAGGTTAAGAGATAGCCTTAGATCTAGGGTTAGTGCTAGAGCTTCAGTTAGGGTTAGGGTTAAATATAGGTTTAGAGCTCAGATTAGGGCTAGTTTTTGTGTTAGGGTTAGGGCTAGATTTGGGCATTGGCTAATGTAAGAGCCAGGGTTACAATTAGAGTTAGTTTTAGGGTTAGGGTTGGGGGAGGTCTAGTGTTAGGTTTAGATTTAAGGTTAGGGTAATATTTAGAGCTAGGATTATTGTTAGGATATGAGTCAGCATCAGGGTTGGTTTTAGGGTTAGGATTAGGACTCAAATAAGGGCTAGGGTTACTGTTAGTGTTTAGTTTAAGGTGAGGGCTGTGTTTAGAGCTAGGGTGACTCTTACTATATCAGTAAGGTCAGGGTTAGCTTTAAGGTTAGTGTTATGACTTGAATTAGGGCTAGGGTTACTTTTAGTGCTTGGTTTAAGTTTAGGGTGGTCTTTAGAGCTAGGGTCAGTGTTAGGATATGAGTCAGGGTCAGGGTAAGTTTTTAGGTTAGGGTTAGGACTCGAATTAGGGCTAGGGTTACGTCTAGTTGTACTGCTGCGTTTGATTTAAGTTAAGGTTTAGTGTTAGGGCTGTTGCTCAGTTTTGTTTTAGTCCTAGGTTTACGGTTTGGGCTAGTTATAAGATTAGCATTAGGGTTAGGCTAGTGTTAGTTTTAGTCTTAGGCTTTGGGTTAGTGTTAGATTTGGATTTAGTGTTAGATCTAGGATTAGGGCTAGGTCTAACTATAGGGCAAGGGTTAGGTCTAGGGTTATGGTTACGGTAACAAATAGGGTTAGAACTAGGGCTAAGGCTAGGTTGAGAGTTAAAATTAGTCTTAGGCCAGGGTTTTGGTTAGTTTTATGGATAGGGCTAAGTTAGGGCTAGGATTAGGGCTAGGGTTAGTGTTCTGCTTAGGCCTATGTTAGGGCTAGGGTTATAGTTAATTTTAGGGTAAGGTATGGTGCTATATCTAGGTTTAGAGGTAGGATGAGGGTTAGCATTAGGGTTAGGGCTAGGGTTACAGTTAGGTTTAAGATTAAGGCTAGGTTAAGGGCTAGGATGAGGGCTAGGTTTTGTTGTAGGGTTAGGATTAGAATTAGGGCTAGAGATAATGTCAGGTCTAGTGTTCCATTTGGGGGTAGATTTAGGCTTAGGTTTATGTCTATATGTAGTGTAAGTGTGAGGCTTTGGGTAAGGGTCAGGTTTAGAGCTAGGTGTATTTTTAGTGTCAGGATCAGGGTCAGGGTTTGTTTTAGGTTAAGCTTTAGAAATAGGGCTCAAATGAGCATTAGGGTTAGAGTTAGGGTTAGGGTAATTGATTGGGTTAGGTTTAGGTTTCAGGGTAGATTTAGGGCAATGGAGAGCTTTAGGTTTGGCAAAAGGATTAGGGTTATGCCTAGGGTTAACATTAGGTTAGGGTTATCATAAGGATAATATATAGGGTTAGAGCTATGGTTAGGGCTACGGTTAGGTTAGGATTAGGGCTAGAGTTAGATTAGGTTTTGGGTTAGGGCTAGTAACCCTAGCTTAGGGTTAGGGTCAGGGTTATATTTAGGGTAAAGTTTAGGATTTGAGCTAGGTTTAGGTCTAGGATGAGGGTTAAGTTTAGTGTTATGGTCAGGGTTAAGTTTATTGTTAGGGCTAGGGTTTTCATTAGGTTTAGGATTAGGTTTAGAGTAACAGATTGGGTTAGATGTAAGGTTAGTTTTATTGTTAAGGTTAGGTTTAGGTTTAAGTTTAGTTTTAGGGCTAGGTTTACTGTTGGTTTTAGGGTAAGGGTTAGGGTTTGAGTTAGGGTTAAAGCTATGGCAAGGTTTAGGGTTAGGGTTAGGTCTAGGGTTAGGTTTATGGTTTGGGTTAGGGTTTTCGTTAGGGTTAGGGATAGGGTTATCATTAGGGTTAGGGTTAGGGTTAGGACTAGGGTTAGGGTTGGGGAGAGGGTATGCCTAGGGTAGGTTTAGGCCTCGATTAGGGTTAAAGTTAGGGTAGTGGCTAGCATTAGACCTAGGTCTAGGGTTAAGGTTAGGATTAGGTCTACGGTTAGGGTTATGGTTAGGGATAGTGCTAGGGTTATGTGTAGAATAAGGGTTAGGATTTGAGCTAGGGTTAGGACTAAGGTGAGGGTTAGGGTTAGGGTTAGGACTAGAGTTAGGGTTAGGGTGAGGGTATGTCTAGGGTAGGTTTAGGCCTCGATTAGGGTTAGGGTTATTTAAGTTTTGTGTTAGGTTTAGGCTTAGGATTAGTGCTATGTGTAATGTAAGTTTTAGGGTTATGATTAGAGTTAGTTTTAAGGTTAGGGTTCCAGTAGGTCTTGTGTTAGGTTTAGGTTTTGGATTAGGGTCAGGTTTAGAACTAGGTTTAGTGTTAATGTCAGGGCCAGTGTTCCAGCTAAAGTTAGGGTAAGGGTGAAACCAGAATAGGACTAGGGTTAGGTCTAATAGTAGGGTTAGTGTTTGGTTTAGGTTAAGGGTTATTGTTAGGGCTAGCACTAAGTTTTTGTTTAGGTGAAGGGCTAGAGTAATAGCTAGATTTATGATTAGGTTTAGGTATGGGGCTAGTGTTAGGATTAGGTTTAAGTATAAGTTTACTGTTAGGGCTAGTTTCAGGTTTTGGTTTCATTTTAGGGTCAGGTTTAGACCTATAATTAGTTTAGGGTCAGAATAAGTGTGAAGGTTAGGGTGAGGTTTTGGGTTAGGGTTAGATCTAGAATGAGGGCTAGTGTTAAGACTAGTAATAGGGTTATTGTTTGGGTTTGGATAAGGATTAGGATTAGGACTAGAGTTAGCATTATGAATAGAGTTTGGCTTAGGGTAATGGATAAAATTAGAGCTAGGGTTAGGGCTAGGATTAGGGTTAGGTTTAGGGCGAGATTTATGGCTAGAATTAAGGTTAAATCTAGTGTTAGGGCTCGGATTTGGGCTATTTTTGTGTTAGAGTAAGGGCTAGGGTTTGGCTAAGTTCAATGTAAGAACTAGGGTTATGATTAGGGTTAGTTTTAGGGTTAGGGTTTCGGCTAGGTCTAGTGTTAGCATTAGTTTTAGTGTTAGGGTGATATTTAGAGCTAGGGTTTGTGTTTGGATATGAGTCAGAGTGAGGGTTAGTTTTAGGCCTAGGACTCAAATTAGAGCTTGGGTCATGGCTAGTTATGGGTTAGGGTTTGGTTTAGGTTAAGTTTTAGGTTTATAGCAATGACTCGGGTTTGTTTTAGGGCCAGGGCTTGGATTAGGGCTAGTTTTAGGATTAGCAATAGTGTTACAGCTAGTTATAAAATGAGGCTTAGGCTTAAGATTAGGGTTAGATTTAGACTTATGGTTAGATCTAGGGTTAGGGCTATAGCTAGGGTTAGGGTTCAGGTTAGGGCTATTGTGAGTGTTATGGTAATGAATAGGGTTATAAATAGAAATAGGGCTAGGGTGTGAGTTAGAGTTAATCTTAGGGCTAGGATTAGGGGTAGGGTTAAGATTAGGTTTCAAATAGTGCTAGGATTAGTGCCATGATTAGTGTTAGGTTTAGGCCTATGGTTAGGGCTAGGGTTAGGGTTAGTTTTAAGGGAAGGGATGGGGTTATATAGCTGGGTTCATTGCTAGGGTGAGGGTTATATTTAGAGATAGGGCTAAAGTTAGGGTTTGGGTTAGGATTAACTCTAGGATTAGGGCTAGGATGAGGGCTAGGGTTTGTGTTAGGGTTAGGGCTAGGATTAGGGCTAGGGATAATGTCAGTTCTAGGATTATGGTTAGGGATACTGAGAGGGATAGGTTTGTGGCTAGGTCTAGTGTAAGGCTTAGTGTAGGGCTCAGGTATATAGCTAGGTTATTATTAGGGTCAGAGTGTGGGTTAGGGTTTGGTTTGTGTTAAGGTTTAAGTTTAGGGCTCAAATTAGCATTAGGGTTAGGGTTGGGGTTAGAGTAATGGATAGAATTAGGTTTACAATTCAGGTTAGGTTTAGAGTAATGTATAGGGTTAGTGTTATGGATAGGGTTCAGGTTAGGCCTAGGGTTAGCATTTGGTTTAGGCTAACCAATGAATAGGTTTAGTGCTTGTGTTAGGGCTTAGGTTAAGTTTAGGATTAGGGCAAGAGTTTGGGTTACTCCTAGGGTTAATGTTAGGGTTTGGTTTAGGGTAAGTGTTAGGGTTTGAGCTAGGTTAAGGCTAGGGCAAGGGTAAGGTTTAGAATCAGGGCTACAGTTAGGGTTAGGGTTAGGGATAGGGTTAGGGTTAGGGCTAGGGTTAGCATTATGGTTAGGGTTATGTTTAAGGTAATGGAAAAAGTTAGAGCTAGGATTTAGGCTATGGTTACACTTAGGATTAGGGATAGGGTTAGAGTTAGGTTTAGAGCTAAGGTTATGTTTAGAGTAAGGATTAGAGTTTGAGCTAGGGTTAGGGCTAGGGCAAGAATTAGGTTTAGGGTTTGTGCTAGGGTTAAGGTTAAGGTTATGCTTAGGTCTAGGTTTAGGACTTGTATTAGGGCTAGGTTTTGTGTGGGGTTTATTGCAAGTGTTAGGGCTATGGGTAATGTAAGAGCTAGGGTTATGGTTAAGGCTAGTTTGTTGGGTTAGGGTTATAGATATGTCTAGTGTTAGGTTTAAATTTTGGGTTAGGATAAGGTTTAGATCTAGGGTTTGTGTTAGGGTAAGCATCAGTGTTCGGGCTAGCATTGGGTTTATGATTAGGGTCAGAATTAGAACTAGGGTTATGTCTAGGGCTAGGGTTAGTCTTTGCATTAGATTAATGGTTATTTTAGGGCTAGGGCTGGGTTTTTGTTTAGAACTAGGGCTAGAGTTATGGCTATGTTTAGGATTAAGTTTAGGTCTAGTTTTAGTGTTATGGTTAGGTTTAGGTATAGGCTTACTGGTAGGGCTAGTGTTAGGGTTCGGTTTAGTGTTAAGGTGAGGCTTTGACCTAGGGTTAGTGTTAGGGTCAGAATAAGGGTAAGGGTTAGGCTTAGGTTTTGGGTTAGGGTTAGAGATAGAATGAGGGCTAGGGTTAGGACTAGTAATATAGTTAGGTTTTGGTTTATGCTAAGGATTAGGGTTAGAACTAGGGTAGCATTAGGGTGAGAGTTTGGCTTAGGGTAAGGACAAGGTTTAGAGCTAGGGTTTGGGTTAGTGTTAGGGTTATGGTTAGGGTTAGGGTTAAAGCTAAGTTTGAGGCTCAGATTAGCACTAGGTTTGTGTTAGGGTTAGGGCTATGGCTAATGTAAGAACTAGCTTTATGTTTAGAGATAGTTTTAGAGTTAGTATTAGGGCTAGGTCTAGTGTTAGGGTTAGGTTTAGGGTTAGGGTGATGTTTAGAGGTAGGGTTAGTTTTAGGGTCAGAGTAAGGGTCAGTATTAGTTGTAAGGATTGGGTTAGGACTAGGTGTAGCGTTAGGATTTGGTTTAGTTAAGGGTTAGTATTAGGGCTATAGCTCAGTTTTATTCATGGGCTATAACTAGGGTTAGGGCTAATTTTCAAATTAGAATTAGAGTTAGGACTAGTGTTAGGGTGAGGTTTAGGTTTAGAGTTAGGGTTAGATTTATATTTAGGGTTAGTTCTAGGTTTAGAAATATGACTAGGGTTGGAACTAATGTTAGGGTTATGCAATAGATAAGATTGGTACTAGAAAAGGGTATAGGGCTTGACTTAGGGTTAGTCTCAGGGCTAGGGTTAGAGTTAGGGTTACAGTTAGCAATAAATTAGGGCTAGGATTAGTGTTATGGTTAGTGATAGGATTAGGCCTAGGGTTATGGCTAGGGTTATTGTTAGTGATAGTTTATGGTTAGGGTTAGGGATAGGGGAAAGGATGTGGTTATACCTAGGTTCAGAACTAGGGCGAGGGTTGAAATTAGGATTTGGGCTAGGGTTAGGGTTTGGGTTAGAATTAAGGCTAGGTTTCGGGATAGGATGAGGCTAGGGTTTGTGTTAGGTTTAAGGCAAGATTTAGGAGGTGTGCTAATGTCAGGTCTAGGGTTATAGTTAGGGATACTGTTAGGGTTAGTTTATGGCTAGGTCTAGTTTAAGGGTTGTGTTTAGGGTAAGGGTCAGTTTAGAGCTAGATGTGTTTTTAGAGTCAGTGTCTTGCTCAGAGTTTGAGTTAGGTTTTGGTTAATTTTAGGGCTCGAATTAGCATTAGGGTTAGGGTTAGAGTTAGGGTTAGAGTAATTGATAGGGTTAGGTTTAGTGTTCAGTTTAGGTTTAGGTAAGGATACAGTTAGTGTTAGTGATAGGTTGAGGGTTAAGCCTAAATGGATAGGGTTAGATTTAGGTTTAGGACTAGGATTAGTGTTACGTTTAGTGTAACTGTTAGGGTTTGAGTGAGGATTAGGACTATAGCAAGGGTTAGGTTTATGGTTAGGTCTAGGGTTAGGTTTACAGTTAGGGTTAGTGTAGGTTTAGGGTTAGGACTAGGGTTAAGTTTACAGTTAGTGTTAGAGTAGGTTTAGGGTTAGAGCTAGTGTTATCATGATGTTTATAATTAGGGTCAGGGTAATGGGTGGGGTTAGAGCTATGTTTAGAGCTATGTTTGGGTTAGGCTTATGTTTAGGGTAAAGGATAGGTTTAGGTCTAGTATTATGGTTAGGATTAGGGCTAGGGTTAGGGTTAGGTTTGGTCTAGGGTTAGTGTTAGTGTTAGGGTTAGGGTAAGTATTAGGGTTTGAGCTATGGTTAGGGCTAAGGAGACGGTTAAGGTTAGTGTCAGGTCTAGGTTTAGTATTAGGGTTAAGTTTAAGGCTAGGGTTATCATTAGGGTTAGGGTTATGTTTAGGGTAATGGATAGGGTTAGAGATAGACTTAGAGCTATGATAATGATTAGGATAAAGTGTAGAGTTAGGTTTAGGTTTAGGGCCAGTTATAGGGTTAGGGTTAGGTTTAGGGTAAAGGTTAGTGCTAGGGTTAGGATTAGTGTTAAAACGAGGTGTAGGGCTCAGTTTAGAGATAGGTTTTGGGTTAGGTTAGGGCTACAGCTAATGTAAGAACTAGAGTTATGATTAGAGCTACTTTTAGTGTTACGGTTAGGGCTAGTATTAGTTTTAGGTTTAGGTATACTTTTAGGGTGATGTTAGAGCTAGGGTTAGTGTAAGGACAGAGTCAGGCTCAGGGTTAGTTTTAGGGTTAGGTTAGGACTGGAATTAGGGCTAAGGTTAGGGCTAGGTGTAGGGTTAGGTTTTGGTTTAGGTTAAGGGTTAGGGTTAGGGCTATGGCTAGGTTTTGTTTTAGGGCTTGAACTAGGTTAGGGCTAGTTTTAGGATTAGTGTTAGTGTTAGGGCTAGTGTTAGTATGAAGTTTAGGCTTAGGGTTACGGTTGGACTTAGAGTTATGGTTAGTTCTAGGGTTAGGGCTAGGGCTAGTGTTAAGACTAAGGTTAGGGCAAGTGTTAGGGTTATGGTAAGGGATAGGATTAGATCTAGGAATAGGGCTAGGGTGAGAGTTAGTGTTACTCAGTGCTAGTGGTAGGGTTAGGGCTAAATTAGGGCTAAGATCAGGTCTATGATTAGTGTAAGGGTTAAGTCTAGAGTTAGAATTAGGGTTAGATTTGGGAGAAGGGATGGGGTTATAACAAGGTTCAGAACTAGGGCAAGGGGCAAAATTAAAATAGGGCTAGAGTTAGGGTTCGGGTTAGAATCAAGGCTAGGTTTAGGGCTAGGATGAGGGCTAG
The DNA here is from genome assembly GCF_047511675.1 of Marmota flaviventris. Taxonomy (NCBI): domain Eukaryota; kingdom Metazoa; phylum Chordata; class Mammalia; order Rodentia; family Sciuridae; genus Marmota; species Marmota flaviventris. The sequence continues at coordinate 7,489,527 of NC_092510.1, read as the reverse complement.
TGTTTGTGTTAGGGTTATGGCAAGAATTAGGGATAGGGCTAATATCAGGTCTAGGGTGATGGTTAGGGACAGTTTTGGGGTAAGATTTATCCCTAGGTCTAGTTTCAGAGTTAGGTTTAGGGTGAGGTTCAAGTTGAGAGCTGGGGGTATTATAATTCAGAGCCAGGTTTTTTTGTTTTGGTTAGGTTGAGGTTTAGGGTTATGGCTCAAATTAGCATTAGGTTTGAGTTAGGGTAAGGAAAATGGATAAGGTTAGGTTTAGGCTTCATGTTAGGTTTAGGGCTTAGGTTAGATTTAGGGTAATGGATAGGATTAGGGTTGGGCCTAGGGTTAGCATTATGTTTATGGTTATCATGAGGGTAATGCATAGGGTTAGAGCTAGGGTTAGGCTACGGTTATGTTTAGGATTAGGGCTAGATTTAGGGTTAGGGTTAGGGTTAAGGCTAGGGTTAGGTTTAAGGTATGGGTTAGGGTTTGAGCTAGGGTTAGTGCTAAAGATAGGGTTAGGTTTAGGATTAGGTCTAGGGTTAGGATTAGGATTAGGTTTTGGGCTAGGGTTATGTTTAGGGTAAGGGCTAGGATTTGAGTGTTAGTGATAGGGCTAGGTCGAGGATTAGGTTCAGCCTTAGGTCTAGGGACAGGATTATGGTAGGTTGAGGTTTAGGGTTAAGGTTAGGTCTAGGGTTAGGTCATTAGGGTTAGGATAAGGGTTAGTGTAATGGATATGGTTAGATGTAGGTTTAGGTTTAGGTTTAGGTTTAGGGTTAGATTTAGTTTTAGAGTTAATGTTAAGGCTACAGTTATGGTTAGATTTTGAGCTAGAGTTAAGGCTATGGCAAGTGTTAGTTTTAGGGTTAGGTCTATTGTTAGTTTTCTGATTAGGGTTAGGTTTACGGTTAGGGTTAAGGCTAGGGTTACTGTTAGGGTTCGGTTTAAGGTTAGTGTCATGTTTAGAGCTAGGGTAAGTGTTAGGATATGAGTCAGGGTCAGGGTTAGTTTATGGGTTAGGGTTAGGAATAGATTAGGGCTAGGATTAGTTTTTGTTGTAGTTTAGTTTTTGGTTTAAGTTAAGGTTTAGGGTTATGCCTATTGCTCAGTTTTGTTTTGGCCCTAGGGTTTGAGTTAGGGATAGTTTTACAATTAATATTAGGGTTAGGGTTAGTGTTAATGTTAGGCTTAGACATAGAGTTAGGGTTACATTTATAGTTAGGTTAGATCTAGGATTAGGCTAGGATTAAGGATAGGGCAAGGGTTAGGGCAAGGGTTAGAGTTATGGAAAGGGATAGTTTTAAAAAAAGGGATAGGGCTATTGTGAGAGTTAGAGTTAGTGATAGAGCTAAAATTAGAGTTAGGGTGGGGATAGGGTTAAATTAGGGCTAGGATTAGGTCTAGAGTTAGTGTTAAGCTTAGGCCTAGTGATAGGGATAGGGTTAGGTTTAAGTTTAGGATAAAGAATGGCATTATATCTAGGTTTAGACATAGGGTGAGGGTTAGAGTTAGGGTTAGGGCTAGGGTTGGGGTTAGGGTTATGATTGAGGCTAGGTTTAGGGCTAGGATGAGGGATAGTGTTCATTTTAGATTCAGGGCGAGGATTAGTGCTAGGGCTAATATCAGGTCTAGGGTTATGGATAAAGATAGTTTTAGGGTTAGGCTTATGGCTACATCTAGTGTAAGGGTTAGGTTTAGGGTAAGGGTCAGGTTTAGAGCTTGGGGAATTATTAGGACTATGATTTGGCTTAGGCAAGGATTTAGGTTTAAGGCTCAAATTAGCATTAGTGTTAGGGTTAGTTTATAGTTATGGTTTGTTTTAATGTTCAGGTTTTGTTTAGGGTAATTGATACAGTTAGCGTTAGTGATAGGGCTAGAGTTAGGCTTAGGGTTAGCATTAGGGTAAGGTTTATGTTTAGGGTAATTCATAGGGTTATATCTTAGGTTAGAACTAGAGTTATGGTTAGGAATATGCCTTGAGTTAGGGTTAGAGTTAGTGTTACAACTAGGGTTAGGGTTAGGTTTAGGGTTATGGTTAGCATAAAGGTTAGGTTTTGAGCTAGGGTTAGGGCTAGGTTTAGGGTTAGGTCTAGGGATAGGATTACGGTAGGTTTAGGGTTAGGGTTAGAGTTAGGGCTAGGGTTATCATTAATGTTAGGGTTAGGGTTAAGGTAAAGGATAGGGTTAGGTTAGGTTTAGATTTGGTTTAGAGTTAGAATTAGTGATAGGGCTAGGATTGGAGCTATGGTTCTGTTTAGGTTTATGGTTAGGTTTATGGTTTGATCTAGAGATAGGACTATGCTGAGTTTAATTTTAGGGTTATGTCTATGGTTAGTTTTCCAGTTAGGGTTAGGGTTAACATTAGGGTTCAGGCTAGGATTATCAATAAGTTTAAGTTTAGGGTTAGGATTATGGGTAGGTTTAGAGCTAGGTTTAGGGCTAGATTAAGTTTAGGATTTGGGCTAGGGTTAAGGTGAGAGTTCGGGATAGGTCTAGGCTTATGTTTAGGGTAAGCATTAGGCTTTTAGCTATCTTAGGACTAAGGTGAGGGTTAAGTTTAGATATAGGGCTAGTGTTAGGTTTAGGGTTATGTTTAGGGCTAGGTTTAGCCCTAAAATTAGCTCTATGTTTAGAGTTTGGTTTAGGACTGGGGTTAGGGCTATGGGTAATTAAGATCTAGGGCTAATTTTGTGGCTGGGTCTAGAATTAGGTTTAGGTTTTGGTTAGTTTCTGGTTTAGAGTTAAGTTTAGTGTTAAAGCCAGGGTCAGTATTTGAGTTAAAGTTAGGTTTAATGCCAGAATTAGGACTAGGTTTAGGTCTAGGGTTAGAGTTAGTGTTTGGGTTAGGTGAAGGGTTATTTTAGGGCTAGGGCTAGGATTTTGTTTAGGTCTAGAGCTAGTGGTAAGGTTAGGTTTAGGTATAAGGTTATAAGTAGGGCTAGTGTTAGGGTTTGGTTTAGGGTTAGTGTCAGGTTTAGACCTAGGATTTATGTTGTGGTCAGAATAAGGGTCAGGGTTAGGGTTAGGGTTTGGGATAATATTAGAACTAGAATGAGATCTAGTGTTAGGACTATTAATAAGGTTAGGATTTGGTTAGCCTAAGGATTACAAATAGGTCTAGGGTTACATTAGGTTTAAAGTTTTGCTCAGGGTAAGGGTTAGGCCTAGGGTTAGGTTTAGGGTTAGGGTTAAAGCTAGGTTTAGGGCTAAAATTTGGGCTAGTTTTTGAGGTTTAAGGCTAGGGTTAGGGCAATAGCTAATATAAGAACTAGGGTTACAATTAGGGGTAGGGGTAGGTCAAGTGTTAGGGTTAGATTTAAGATTAGGGTGATATTTATAGCTAGGGTAGTGTTAGCATATCAGTCAGGTCAGTGTTAGTATTATGGTTAGGGTTAGGACTCAAATTAACACTGGGTTTACTGTTAGGTTTCAGTTTAAGTTTAGGATGGTGTTTAGAGCTAGGATGTGTGTTAGGATAAAAGTCAGGTTCAGGGTTATTTTTAAGGTTATGATTAGGACTCGAATTAGGGCTAGGGTTAGATGTAGGTGTAGTGCTAGGATTTGGTTTAAGTTAAGGTTAGTGTTAGGCCTGTTTCTCGGTTTTGTTTTAATGCTATGGTTAGGGTTAGGGCTAGTTTCATGATTAGCTTTAGGGTTAGGGCTAGGGTTATGGTTAGGTTTAGGATTAAGGCTAGATTTAAGGCTAGGATTAGGGCTAGGTTTTGTGTTAGGTTTAGGGCAAGAATTAGGGCTAGGACTAATGTCAGGTCTAGGTTTATAGTTAGTGATATTTTTAGTGTTAGGTTTATGGCTAGGTCAAAATAAAGTGTTACATTTAGGGAAAGGGTCAGATTAAGAGCTGGGGTATTACTAGGGTCAGGGTCAGGGTTTGGGTTAGGTTAAGGTTTAGGGTTAAGGCTCAAATTACCATTAATTTTAGAATTAGGGTTAGGGTAATGTATAGTGTTAGGCTTAGGGTTCAGGTTAGGTTTAAGGTAATGGATATGGTTAGGGTTTGTGATAGGTAGGGTTAGGCCTAGGGTTAGGATTAGGGTTATGGTTATTGTTAGGGTAATTTATAGCTTTAGACCTAGGGTTAGGGCTAGGATAATGGTTAGAATTAGGGCTAGAATTAGGGTTAGGGTCAGGGTTACGGCGAGGGTTACACTTAGGATTAGGTTTAGGCTACAGTTTATGGTTTGAGCTAGGATTTTTGCTATGGCTAAAGTTTAATTTAGGGTTTGGTCTAGGCTTATGGTTATGGTTAGTGTAACGGTTAGGGCTAGGGTTATCATTAGGGTTAGGGTAATAGGTTTAGATGTCAGGTTAAAGAAAGGGTTAGGTTTATGTTAGCATTAGGTTTAGGTTTAGGATTAGGGTTAGGGTTTGTGCTAGCTTAGATTTAGGGTTAGGGTTAGGTTCACTGTTAGATTTAGGGTTAGGTTTATGTTTAGGGTTAGGGTAGGTTTAGCTTTAGGTGTAGTGTTATCATTATGGTTAAATTTAGGGTTAGGGTAATGGGTAGGGTTCAAACTAGGGTTAGGGCTAGGATTAGCGCTAGGGTTAGAATTAGGGTTAGGCCTTGGGTTAGTGTTATGGTTAGGTTAAGTGTAAGGGTTAGGAATTGAGCTAGGTTTAGGCCTAGGGCGAGGGTTAGGGTTACAGTCTGGGCTAGGGTAGGGTTAGGGTTAAGTTTAGGGCTAGAATAAGAATTAGTTTTAGGGTTATTTTTAATGTAATGGATAGAGTTAGAGCTAGGGTTTAAGCTATGGTTACAGTTAGGATTAGGGCTAGAATTAGGGTGAGGTTTAGGGTGTGGGCTAGGGTTATGTTTAGGTAAGGTTTAGGGTTTTAGCTAGGGTTAGGGATAGAACGAGGGTTAGGGTTAGCGTAGGGCTAGATTTAGAGTTAAGGTTATGCTTAGGGTTTGGTTTACGGCTGTAATTAGAGCTAGGATTTGTGTGAGAGGTTTAGGGCTACTGTTAGGTATATGGGTAATATAAGAGCAAGAGTTATGGTTATGGCTAGAATTAGAGTTCATCTAGTGTTAGGGTTAGTTTTTGGGTTAGGATAAGGTTTAGAGTTAGGGTTTTTGTTAGGGTAAATGTCAGGTTTCAGGATAGGATTAGGTTCAGATTTAGGTCCAGAATGTGGACTAGGATTAGGTCTATGGGTAGAGTTAGTGTTTGATTTAGGCTAAGGTTTATTGTTAGGGCTAAGGCTAGGGTTATGGCTATATTTAGGATTAGGTTTAGGTCCAGGGCTAGTGTTAGTGTTGGATTAGGGTTAGGGTTACTTGTAGGGCTAGGGTTAGGTTTCGGATAAGGGTTAGGGTAAGGTTTAAACCTAGGTTTAGTGTTAGGGTCAGAATAAGGGTCAGGTTAAGTTTAGAGGGTTTGGGTTAAGTTTGGAGCTAGAATGAGGGCTAGGTTTAGGACTACTAGTAGAGTTAGGGTTTGGGGTAGGCATAGAATTGGGGTTAGGACTAGGGTAGCAATAGGGTGAGGTTTTGACTAAGTGTAAGAAATAGGGTTAGAGCTAGGATTTTGTCTAGGGATAGGGTTAAGGTTAGGGCCAGGGTTAGGGTTAAGGTTAAAGCTAGGGTTAGGACTTGGATTAGGGCTAGGTTTTTGTGTTAGGTTTAGGGCTATGGCTAATTTAAGAACTGGCATTACCATTAGGGCTAGTTTTAGGGTTAGGTTGAGGTTGAGGTCTAGTGTTAGGATTAGGTTTAGGGATAGGTTGATGTGTAGAGCTAGGATTAGTGTTAAGGTCAGAGTCAGGATTAGTATTAGTTCTAGGGTTAGGGTTAGGACTTGAATTAGGGCTAGGCGTAGGATTAGGGTTTGGTTTAGGTTAAGGTTTAGGGTCAGTGCTAAGGCTTGGTTTTGCTTGAGGGCTAGGGCTAGGGTTAGGGCTAGTTTTCAAATTAGTGTTAGGGTTAGAGCTAATGTTAGGGTGTGGTTTAGGCTTAGGGTAGGGTTAGATTTATAGTTAGGGTTAGATCTATGTTTAGGGCTACAGTTAAGGTTAGGGCTAGGGTTAGGGCTAGGATTTGAGTTATCATAAGGGATAGGGTTAGAACTAGGGATAGGTCTAGGGCGAGAGTTAGAATTAGTGTTAGTGTTAGGGTTAGATTAAGGGTTAGAATTAAGGCTTAATTAGGGTGGAGAATTAGAGCTAGATTTAGTATTATTGCTGAGCCTAGGTTTATGGCTAGGGTTAGCTAGCTTTAAAACTAGGGTGAGGGTTAAAATTAGGGTTAGGTCTTAGGTTAGGGTTAGGTTTTGGATTAAGGCTAAGACTAGGGCTAGGATTAAGACTAGAGTTTGTTTTAGGGTTAGGGGTTCATTAGGACTAGGGCTAATGTCACGTCTAGGGTTATGGTCAGAGATAGTTTTAGGGTTAATATTATTAGTCTTAGGATTAGGTTTATGGATATGATTAGGTTTAGGGTTCAGGTTAGGTTAGGGTAATGTATAGGTTTAGGGTTAGGAATAGGTTTAGGGTTATCCTAGGGTTAGCATTAGAGTTAGGATTAGGATTAGGGTAATGGATAGGGATACAGCTTGAATTAGGGCTAGGTTTTTGGTTAGGATTAAAGCTAGGGTTAGGGTTATGTTTTGGGTTTTGTCAAGGATAGGGTTAGGGTTAGATTTAGGGTAAGGGCTAGGGCTAGAATTAGGGTTATGGTTAGTGTTAAAGGTAGTGTTTGGTCTCCAATTAGGGATAGGTTTTGGGTTAGGTTAGGGCTAGGCTTAGGGCTATAACCAATGTAAGAACTTGGGTTATAATTAGAACTAGTTTTAGGATTAGGGTTATGGCTACATCTATTGTTAGGTTTAGGTTTAGGTTTTGAGTGATGTTTAGAGGTAGGGTTAGTGTTAGGGTCAGAGTCAGGGTCAGGGTGTTTTTTGGGGTTTGGGATAGAAATCGAATTAGAGCTAGGTTTAGGGCTAGGTGTAGGCTTAGGGTTTGATTTTATGTTAAAAGTTAGGGTTAGGGCTATGGCTCGGTTGTTTTGTAGGGCTAGGTGTAGGGTAGGGCTAGTTTTAGGATTAGCATTAGTATTATGGCTTGTGTTAGTGAGAAGTTTAGCTTAGGGTTAGGGTTAGATTTAGAGTTAGGGTTAGATATAGGATTAGGGCAAGAGCTAGTGTTAGGGATAATGTAAAGGCAAGTGATAGGATTATAGTAAGGGATAGGGTTAGAACTAGAAATAAAACTAAGGTGAGAGTTAGAGTTAGTCTTAGGGCTAGGGTTAGGTTAGGTTTAGGGCTAAATTAGGACTAGGATTAGGTCTAGCCTTTGTATTAGTGTTAGGTCTAGTTTTAGGCTTAGGTTTAAGTTTAGGGATAGGGTTAGGTTTAGGGGAAGGGATGGGTTTGAAGCTAGTTTTAGGGCTATGTCGAAGGTTAGAAGTCGGTTAGGGCAAGAGTTATGGTTTGATTTAGTAATAACGCTAGGTTTAGGGCTAGGATGAGGGCTAGGGTTTGTTTTAGGGTTATGGCAAGAATTGGGGCTAGAACTAGTGTCAGGTCTAGGCTTACATTAGGGATATATTGAAGTTTAGATTTATGGCTAGGTCTAGTGTAAGGGTTCGGTTTAGGGTAAGTGTCAGGTTTAGAGCTAGGCGTATTTTTAGGGTTAGAATTAGATTTTGAGTTTGGTTTAGGTTAGGGTTTAGGTCTAGAGCTTGATTTAGCATTAGGGTTTGGTTAGGGTAATGATAGGTTTAGGATTAGGATTCATGTTAGGTGTAGGGTAATTGACAGTGTTAGAGTTAGCAAAAGGGTTAGGGTTAGGCCTTGGGTTAGCCTTAGGGTTATAGTTATGCTTAGGATAATGGATAGGGTTAAGGCTAGGGTTATGGTTTGTATTAGGGCTAGAGTTGTAGGCCTAGGGTTAGGGTTAGTTTTAGGTTTAGGATATGGTTTAGAGTTTGAGCTAGGGTTAGCACTAGGTCAAGTGTTAGGTTTAGGGTTAGTACTAGGTTATGGTTAAGGTTAGTGTCAAGGTTAGTGTTAAGGTTAGGGATAGGGTTATTGTTAGGTTTAGGGTATTGGATAGGGTTTGATGTTGTGTTAGGTTTAGGGTTAGGTTTAGATTTTGGCTTAAGTTTAGGATTAGGGATAAGCTTAAGGTTAGGTTAAAGTTAATGGTTAGGTTTTGAGCAAGGGTTAGCTCTATGGCAAAGGTTAGGTTTATGGTTATGTCTAGGGTTAGGTTTAGGGTAGATTTAGGGTAAGGGCTAGGGTTATCATCAGGGTTAGGGTTAGGGTTAGGGTAATGGGTAGGGTTAGATCTAGGCTTTGGCCTAGGGTTATCATTAAGGTTAGGGTTAGAGTTAGGGTAATATGTAGGCTTAGAGCTAGGGTTAGGGATAGGGTTAAGGTTAGGATTAGGACTAGGGTTAAGGTTAGGTTTAGGTTTATGCCATGGGTTAGTGTTAGGGTTAGTTTAAGTTTAAGGGTTAGGGATTGAGCTAGTGTTTGGACTAGGACGAGGACTAGGGTTAAAACCAGTGTAAGGGTTAGTGCTACGGTTAGCATTAGGGTTAGGGTTAGGGTTAGGGTAATGGACAGAGTTAGATGTAGGTTTCGGCCTATGGTGATGGCTAGTTTTAGGGTTAGTGATATGGCTAAGTCTAGTGTTAGGGGTATGTTTTTTGTTAGGATTAGGTTTAGATTTAGGGTTTGTGTTAGGGTAAGGGTCAGTGTTTGAGTTAGGGTTAGGTTTATTGTTAGGTACAGCATTAGGACTAGAGTTTGGTCTAGGGGTAGGGTTAGTGTTTGGGTTAAGTTAAGGGTTATTATTAGGGCCAGGACTAAGTTTTGTTAAGGGCTAGGCCTAGAGTTATTACTAGATAAAGGATTAAGTGTAGGTCTAGGTCTAGTGTTAGGGTAAGGTTTAGTTATAGGGTTACAGGTAGTGCCAATGTCAGGGGTCGGTTTAGCGTTAGGGTCAGGCTTAGACCTATGGTTAGTGTTAGGGTCAGAATAAGGGTCAGGGTTAGGGTTAGGGTTTGGGATAGTGATAGAGCTAGATTGAGGATTAGGGTTAGGACTAGTAATAGAGTTAGGTTTGGGGTTAGGCTAAGAATTAGGTTTAGAACTAGAGTAGCTTTAGGGTTAGATTTTCGCTTAGGGTAAGGGATAGGGTTAGCGCTAGTGTTAGGGCTAGGGTTAGGGTTAGGTTTAGGGCTAGGGTTAGGTTTAAGGTTAGCTTTAAAGCTAGGGTTAGAGCTTGCATTATGGCTAGGCTAGGTTTTGTGTTAGCTTTAGGGCTACGGCTAATGTAAGAACTACGATTACAATTAGGGCCAATTTTAGGTTTAGTGTTATGTCTAGATTTAGTGTTTGGTAAGGTTTAGGGTTAGGGTTATGTTTAGGGTAATGGATAGGTTAGGGTTAGCAAATGTGTTAGGGTTAGGCTGAGGGTTAGCATTAGGGTTAGGATTAAGGTTAGGGTTAGGGTAATGGATAGGGTTAGAGCTAGTGTTAGGGCTAGGTTTATGGTTAGAGTTAGTGTTAGGATTAGTATTAGGTTTAGGGTTAGTGCAAGAATCAAAGTTAGGGTTAGGTTTAGAGTAAGGGTTAGGACTTGGTTGAGGTTTAGAGTTAGGGTTAAAGCTAGGGTTTGGGCTTGCATTAGGGCTAGATTTTGGGTAACATAAGGGCTAGTGTTAAGGATGCAGCTAATGTAAGATCTAGGGTTATGATTAGGGCTAATTTTAGGGTTACAGTTAGGACTAAGTCTAGTTTTATGGTTAGGTTTAAGTTCAGGATGATGTTTTGAGCTAGGGTTAGTGTTAGGTTCAGAGTCAGGGTCAGGGTTAGTTTTAGGGTTGGGGAAAGGACTCGAATTAAGGGGAGGCTTAGGGCTAGATGTAGGGTTAAGATTTGGTTTAGGTTAAGGGTTAGGGTTAGTGCTATGGCTCATTATGTTTTAAGGCTAAGGATAAAGTTAAGGGTAGTTTTACAATTAATATTAGTGTTATTGCTAGTGATAGGGTGAATTTAGGCTTAGGGGTACATTTAGAATTATGGTTAATTCTAGGGTTAGGGCTATGGCTAGGGTTAGGGCTAAGGTTAGGTCTAGTGTTTGGGTTATGGTAAGGGACAGGGTTAGAACTAGGAATAAAGCTAGTGCAATAGTTAGAGTTAGTCTTAAGGCTAGGGTTAGGGTTAAGTATAGGGCTAAATTAGAGCTAGGAATATGTCTAGGATTGGTGTTAGGGTTAGGCCCAGGGTTAGGGCTATGTTTAGGATTAGGTTTAGGGTTAGGTTAAGGGGAAGGGATGGGGTTATAACTAGGTTTAGGGCTAGGGCGATGATTAGAATTGGGTTTTAGGTCTAGGGTTAGCTTTGTGTTAGAATTAAGGCTACATTTGGGGTTAGGATGAGGCTAGGGTTTGTGTTAGGGTTAGGGCAAGATTTAGTGATAGGGATAATGTCAGGTTTAGGGTTATGGCTAGGGATAGTTATAGGGTTAGTTTCATGGCTAGGTCTAATGTTAGGTTAAGGTAAGGCCCGGTTAAGAGTAAAATGTATTTTTAGGGTCAGGGTCAGGTTTCGGGTTTGTGCTAGGTTAATTATTAGGATTAAGGCTCAAATTAGTGTTAGGGTTAGAATTAGGCTTAGGTTTATGGATAGGTATAGATTTAGGATTCAGGTTAAGATTAGGTAATTGATAGGGTTAAGGTGAGTGATAGTGTTAGGGTTAGGCCTAGGGTTAGTATTTGGGTAGGGTTATTGTTAGGGTGATGAATAGCATGAGAGCTAGGGTTAGTATTTGGGCTAGGGTTATTGTTAGGGTAATGAATAGCATGAGAGCTAGGGTTAGGGCTAGGGTGTTGGATAGGATAAGGGCTAGGATTAAGGTTTGGGTTAGGTTTAGGGTACAGGTTAGGTTTTGAGGTAGGGTTAGTGCTAGGGTGAGGGTTAGGTTTAGAATTATGTCTAGGGTTAGATTTACGGTTAAGGTTAGTGTTAGTGTTAGGGTTAGAGCTAAGGTTATCTTTAGAGTTGGGTTCATGGATAGGGTTAGATGTTGGGTTGGGGTTTGTGGTAGCTTTAGTTTTAGGGTTAGTGTTAAAATTAGGGCTAAGATTATCATTTGAGTTAGGAAAATGGATAGGGTTAGATGTCAGGTTAGGGTAAGGGGTAGTTTTATGTTTAGAGTTAGTGTTAGGGTTTGGGCTAGGGTTAGTGTTAGAGTAAGGGTTAGGGTTTTAATTAGGGTTAAGGCTACAATGAGGGTTAGGTTTAGGGTTAGGTCTAGAATTAGGTTTACAATTAGGATTAGAGCTAGGGTTATCATTAGGGTTAAGGTTCGGTTTAGGGTAATGGATAATTTTGGAGATATTATTAGGGCTAGTGTTAACATTATGATTAGGGCTAGGATTAGGTTTAGGGATAGGGCTAGGGTTACGTTTAGGTTTCGGTTTTGGATTTTATCTAAGGTTAGGTCTAAGGCGTGGGTTAGGATTAGCGTGAGGGTTAGGCTTAGGGTTAGGTATAAGGTTAGGTTAGGTTTAGGATTACACTTTGGGCTAGATTTAGGCCTCGAATTAGGGTTAGGTTTTGTGTTAGGTTTAGAGCTAGTTTTAGTGCTATTGTAATGTAAGGGTTATGTTTACAGTTATGGCTAGGTCTAGTGTTTGGTTTAGGTTTCGGTTAGTGTCACTTTGATAGCTAGGGTTAGTGTTAGCATTAGAGTCTGTGTTTGGATTATGGTTAGGGTTAGGGCTAGAGCCAAAATTAGGATTGGTTAGGTCTAGAGTTAAGGTTAGTGTTTGGCTTAGGTTAAGGGTTATCATTAGAGCTAGGACTAGGCTTTTTGTTTTGTTTTGTTTTGTTTAGGTCTTGGTTAAAGATATGGCTAGATTTATGATTAGGTTTAATCTAGGGCTAGTGTTAGGGTTAGGTTTAGATATAAGGTTATGGGTAGGGCTAGTGTTAGGGTTTAGTTTAGGTTAAGGGTCAGAATAAGGGTCAGGGTTAGAGTTTAGATTTGGGTTATGGTTAAAACAAGAATGAGAGCTAGGATTAGGACTAGTAATAAGGTTAGGGTTTGGGTTACACTAAGGATTCATTTTAAGAGTAGGGTTAGCATTAGGACTAGGGTTAGCATTAGGGTTGGGGTTTGGCTAGGGTAAAGGATAATGTTAGAGCTAGGGTTCGGGTTAGGGTTAGGGCTAGTGTTAGAATTAGGGTTAGGGTGAAACCTAGGGTTAGGTCTCAGATTTGGGCTAGGTTTTGGTTACCATTAGGTTTAAGGTTATGGCTAATGTATGATCTAGAGTTATGATTAGAACTAGTTTTAGATTTAGGGTTAGGACTAGGTCTAGTGTTAGGGTAAGTTTTAAGTTTAGGGTGATGTTTAGAGGTAGGGTTAGTGTTAATGTCAGAGACAGGTTCAGGGGTAGTTTTAGGGTTAAGATTAGGACTCAAATTAGGGCTAGGCTTAGGGCTAGATGTATGGTTAGGGTTTGGTTTAGGTAAAAGTTTAGGGTTAGTGTTATGGCTGAGTTTTGTTTTAGGGCTAAGCCTATGGTTAGGGCTAGCTTTAGGATTAGCATTAGGGTTAGGGATAGTGTTAGGGTTAGGGTTAGGTATAGAATTAGGGTTAGATTTAGAGTTAGGTTTAGATCTAGGGTTAGGGCAAGGTGTAAGGTTAGGGCTAGGGTTATTCTAGGCTATGGCTAGGAATAAGGTTATGGTAAGTGATAGGGTTAGAATTAGGGCTAGGGCTAGGGCAATAGTTATAGTTAGTCTTAAAGCTAGGGTTAGGGTTAGGTTTAGGATTAGGGCTAGGGTTAGTGTTAGGGTTATTCCTAGGGTTAAGTTTAGGCCTGAGGTTAGTGTTAGGGTAAGGGTTTGGTTTAGGATTAAGGTAAGCAATGGGGTTATAACTAGGTTTAGGGCTAGGGAAAGGGTTAGAGTTAGGGTTAGGTTTATGATTAAGGCTACGTTTTGGGCTAGGATGAGAGCTAGTGTTCGTGTTAGGGTTAGGGCTAGGATTAGCACTAGGGGTAATATCAGGTCTAGGGTTATACTTAGGGATAGGTTTTGGGTTATGTTTATTGTTAGGTCTAGTGTAAGGGTTAGATTTAGGGTAAGGGTCAAGTTTAGAGCTATGTGTATTATTAGGGTCAGTGTTTTGCTTAAGGTTTGGTTTAAGTTAAGGTTTAGGTTTAGGGGTCGAATTAGCATTAGGGTTAGAGTTAGGGTTAGGGTAATAAATAAGCTTAGGATTAGGGTTCAGGTTAATTTTAGAGCAATGAATAGGTTTAGGGATTGTGATAGGGTTAGGGTTAAGCCTAGGGTTAGCATTAGGTTTAGGATTTTGGATAGGGTAATGGATAGAATTATAGCTAGGGTTAGGGCTAGGGTTATGGTTAGGATTAGGGCTAGGGTTAGGGTAGTGTATATAATTAGAGCTATGTTTAGGGCTATGGTTCATGTTAGGATTAGGGCTAGTGTTAGGTTACAGTTTGGGATAGGGCTAGGGTTATGTTAAGGGTAAAGTTTAGGCTTTGAGCTAGGGTTAGATCTAATGCGAGGCTTAGGGTTATGGATAGGGCTAGGGTTAGGTTTAGGGTTACACTTAGGTCTATGTTCAGGCCTAGGATTAATATTAGGTTTTGTGTTAGTTTAGGCCTAGGGTTAGGGCCACTGGTAATGTAAGAGGTAGGGTTAGGTCTAGTTTTAGGGTTCGGGTTATAGATAGGTATATTGTTAGGATTAGGTTTTGGTTTAGGGTGAGCTTTGGAGCTAGGATTATGTTAGGGTCAAGGCCAGTGTTCATGTTAGAGTTAGTGTTGGGTTTAGGGCCAGAATTAGGACTAGGGTTAGGTCAAGGGATAGGGTTAGAATTTGGGTTATGTTAATTATTATTGTTAGGGCTAGGGCTAGGTTGTTGTTTAGGTCTAGGGCTAGAGATATGGCTAGATTTAGGATTAGGTTTAAGTCTAGGGCTAGTGTTATGTTTAGGTTTAAGTATAGGATTAGGATTACCGGTAGAGCTAATGTTAGGGTTTGGGTTTGGCCTAGGGTCAGGTTTAGACCTATGGTTAGTGTTAGGGTCAGATTAAGTGTCAGTGTTAGGGTTTGGGTTTGGGTTAGGGTTAGAGTTAGAACAAAGCTTAGGGTTAGGACTAGTAATAGGGTTAGGGTTTGGGTTAGGCTCTGTATTAGGGATAGGACTAGGGTTAGCATTAGGTTTAGTGTTTAGCTTAAGTTAATTAATAGGGTGTGAGCTAGGGTAAGAGCTATGGTTAGAGCTAGAGTTAGGGTATGTTTTAGGGCTAGTTTTAGGGTTAGGGTTAAAACTATGGTTAGCGCTCAGATTTGGGCCAGGTTTTGGGTTAGGTTGAGAGTAGTGTTAGGCCTACAACTAATGTATAATCCAGGGTTATGATTAGGGCTACTTTGGGGTAAGTGTTATGGTTAGGTCAAGTGTTAGGGTTAGGGTTACCGTTAGCGTGATACTTAGAGCTAGGGTTAGTGTTAGTGTCAGGGTCAGTGTTCGGGTTATAGTTAGGGTTAGGGTTAAACCCAGAATTATCACTAGAGTTAGGTCTAGGGGTAGGGTTAGTGTTTGTGTTTGGTTAAGGTTTATCATTAGGGCTATGGCTAGGTTTTGTTTAGGTCTAGGGCTAGAGATATGGCTAGATTTAGGATTAGGTTTAGGTCTAGGGCTAGTGTTAGGGTTAGGTTTAGGTATTGGTTTATTTTTAGTGCTAGTGTTAGGGTTCTGTTTATGGTTAGGGTCAGGTTTAAACAATCGGTTATCGTTAGGGTCAGAATAAGTATCAGGGTTAGGTTTAGGGTTTGGTTTATGGTTAGAGCTAAAATTGGGGCTAGGGTTAGGGCTAGTAATAGGGTGAGGGATTGGGTTAGGCTAAGGTTTAGGGTTAGGCCTAGGGTTAGCATTAGGGTTCGGGTTAGCATAGGGTAAGGGATAGGATTAGAGCTAGGATTAGGGCTATGTTTAGGGTTAGGATTAGGGCTAGTGTTAGGTTTAGTTTTAGGGTTAAAGCTAGGGTTAGGTCTTGCTTTAAGGCTAGGTTTTGGTTAGAGTTAGGGCTAGATTTAGAGTTATAGCCAATTTATGGACTACGGTTACAATTTGGGCTAGTTATAGGATTAGGGTTAGGATTAGGTCTAGTGGTAGGGTTAGGTATAACATTAGGGTGATGTTTACAGCTAGGGTTAGTATTAGGGTCAAATTCAAGGTCAGAGTATTTTTAGGGTTAGTGTTTGGACTCAAATTAGGGCTAGGGTTAGGGCTAGGTGTAGTGTTAGGTTTTGATTTAGGTGAAGTTTTAAAGTTAGGGCTATGGCTCAGTTTTGTTTTAGGGCTAGGGCTATGGTTAGGGCTAGTTTTAGGCTTAGCATTAGATTTAAGGCTAGTGTTAGGTTTAGGTTTAGCTTAGGGTAAAAGTTAGATTTAGATTTAGGATTAAATCTAGAGTTAGAACTAGGTATAGGGCTAGGGTGAGAGTGAGAGTTAGTCTTACAGCTAAGCTTAGAGTTTGGTTAGGTATAAGGCTTAATTAGGGCTAGTAATAGGGCTAGGTTTATGGTTATGATTAGGCCTGTGGTTAGTTTTAGGCTTAGGGTTAGGTTTAGTGTAAGAGAGGGGGTTAGAGCTAGGGATAGGGCTAGGTTGAAGGTTAGAATTAGGGTTAGGGCTAGGGTTTCATTAGAGTTATGGTTAAGGCTAGGTTTAGGTCTAGAATGAGAGCTAGGATTTGTGTTGGGGTTAGGGCTAGGATTAATGTTAGGGCGAATATCAGATCTAGGGTTATGGTTAGGGATAGTCTTAGGGTTACGTTTATGGCTATGTTTAGTGTAACTGTTAGGTTCTGGGTAAGGGTCAAGTTTAGAGATAGGGGTATTATTAGGGTCAGGGTCAGGTTTAGGGTTTTGTATAGGTTAGGGTTTAGGGTTAGGGCTCGAATTAGCGTTAGGGTTTGAGTTAGGGTAATTACAGGGTTTGGTTTAGGGTTCAGGTTAGATTTAGCATAATGGATAGGGTTACGGTTAGGAATAGGGTTAGATTTAGGCCTAGGGTTAGCATTATAATTAGGGTTATTTTTAGGGTAATTGATAGAGTTAGAGCTAATTTTAGGGCTAGGGTTATGGATAGGATTAGGGGTAGGGTTAGGGGTAGGGTTATGGGTTTGGTTTGTGTTAATTTTAGGGTGAGAATTACAGCTAGGGTAAATATCAGGTTTAGGGTTATGGTTAGGGATAGTTTTAGGGTTAGGTTTTTGGCTAGGTCTAGTATAAGGGTTAGGTTTAGGGTAGGGTCAGTGTTAGAGCGAGGTATATTATCACGGGAAGGGTCAGAGTTAGGGTTTGGGTTAAGTTAAGGTTTAGGGTTAGGGCTTGAATTAGCATTATGGTTAGGGTTAGGGTAATGATAGTGTTAGGTTTAGGGTTCAGGTTAGGTTTAGGTTAATGAAATAGGTTAGGGTTAGGGATAAGTTTAGGGTTAGGCCTAGGGTTACCATTAGAGTTATGGTTATGTTTAGGGTAATGGATAGGGTTAGAGCTAGTGATACAGCTAGGATTAGGTTTAGAATTCTGGCTAGTTTTAGGGTAAGGTTTAGGGCTAGGTTCTGGTTTAGGTTTAGGTTTAGGGTTAGGGTTAAAGCTAGGGTTAAGGCTCAGATTAGGGCTTGGTTTGGGGTTTGGTTAGGGCTAGGGTTGGGGCTATGGCTAATGTATGAACTAGTGTTGCAATTAGTGCTAGTTCTAGGGTTAGTGTTAGGGCTAGATCTAGTGTTATGGTTAGGTTTAGGGTTAGTTGATGTTTGGAGTGAGGGTTATTGTTAGGGTCAGTGTCAGAGTCAGGGATAGTTTTAGGGTTAGGGTTAGAACTCGAATTAGGGTTAAAGTCAGTGCTAGGTGTACGGTTAGGGTTTGGTTTAGATTAAGGGTTAGGGATATAGGTTGTTTTTTTTTTTTAGGGCTAGGGCTACCGTTAAGGCTAGATTATGGATTAGCATAAGGGTTATGGCTAGTGTTAGGTTGATGTATAGGCTTAGGGTTATGGTTAGATTTAGAGTTAGGTTAAGATCTAGGGTTAGGGCTAGGGCTAGGGCTAGGATTAGGGTGAAGGTTATGGTTATAGTAACGAATATGGTTAGAACTAAGGATAGACCTAGGGCGAGAATTAGAGTCAGTCATAGTAGTAGTCTTAGGGTTAGGGTAAGGGTTAGAGGTAAATTAGGACTAAGATTAGGGCTAGTGTTAAGGTTAAGGTTAGAGCTAAATTAGGGCTAGGGTTAGGGCTAGGGTTAGTGTTAGGTTTAGGGCTAAATTAGGGCCAGTATTAAAGCTAGGGTTTTGTTAGGATTAGACCAAGTGATTGGGCTAGAGGTTAGGGTTAGCATTGGTGTTAAGGTTATGTTTAGGGGAATGAGTGGGGTTATAGCTAGCTTTAGGGCTAGGGTGAGTGTTAGAATTAGCATTAGGCCTAGGGTTATGGTTCAGGTTAGGATTAAGGCTAGATTTAGGGCTAGGTTAAGCACTTAGGTTTCTGTTAGGGTTATGGCTAGGGCTACTATCTGGTCTAATATCAGGTCAAGGGTTAATATCTAGGGCTAATATTAGGTCTAGGGTTAATGCTAAGAATAGTTTTAGGGTTAGATTATGACTAGGTCTAATGTAAGAGTTAGGTTTAGAATAATGGTCAGCTTTAGGGCTAGGGTTAATATAAGGGTCAGGGTCAGGATCAGGGTGAGCATTTGGTTTAGCTAAAGGTTTAAGATTAGGGCTCAAATTAGCATTAGCATTAGGTTTAGGGGTAGCGTAATGGATAGGGTTTAGTTTTAGGGTTAGAGTAATTGTTAGGTTTAGGGCTAGGGTTATGGTTAGGTTAGGGTAAGGATTAGTGTTTGAGCTAGGGTTAGGGCTAGGGCGAGGGTTAGGTTTAGGTTTAGGTTTAGGTTTACCTTTATGGTTAGAGTTAGGTTTAGTGTTAGGGATAGGGTTTCAATTAGGGTTAGGGTTAGGGTTAGGGTAATGGATATGGTTAGTGCAAAAGTTTAGGCTAGGTTTAATGTTAGGATTAAGGCTAGTGTTAGGGTTAGGGTTTAGTATAGAGCTAGGGTTATGTTTAGTGTAAGGGTTATGTTTTGAGCTAGGGTTAGGTCTAAGGCGAGGCTTAGGTTAGGGCTAGGTTTAGCGCTAGGGTTAGGCTGAAGGCTATGCCTAAAGCTAAGTTTAAGCCTAGGATTAGGCCTAGGTTTTGTGTTAGGTTTAGGGCTAGGGTTAGGACTATGGGTAATGTAAGAGCTAGGGTTGTGTTTAGGGCTAGTTTTAGGGTTAGGGTTATGGCTAGGTCTAGTGTTAGGTTAGGCTAGGTTTTGGGTTAGTGTCAAGTTTAAAGCTAGGTTCAGTGGTATAATCAGGGTCATTTGGGGGGATAGGGTTAGGGTTAGGGTTATATCCAGAATTAGGACTTGGTTTAGGTCTAGGGGTAGGATAAGTGTTCAGTTTAGGTTAAGGGTTATTGTTAGGGCTAGTACTAGGTTTTTTTTTAGGCCTAGGGCTAGAGTTATAGCTATATTTAGGATTAGCCTTGGGTCTAGTTCTAGTGTTACATTTAGGTATAGGTATAGGGTTACGTACGAGTAGGGCTAGTGTTAGGGTTTGGTTTAGGGTTAGGGTCAGGTTTAGACCTAGGGTTTCTGTTAGGGACAGATGAGGGTCAGGGTTAAGACTAGTATTATGGTTAGAGTTTAAGTTAGGCTAAGGATTAGGATTAAAACTAGGATTAGCATTTGGGTTATGGTTTGGCTTAGTGTAAGGAATAGAGGTAGAGTTAGTGTTAGAGCTAGTGTTAGGGTTAGTGTTAGGCCTAGTATTAGGGTAAAACATAAGGTAGGGCTCGGATTAGTTGTAGAATTTGTGTTAGGGTTAGGGCTATGGTTAGGACAATGACTAATGTATGAACTAGGGTTATGATTAAGGCTAGATTTATGGTTAGGTTAAGGCTAGATATACTGTTAGGGTTAATTTAAGGTTAGGGTGATGTTTAGAGCTAGGATTAGTCTTAGGGTCAGTGTCTGGGTCAGGGTTAGCTTTAGAGTTAGTTTTAGGTTTAGTTGTAGAGTTAGGGTTTGATTTAGGTTAAGGTTAGGTTTAGGGCTATGGCTTGCTTTGGTTTATGGCTAGGGCTAGGGAAAGGGCACGTTTTTGGATTAATGTTATGGTTAGGGTTAGTGTTAGGGTTTGGTTTAGGCTTATCGTTACAGTTAAATTTAGAGTTAGGTTTAGATTTATATTTAGACTTAGATCTAGGATTAGGATTAAGGCTAAGGATAGAATTAGTGCTAGGGCTAGGGCTAGGGCAAGAGGTTGAGTTAGTCTTATGGCTAGGTTTAGGGTTTGTATAGGATTAAATAAAGGTTAGGATTAGCAGTAGGCTTTGTGTTAGGCCTAGGTTTAGGGCTAGGGTTAGGGTTATGTTTAGGGTTATGGTTAGTTTTAGGGTACAGGATGAGGTTATAGGTAGGTTTAGGCCTAGGTTCAGGAATAGAATTAGGGTTAGGGCTCGGGTTATGGATCGGGTTAGGATAAAGCCTAGGTTTAGGGCTAGGATTATGGTTAGGGCTAATTTCAGGTCCAGTGTTATGGTTAAAAATAGTTTTAGGGTTAGGTTTCTGGCTATGTCTAGTATAAGGGTTAGATTTAGGGTTGGGGTCAGGTTTAGAGCTAAAGGTACTATTAGGGTCAGGGTCACGATTAGTGTTTTGGATAGGTTAAAGTTTAATGTTAGGGCTCGAATTAGCATTAGAGTTAGGATTAGGGTAAAGATAGGTTTCAGGTTAGGTTTAGGGTAACGGATAGGGTTAGTATAAGGGATATGGTTAGGTTTAGGCCCAGGTTTAGCATTAGGGTTATGGTTATGGTTAGGGTAATGGATAGGGTTAGAGATAGGGGTACGGCTAGGGTTATTGTTAAGATTATTGATAGGGTTAGGCTTAGGGTTAAATCTAGAGTTATGGCTAGGATTATAGTTACGATTAGTGATAGGGTTAGGGGTAGGGGTAAATCTAGGGATAGTGCTCAAAATAAGGCTAGATTTTGGGTTAAGTTAAGGCTAGGTTTAGGGTAACAACTAATGTAAGTACCAGGGTTGTGATCAGGGCTAATTTTAGGGTTAGGGTTATGGCTAGGTCTGTTGTTAGGTTTAGGTATAGGGTTAGGGTGATGTTTAGAGCTAGTGTTAGTGTAAGGTCAGAGTCAGGGTCAGGGCTAGTTTTAGGGTTTGGCTTAAAACTCGAATTAGGCCTAGAGGTATGGCTAAGTGTAGGGTTAGGGCTTAGTTTATATTAAGGGTTAGGGTTAGGTCTATGGCTTGGTTTTATTTTAGGGCTAGGTTTAGTGCTAGTTTTAGGATTAGCCTTAGGGTTAGGGTAGTGTTAGGTTTAGGTTTAGACTAAGGGTGAGGGTTAGATTTAGAGTTAGGGTTAGATCTAGGATTGCTGCTAGGGCTATGAATAGGGCTAGTGTTAGATCTATGGTTTGGGCTAGGATTAGGGTTCCAGTAAAGTATAGGTTTAGAACTAGGGTTAGGACTAAGGTGAGAGTTAGAGTTAGTCTTTGAGCTAGGGTTAGGGTTAAGGTTAGGTTTAGGGTTAAATTAGGTCTAAGATTAGGGGTAGGGTTAGTGTTAAATTTAGGCCTAGGGTTATAGAAGGGTTATAATTAAGGCTATGTTTAGGGCTAGAATAAAGTCTAGGGTTTGTGTTAGGGTTAGGGCTAGTATCATGGGCTAGGGCTAATATCAGGTCTAGGGTTATGCTTAGGAATAGTTTTAGGGTTAGTTTTATGGCTAGGTCTAGTGTAAGGGTTAGGTATAGGGTAAGAGTGAGGTTTAGAGCTAGGGGAATTATTAGGGTCAATGTCAGTGTTTGGGTTTGATTTTGGTTTGATTTTAGGTTTAGGGCTCAAATTAGCATTAGGGTTATGGTTAGGGTAATCATTGGATTAGGTCTAGTGTTCAGGGTATGTTTAGGGAAATTGATAAGTTTGGGATAGTGATATGTTTAGGGTTAGACCTAGGGTTAGCATTAGGGTAAGGGTTATGTTTAGGGTAATGATACAGTTAGACTTAAGGTTAGGGCTAGGGTTATGGTTAGGATTAGGTCTTGATTTAGGGTTAGGGTGAGAGTTAGAACTAGGGTTTGGTTAAGGTTTTGTTTAGTGTAAGGGTTATGTTCTGAGCTATGGTTAGGGCTAGGCTGAGAGTTAGGTTCAAGTTTAGGTCTAGGGATAGGATTACAGTAGGTTTTCGGTAAGGGTTAGGGTTACGATTAGGCCTAGGGTTAGTGGTAGGGTCAGTTAAAGGGTCAGGGTTAGTGTTAGGCTTTTGGATAAGGTTAGATCTAGAATGAGGACAAGGGTAAGGGCTATTAATAGGGTTAGTGTTTTGGTTAGCCTAAGGATTAGTGATAGGTCTAGGCTTACCCTTAGGTTTACAGTTTTGCTTAGGGTTAGGGATTGGTTTAGAACTAGGGTTAGGGCTATGGTTATGGTTAGAGTTAGGTTGAAAACTAGGTTTAGGACTCAGATTAGGCCTAGGTTTTGTGTTAGGTTTAGGGCTAGGGTTATGTCAATGGCTAATGTAAGAACTAGGGTTACCATTAGGGTTAGTTTTAGTATTAGGGTATGGGTTAGGTTTAGTGTTAGGGTTGGGTTTAAGGTTAGAGAGATATTTATAGCTAGGGTTTGTGTTAGGCTAGGAATCAGGGTCAGGCTTAGTTTTAGGGATAGAGTTAGAACTCAAATTAGGGCTAGGGTTACAGTTAGGTTTCATTTTAAGGGGAGGGCAATATATAGAGCTAGGGTATGTGTTACAATATGAGTCAGGGTCAGGGTTGGTTTTAAGGTTAGGGTTAGGACTCAAACTAGGGCTAGGGTTAGGTCTAGTTGTAGTGTTAGGGTTTGGTTTAAGTTAAGGTTTAGGGTTAGGGCTTATGCTCAGTTTTGTTTTAGTTGTAGGGTTAGGGTTAGGGCTAGTGTTAGTGTTAGGCTTAGGCTTAGTGTTAGGGTTAAATTTGGAATTAGGTTTAGATCTAGGTTTAGGGGTAGAACTAAGGATAGGGTAAAGGTTATGACTAGATTTAGGGTTATGGTAAGGGATAGGGTTAGAACTAGGCATAGGGCTAGGGAGAGAATTATTAGTCTTAGGGCTAGGATTAGGGTTAGGATTAGAGATAGCGCTAAATTAGGGCTAGGATTAGGGCTAGGTTTAGTGTTTAGTTTAAGCCTAGGGTTAGGGTTAGGATTAGGGTTAGGTTTAAGAGTTATAATTTAGTTTAGAGATTAGGTTTAGAGTTAGAGCAAAGTTTGGAGTATGAGATGGCTTTATAGCTAGGTTTAGAGGTAGGATGAGTGTTATAATTAGGGTTAGGGATGTGGTTAGGGTTAGGGTTATGATTAAGGCTCGGTTTAGGGCTATAAGGAGGACCAGGGTTTTTGTTGTTGTTGTTGTTGTTAGGGCTAGGATTACTGCTAGGATAATTTCAGGTCCAGAATTATAATTAAAGATAGGTTTAATATTAGGATTATGGGTAAGTCTAGTGTAAGGGTTAGGTTTAGGATTAGCATCAGGTTTAGAGCTAGGGGTATTATTAGGGTCAAGTTCTGGGGTAGGGTTTGTGGTAGGTTAAGGTTTAAAGTTAGGGCTCGAATTAGCATTAGGGTTAGGGTTAGGGTTATGGTACTGGATAGAGTTAGAAATCAGTTTAGGTCTATGGTTATGGTTATGTATAGTGCTAGGTTTGGGGTTAAGTTAGTGCTAGGGTTAGGGTTATGGCTAATGTAAGTACTAAGGTTATGAGTACTGCTAATTTTAGTGTTTTAGGGCTGGGTTTACTGTTAGGTTTAGGTTTAGGGTTAGGGTGATATTTAGACCTCAGGTTAGTGTTATGATCAGAGTAAGGGTCAGGGTTAGTTTTAGGGTTTGGCTTAAAACTCGAGTTAGTGCTGGGTTTAGGGCTAGGTGTAGGGTTAGGGCTTGGTTTAGGTTAAGGGCTAGGGTTAGAGCTTTGACTCAGTTTGGTTTTAGGGCTAGGGTAAGGGTTAGTGAAATTTTTAGGATTTTGTTAGGGTTAGGGCTAGTCTTAGATTTAGGCTCAGGCTTCAGTTTAGGGTTAAATTTAGAGTTAAGTATTTTTCTAAGGTTACTGCTAGGGCTAAGGACATGACAAGGGTTAGGACTAGGATTTGGGATAGGGTTAGTTTTATGGTAAGGGATAGGATTAGAATGAGTGATAGGGTCAGTGTCAGAGTTAGAGTTATTCTTAGGGCCAGGGTTAGGGATAGGGTTAGGGCTAAGTCTAAATTATGGCTAGGGTTAGTGTTAAGGCTAGGGTTGGAACTAGTTTTAGAATTAGCATCAGGTTTAGGGCTAGTTTTAGGCTTATGCATCGAGTTTGGGTTAGATTTTAAAGTTAGATTTCAATCTAGTGTTAAAGCTAGGGCTAAGGATAGGGCAATTTTGACAAAAAGGGTTAGGGTTAGAGTTAGGGTTACATTTAGGGTAAGGGATGTGCTTTTGGCTAGGTTTAGGGATAGGGCAATGGTTAGTATTAGGGTTAGGGCTAAGTTAGTGTTAGTGTTATGATTAAGGCTAGGTTTATGGCTTGGATGAGGTTTAGGGTTTCTGTTAGGGATAGGGATAGTATTAGGGCTAGGGCTAATGTCAGGTCTAGGGTTATAGTGAGGGCTATATTTAGTGTTAGGTTTATGGCTTGGTCCAGTGTAAGGATTAGGTTTAGAGTAAGATTCAGTTTTATATCTAGGGTTATTTTTAGGGTCAGTGTCAGGATTAGAGTTTGGGTTAAGTTAGAGTTTATGTTTTGAGTAATGACAGAGTTATTTTTAGGATTTAGGTTTGGTTTAGTTTAATGGATAGGTTTAGGTTTAGGCCTAGGGTTAGCTTAAGGGTTAGGGTTATTGTTAGGGTAAAGGATAGGTTTAGACCTAAGGTTAGGGATAGGGTTGTGTATGGAATTAGGACTATTTTGCGGTTTGGATTAGGTTTAAGTTTAGGGTTAAAGCTAGGTTTAGGACTCAGTTTAAGCTAGGTTTGGGGTTAGGTTAGGGCTAGGGTTAAGGCTACCATGAATGTTGAAGTAGGGTTATGATTAGTGCTATTTGTAGAATTAGGGTTAGGGCTAAGTCTAGTGTTAGATTGAGGTTTACGGTGATGATGATGTATAGAGCCAGGGTTAGTGTTAGGGTAAGAGTTAGGGTCAGGGTTAGTTTTGGGGTTAGGGTTAGGACTAAAATTAGGGATATGGTTAGGGCTAGGTGTAGGCTTAGGGTTTGGTTTAGGTTAAGGGTTAGGTTATGGCTATGGCTCGGTTTTGTTTTAGGGCTAAGGCTAGTGTTAGGGCTAATTTTAGTATTAGTATTACCATTAGGGCTAGTGTTAGGTTTAGGTTTATGCTTAGGGTTAGGGTTACATTTAGAGGTAGGGTTAGATCTAGGGTTATGGCCAGGGCTATGAATAGGGCTAGGATTAGACCAAGAGTTAGGGCTAGGATTAGGGGTCTAATAAGGGATAGGGTTAGAACGAGAGTTAGGGTTAAGTTGAGAGTTAGAGTTAGTCTTTGGCCTAGGGTTAGGGTTAGGATTAGGGATAGGGCTAAATTAGGGCTAAGATTAAGGCTAGGATTAGTGTTAGGGTCAGGCCTAGGGTTTTGGTTAGGGATAAAATTAAGGCTATGTTTAGGGCTAGGATAAGGGTAAGGGTTAGGGTTAGGACTAGGATTATGACTACGGTTAATATCACGTCTAGGGTTAAGGTTAGGAATAGTTTTAGGGTTAGGTTTATGACTAGGTCTAGTGTAAGGGTCAGGTTTATAGCTAGGGGAATTATTAGGGTCACAGTCAGTGTTAGGGTTTGCTTTAGGTTTGAGGTTAGGTTTAGGGCTCGAATTAACATTAGGGTTAGGGTTAGCATAATGATAGGATTCGGTTTAGGATAATTGATAGGTTTGGGGAAAGCAATAGGGTTAGGGTTAAGCCTAGGGTTAGCATTATGGTAAGGGTTATGTTTAGGGTAATGGATAGAGTTAGAGTCAGGGTTAGGGCTAGGGTTATGGTTAGGATTAGGTCTTGTGTTAGGGTTAAGTTGAGGGTTAGAACTAGTATTAGGTTTTGGGTGATGTTTAGCATAAAGGTTAGGTTCTGAGCTATGGCTAGGGCTAGGCTGAGAGTTAGGTTCAGAGTTAGGCCTAGGGATAGGATTATGGTAAATTTGTGGTTAGGTTTGGGGTTAGGGTTAGACCTAGGTTTAGTGTTAGGGTCAGAATAAGGGTCAGGGTTAGGGTTAGGGTTTGGGATAGTGTTAGAGCTAAAATGAAGGCTAGGGTTAGGAGTATTAATAGGGTTAGAGTGTCAGTCTAAGGACTAGGGATATGTCTAGGGTTACTCTTAGGTTTAGGGTTTCATGTAGTGTAAGGGATTGATTTACATTTACAGTTAGGGCTATGGTTAGGGTTAGAATTACAGTTAAAACTAGGTTTAGGGCTCGGTTTAGGGCTAGTTTTTGTGTTAGGTTTAGGGCTACTATTACAATAATGGCTAAAATAAGAACTAGGTTACCATTAGGGTTAGTTTTAGGGTTAGGGGTAGGGGTAGTTTGAGTGCTAGGGTTAGGTTTAATGTTAGGGTGATATTTAAACCTATGGTTCTTGTTAGGATAGGAGTCAGGATCAGAGTTAGCATTAGGGTTAGCATTAAGACTCGAATTAGGGCTATTGTTAATGTTAGTGTTTGGTTTGAGTTTAGAGCAGTGTTTAGAGCTAGGGTGAGTTTTAGGATATGAGTCAGGGTCAGGAATACTTTTAAGGTGAGGCTTTGGACTCGAATTAGGGCTAGGTTTAGGTCTAAGTGAAGTGTTAGTGTTTGGTTTATGTTAAGGTTTAGGGTTAGGGCTATTGCTCGGTTTTGGTTTACTGCTAGGATTAGGGTTAGGGCTAGTTTTACAATAATCATAAGGGTTAGGGCTAGTGTTAGTGTTAGGCGTAGGCTTAGGTTTAAGTTTAGATTTATAGTTAGGGTTAGGGCTGGGACTAACTTTAAGGCAAGTGTAAGGGCTAGTGTTAGGTTTACAGTAGCGGATAGGGATAGAACTAGGGATAGGGCTAGGGTTAGGGCAAGAGTTTGAGTTAGTCTTAGGGCTAGGGTTAGGATAGGGTTAGAGATAGAGCTAAATTAGGGCTAGGATTAGGGCTAGGTTTTGGGTTTAGCTTAAGCCTAGGGTTAGGGTTAGGGTTAGGGTTAGGTTTAAATTTAAGGTAAGGGATGATATTATAGGTAGGTTTAGAGGTAGGGTGAGGGTTAGATTTAGGGTTAGGTGTAGAGCTAGAGTTAGGGTTATGATTAAGGCTAGGTTTAGGGCTAGGATGAGGGCTAGGTGTGTTTTTAGGTTTAGGACTAGGATTAGGGCTAGGGCAAAATTCAGGTCCAGAATTATGGTTAAAGATAGTTTTAGGGTTATGTTTATGGCTACGTCTAGGGTAAGGGTTAGGTGTTGGGTCATGGTCAAGTTTAAAGATAAGGGTATTATTAGGGTCAAGGTCTGGGTTAGTGTTTGAGATAGGTTAAGGTTTCAAGTTTGGGCTTGAATTAGTTTTAGAATTAGGGTTAGGGTAATGATAGGGTTAGGTTCAGGATTCAGGTTAGGTTTAGGGTAATGGAAAGGTTAGGATTCAGGTTAGGGTTAGGTTTATGCCTAGGATTATCATTATGGGTAGGGTTATGGTTATGTTAATGGATAGATTTAGAGATAAGTTTAAGGCTAGAGTTATGGTTACAATTAGGGCTAGTGTTAGGGTTGTGTTAGGTTTAAAGCTAGGGTTAGGTTGTGGGTTATGTTAGGGCTAGGGTTAGGGTTACAGCTAATGCAAGTACTAGGTTTACAATTAGGACTAGTTTAGGTTTTTAGTGCTAGGTTTAGTGGTAGGGTTAGGTTTACTGTTAGGGTGATGTTTCGAGCTAGAAGTGTTAGGGTCAGTGTCAGGTTCAGGGTTAGTTTTAGGCTTCTGCTTCCAACTCGAATTAGGGCTAGGATTAGGTCTAAGTGTAAGGTTAGGTTTTGGTTTAGGTTAATGGTTAGGGTTAGAGCTATGGCTTCGTTTTGTTTTAGGGATAGGGCTATCGTTAGGGCTTGTTTTAGGATTAGTGTTATGGTTTGGGCTAGTGTTAGGTTAGGTTTAGGCTTCGGGTTAGGGCTAGATTTAGAGTTACATTTTGCCTAAGGTTAGGGCTAGGGATAAGGATAGGGAAAGGGTGAGCACTAGGGTTGGGACTAGGGTTAGGGTTACGGTAAAGGATACAGTTAGAATGAGTGATAGGGCTAGTGTGAGAGTTAGGGTCAGTCTTAGGGCTAGGGTTAGTGTTAGGTTTAAGGATATGGCTAAATTATGGCTAGGGTTATGTTAGGGCTAGGGTTAAGGCTAGTTTTAAGATTAGGCTTAGGGAGCCCGCGGGGACTGCTTCTTGGAGCTTACACTTATAGGAGCTTACACCGAGCACAGAGCGGCCGAGTTCCGGCTCCTGGAACTTCCCTGGCCCGGGGCTAGGAGCCCGCAGAAACTGCTTCTCGGTCCGGGTCCTGCTGAGGGCTGGTCAGGACTCACCCGTTGCTTTGGTTGCCCGGCAAGGGGAACGAAATGCTGCCATTCGCATAGGATACCAACATGGCAGAGATCTGATGTCAGCAGAAAGCGGCGGAGGAGAGAACTTCATCAATACCAGCGGTGACGTAAGCAGTTGGTCTCCTGGTAGGGGGGGTGAGGCACAGTCACCCGAGTCTCCTCAATTTGTCGTCGAGCCAGAGGGGAGGAGCCGGGCCACCGCCAGCACCCGGAGCAGGCCCAGCGGCTCCCCAGCCAGCGTGGTGACCGCGTGACCCCAATTGGAGAGGGGGCGGAGCGGAGCCGCCACCCGCGCCCGCAAGGTGGGCAGACCTGCGACCCAGTGGGCAGGGCAGAGCCGCCGTTCGCGCTTGCAAGGTAAACAGACCTGTGACAGCCTGGCGGGTCAGGCCCAGTGGCCTGCCAGTGTGGTACACACGTCACCCCAACTGGAGTAGGGGCAGAGCAGATCCTTCTCCCATGCCCAGATCAGGCCCTGCCGGTGTGGTGGTCACGTGACCCCAATTGGAGTGGGGGTGGAGCGGAACCGCCACCCGTGCCCACAGGGTGAGCAGACCAGTGATCAACCTGCAGATCAGGCCCAGGGGTCCGCAGGCATGGTAGGAGGGTCAGGGCAGATCCGCCGCCCACGCCTCCAAGGTAGGCAGACCTACAACAGACCTGCGAATCAGGCCCAGGAGCCTGCTGGCATGGTACAAACACCACCCTAATTGGAGTAGTGGCAGAGCAGAGTCGCCGCCCGTGCCAGGAACAGGCCCAGCGTCCTGCAGGCGGGGTAGCCACGACACCCCAATTGGAGTAGGGGCAGAGCAGAGCCTCCACCCGTGCCCGAAAGGTGGGCAGATCTGCGACCGACCAGCGGGACAGGCCCAGTGGCCTGCCGGTACGACAGACACGTCACCCCATTTGGAGTAGGGTCAGAGTAGAGCCACCACCCGCGCCTGCAGGGTAGGCAAACCTGCAACCGACCGGCGGATCAGGCCCGGTGGCCTGCCGGCGTGGTACACTCGTCACCCCAATTGGAGTAGGGGCAAAACAGAGCCTCTGCCAGCTCCCAGAACAGGCCCAGTGACCTGCCGGCATGGTAGCCATGAAACCCCAATTGGAATAAGGAGAGAGCAGAGCCGCCGCCCGCACCTGCAGGAAAGATACGCAAGCAGTATGAAAAGACAAGGAAAGAAAGGACCACAAGCAATGCAGGTCAACGCAACTTTAGAAGAGGTAACAGCTGCAGCAGATGGAATGTCAGATGGAGAATTCAGGATATACATGCTTCAGATGATCTGGAGTATCAAGCAAGACATTAAACAGCAAAATCAGACAATGAAAGATCACTTCGACAACGAATTACGCAAACAAATCCAGGAAGCAAAGGATCAACTATACAGGGAGATAGAGGTTATAAAAAACAAACAAACAGAAATCCTAGAAATGCAGGAAACAATAAACCAACTTAAAAACTCAATGGAGAATACTACCAGCAGAGTAGAACACTTGGAAGATAGAACATCAGACAATGAAGACAAAGTATTTCAACTGGAAAAGAATATAGACAGCTCAGCAAGACTGTTAAGAAACCATGAGCAGAACATCCAAGAAATATGGGATAACATTAAGAGACCAAACGTAAGAGTCATTGGGATACAGGAAGGTACAGAGCTCCAAACCAAAGGAACGAGAAGTCTATTCAATGAAATAATACGAGAAAACTTCCCAGACTTGAAGAATGAGACAGAATCCCAAACCTAGAAGCCTACAGGACGCCGAATGTGCAAAATCATAAGAGATCCACACCTAGACACATTATAATGAAGATGCCCAACATACAGAATAAGGAGAGAATTTTAAAATCTACAAGAGAAAGGAAGCAGATTATATTTAGGGGTAAGGCAATCAGGATAACAGCTGATCTTTCAACACAGACTCTGAAAGCTAGAAGATCCTGGAATAACATATTTCAAACACTGAAAGAAAATGGGTTCCAATCAAGAATTGTGTATCCAGCGAAATTAAGCTTCAGGATGGAGGATGAAATTAAAACCTTCCACGATAAACAAAAGTTTAAAGAATTCGCAGCTAGAAAACCATCTCTTCAAAACATCCTCACCAAAGCATTACAGGAAGAGGAAATGGAAAATAACAATGAAAACCAACAGTGGGAGGTAGGACAGTAAAGGGGGGGGGTAATTAAAGAGGAAAACAAACCATGTTTAGTAACAGAAATAAACAAATATGGCTGGAAGAACAACCCATATCTCAATAATAACCCTAAGTGTTAATGGCTTAAACTCACCAATTAAGAGACACAGGCTAGTAGAATGGATCACAAAACAAGACCCAACAATATTCTGCCTACAGGAGACGCATTTGATAGGAAAAGACATACATAGGCTGAAGGTGAAAGGTTGGGAAAAATCATATCACTCATATGGGCTTCGGAAACAAGCAGGAGTGTCCATACTCATATCAAATAAAATAGATTTCAAGCCAAAGTTAATCAAAAGAGATAAAGAGGGACACTACATACTGCTTAAGGGAACCATACACCAACAAGACATAACAATCATAAATATTTATGCCCCAAACAATGGTGCAGCTATGTTCGTCAAACAAACTCTTTTTTTTTTCTCAAGTTCAAGAGTCTAATAGACCACCATACAATAATCATGGGAGACTTCAACACACCTCTCTGGCCACTGGACAGATCTTCCAAACAAAAGTTGAATAAGGAAACTATAGAACTCAGTAACACTATTAATAACCTAGACCTAATTGACATATATAGAGTATACCACCCAACATCAAGCAGTTACACTTTTTTCTCAGCAGCACATGGATCCTTCTCAAAAAAAAAAATCATATATTATGTCACAAGGCAACTCTTAGACAATATAAAGGAGTAGAGATAATACCATGCATCTTATCTGATCATAATGGCATGAAACTGAAAATCAACGATAAAAGAAGGAAGGAAAAAGCATAAATCACTTGGAGAATGAACAATAGGTTACTGAATGATCAATGGGTTATAGAAGACATCAAGGAGGAAATTAAAAAAATCTTAGAGATTAATGAAAACACAGACACAACATATCGGAATCTATGGGACACATTGAAAGCAGTTCTAAGAGGAAAATTCATTGCTTGGAGTTCATTCCTTAAAAAAAGAAAAAACCAACAAATAAATGATCTCATACTTCATCTCAAAATCCTAGAAAAAGAAGAGCAAAACAACAGCAAAAGAAGTAGAAGGCAAGAAATAATTAAAATCAGAGCTGAAATTAATGAAATTGAAACAAAAGAAACAATTGAAAAAATTGACAAAACTAAAATTTGGTTCTTTGAAAAAATAAACAAAATCGACAGACCCTTAGCCATGCTAGTGAAGAGAAGAAGAGATAGAACTCAAATTACTAGCATACGGGATGAAAAAGGCAATATCACAACAGACACTTCAGAAATACAGAAGATAATCAAAAACTATTTTGAATCCTTATATTCCAACAAATTAGAAGATAGTGAAGGCATAGATAAATTTCTTAAGTCATATGATCTGCCCAGATTGAGTCAGGAGGATATAGAAAACCTAAACAGACCAATATCAATTGAGGAAATAGAAGAAACCATAAAAAGACTACCAACTAAGAAAAGCCCAGGTCCAGATGGGTATACAGCAGAATTTTACAAAACCTTTAAAGAAGAACTAATACCAATACTTTTCAAGCTACTTCAGGAAATAGAAAAGGAGGGAGAACTTCCAAATTCATTCTATGAGGCCAACATCACCCTGATACCTAAACCAGACAAAGACACTTCAAAGAAAGAAAACTACAGACCAATATCTCTAATGAACTTAGATGCAAAAATCCTCAATAAAATTGTGGCGAATCGGATACAAAAACATATCAAAAAAATTGTACACCATGATCAAGTAGGATTCATCCCTGGGATGCAAGGCTGGTTCAATATACGGAAATCAATAAATGTTATTCACCACATCAATAGACTTAAAAATAAGAACCATATGATCATCTCGATAGATGCGGAGAAAGCATTCGACAAAGTACAGCATTGCTTTATGTTCAAAACTCTAGAAAAACTAGGGATAACAGGAACATACCTCAATATTGTAAAAGCAATCTATGCTAAGCCTCAGGCTAGCATCATTCTGAATGGAGAAAAACTGAAGGCATTCCCTCTAAAATCTGGAACAAGTCAGGGATGCCCTCTCTCTCCACTTCTGTTCAACATAGTTCTCGAAACATTGGCCAGAGCAATTAGACAGACGAAAGAAATTAAAGGCATCAAAATAGGAAAAGAAGAACTTAAATTATCACTATTTGCAGATGATATGATTCTATACCTAGCAGACCCAAAAGGCTCTACAAAGAAACTATTAGAGCTAATAAATGAATTCAGCAAAGTGGCAGGATATAAAATCAACACGCATAAATCAAAGGCATTCCTGTATATCAGCGACAAATCCTCTGAAATGGAAATGAGGACAACCACTCCATTCAAAATATCTTCAAAAAAAATAAAATACTTGGGAATCAACCTAACAAAAGAGGTGAAAGACTTATACAATGAAAACTACAGAACCCTAAAGAGAGAAATAGAAGAAGATCTTAGAAGATAGAAAAATATACAATGTTCATGGATAGGCAGAACTAACATCATCAAAATGGCGATATTACCAAAAGTTCTCTATAGGTTTAATGCAATGCCAATCAAAATCCCAATGGCATTTCTTGTAGAAATAGAGAAAGCAATCATGAAATTCATATGGAAAAATAAAAGACCCAGAATAACAAAAACAATGCTAAGCAGGAAGTGTGAATCAGGCGGTATAGCGATACCAGACTTCAAACTATACTACAGAGCAATAGTAACAAAAACAGCATGGTACTGGTACCAAAACAGGCGGGTGGACCAATGGTACAGAATAGAGGACACAGAAACCAATCCACAAAACTACAACTATCTTATATTTGATAAAGGGGCTAAAAGCATGCAATGGAGGAAGGATAGCATCTTCAACAAATGGTGCTGGGAAAACTGGAAATCCATATGCAACAAAATGAAACTGAATCCCTTTCTCTCGCCATGCACAAAAGTTAATTCAAAATGGATCAAGGAGCTTGATATCAAATCAGAGACGCGCCATCTGATAGAAGAAAAAGTTGGCTACGATCTACATTCGGTGGGGTCGGGCTCCAAATTCCTCAATAGGACACCCATAGCACAAAAGTTAATAACTAGAATCAACAAATGGGACTTAATCAAACTAAAAAGTTTTTTCTCAGCAAAAGAATTAATAAGAGAGGTAAACAGGGAGCCTACACCCTGGGAACAAATCTTTACTCCTCACACTTCAGATAGAGCCCTAATATCCAGAGTATACAAAGAACTCAAAAAATTAGACAATAAGATAACAAATAACCCAATCAACAAATGGGCCAAGGACCTTAACAGACACTTCTCAGAGGGGGACATACAATCAATCAACAAGTACTTGAAAAAATGGTCACCATCTCTAGCAGTCAGAGAAATGCAAATCAAAACCACCCTAAGATACCATCTCACTCCAGTAAGATTGGCAGCCATTATGAAGTCAAACAACAACAAGTGCTGGTGAGGATGTGGGGAAAAGGGTACACTTGTACATTGCTGGTGGGACTCCAGATTGGTGCAGCCAATTTGGAAAGCAGTATGGAGATTTCTTGGAAAGCTGGGAATGGAGCCACCATTTGACCCAGCTATTCACCTTCTTGGTCTATTCCCTAAAGACCTAAAAAGAGCATGCTACAGGGACACTGCTACATCGATGTTCATAGCAGCACAGTTCACAATAGCAAGACTGTGGAACCAACCTAGATGCCCTTCAATAGACGAATGGATAAAAAAATGTGGCATTTATACACAATGGAGTATTACTCTGCATTAAAAATGACAAAATCATAGAATTTACAGGGAAATGGATGGCATTAGAGCAGATTATGCTAAGTGAAGCTAGCCAATCCCTAAAAAACAAATGCCAAATGTCTTCTTTGATATAAGGAGAGTAACTAAGAACAGAGTAGGGACGAAGAGCAGGAGAAGAAGATTAACATTTAACAGGGATGAGAGGTGGGAGGGAAAGGGAGAGAGAAGGGAAATTGCATGGTAATGGAAGGAGACCCTCAGGGTTATACAGTGGAGGAGGTAGAGAGAGAGGAGGGGAGGGGAGGGGAGAGGTGGGGAGGGGGGAGGGTGGAGGATGGGAAAGGCAGCAGAGCACAACAGACACTAGTATGGCAATTTGTAAATCAATGGATGTGTAACTGATGTGATTCTGCAATCTGTGTATGGGGTGAAGGTGGGAGTTCATAACCCACTTGAATCAAATTGTGGAATATGATATGTCAAGAAATTTGTAATGTTTTGAACAACCCACAATAAAAAATTAAAAAAAAAAATTAGGCTTAGGCATCGAGTTAGGTTTAGATTTAGAGTTAGGTTTCTATCTAGGATTAGTGCTAGGGCTAAGAATAAGGCAAGGGATACCACTAGGGTTAGGGTTAGTGTGGTTATGATTAAGGCTATGTTTAGGGCTACAATGAGGACTAGGATTTGTTGTAAGGTTAAGGATAGTATTAGGGCTATGGCTAATTTCAGGACTAGGGTTACAGTTAGAGATAGATTTAGTGTTAGGTTTATGGCTTGGTCCAGTGTAATGGTTAGGTTTTTGATTAGGGTCCAGTTTAGATCTAGGGTGGAATCACGGTCAGGATTAGGGTTTGGGTTAAGTTAGTGTTTAGGTGCAGGGCTCAAATTAGTGTTAGATTTATGGTTAGGGTAATGAAAGGGTTAGATTTAGGGTTTAGGTTTGGTTTTGTGTAATTTATAGGGTTAGGGTTAGGCCTAGGGTTAGCTTAAGTGTTAGGGTTATTGTTAGGGTAATGGATAGGGTTAGCCCTAAGGTTAAGGCTAGGGTTATGTATAGGATTAGGACTAGTGTTTGGGTTAGGGTTAAGTTTAAGGTAGGGTTAAAGCTAGGTTTAGGACTCGAATTAAGGCTAGGTTTTGGGTTAGGTTAGGGCTAGGGTTAAGGCTACCAATACTGTATCAGTAGGTTGATGATTACTGCTAGTTATAGGGTTAGACTTAGGTCTAGGTCTAGTGTTAAGGTTAGGTTTATAGTGATGATGATG
Organism: Marmota flaviventris; assembly: GCF_047511675.1. Lineage (NCBI taxonomy): Eukaryota > Metazoa > Chordata > Mammalia > Rodentia > Sciuridae > Marmota > Marmota flaviventris. Next base: position 7,454,646 of record NC_092510.1, on the reverse strand, counting down.
TTTAGAGCCAGGGTAAGTGTTAGGGTCAGAGTCAGGGTCAGGGTTAGTTTTCGGGTTAGGGATAGATTAGGGTTAGGTGTACATTTAGGGTTTGGTTTAGATTAAGGGTTAAGGTTAGGGCTATGACTCAGTTTTGTTTTGGGGTTTGGGGTAGGGTTAGGGATAGTTTTAAGATTAATCTTAGGGTTAGGGCTAGTGAAGTGTGAGATTTAGGCTGAGGTTAAGGCTTAGGGATGAGAGTAGAGTTATGGCTAGATTTAGTCTTATGGTTAGGGTTATATTTAGAGTTAGGTTTAGATCTATGTTTTGAGATAGGGCTAAGTATAGGGCTAGGGTAGGGCTACATTTAGGGCTAGCTTTATGGTTATGGTAAGGGATAGGGTTAGAACTAGGTATAGAGTTAGTCTTAGGTCTAGGGTTAGGGTTAGGGATAGGGCTAAATTGGGGCTTGGATTAGGGCTAGGGTTAGTGTTAGGTTTAGGCCTAGGGTTAGGGCTAGGGTTAGTGTTAGGTTTAGGCCTAGGGTTAGGTTTAGGGTAAGGGATATGAATATAGCTAATTTTAGGACTAGGATGAGATTTAGGGTTAAGGCTAGGATTAACGTTAGGGTTAGGTTTCTGATTAAGGCGAGGTTCATGCCTAGGATGTTGGCTAAGTTTTATATTAGGGTTAGGGCTAGGATTAGAGCTAGGGCTAATGTCAGGTCTAGGGTATGGTTAGGGACAGTTTTATGGTTAGGTTTATGGCTAGGTCTATTGTAAATGTTAGGTTTCTTGCTAGGGTCAGGTTTAGAGCTATGGGTATTATTAGAGTCAGGGTCAAGGTTAGGGTTAGAGTTAGGTTAAGTTTTAGGTTTTGGGCTCAAATTAGTCTTATGTTTATGGATCGGGTAATGACAAAGTTAGGTTTAGGGTTCAGGTTAGGTGTAGGTTAATGGATAGGGTTAAGGCTAGTGCTAGGATTAGGGTCCCGCCTAGGTTTAGCATAAGGATTATAGTTATCTTAGGGTAATGAATAGGGTTAGAGCTTGGGTTAGGGCTATGTTTATGGTTAGGATTAGGTCTAGGCTTAGGCTTAGGGTTATAGTTAGGGCTAGGGTTATTGTTAGGGTTAGCTTTAGGGTTAAAGCTAAGGTAGGGCTTGGATTAGGGCTAGGTTTTTGATAGGTTAGGGCTATGGCTAATGTAAGAACTAGTGTAATGATTAAGACTAGTTTTATGGTTAATGTTAGGGCTAGGTGCAGTTTTAGGGTTAGTTTTGGGGTTAGGGTGAAATTTAAAGCTATGGTTAGTGTTAGTGTCAGGGACAATGTTCGGGTAGGGTAATGGTTAATGTTAAAGCCAGAATTAGGACTAGGGTTAGGTCTAGAGGTAGGGTTAGAGTTTGGGTTAGGATAAGGGTTATTGTTAAGTCTAGGTCTAGTTTGTCTTTAGGTCTAGAGCTATAGTTATGGCTAGATTTAGGATTAGGCTTAGGTCTAGGGCTAGTTTTAGGGTTAGGTTTAGGTATAAGGTTACCAGTAGGGTTAATATTAGAGTTCAATTTAGGGTGAGGTTTAGATTTAGAGCTAAGATTAGTGATAGGGTCAGAATAATGGTCAGGGATAGGGTTAGGTTTTGGGTTATGGTTAGATCTAGAATGAAGGCTAGGGTTAGGACTAGTTATAGAGTTAGGTTTTGTTTAGGCTAAGGATTAGTGCTAAGAATACAGTTAGCATTAGGATGAGGGTTTGGCTTAGGATAAGGGATAGGGTTAGAGCTAGGGTTAGGACTAGTGTTAGCGTTAGGTTTAGGGTTAAAGCTCGTGTTAGGGCTTGGATTAGAGCTAGATTTGTATTAGGGTTAGGGCTAGTGTTATGGTTTTGGCTATTGTAAGAAATAGGGTTATGTTTAGGGTTAGTTTTTTGGTAAGTTTAGGGCTAGGGCTAGTATTAGGGTTAGGTTTAATGTTGGGGTGATGTTTAGAGTTAGGTTTAGTGTTTGGATATGAGTCAGGGTCATGGTTAGGATTAGGATTAGGGTTAGGTTTCAAATTAGGGCTAGGGTTAGGGTTGGTGTAGGGTTAGGGTTTGGTCTAGAGTAAGGGTTAGTGTTAGGGGTATAGCTCGGTTTTGTTTGGGGATACAGCTAAGGTTAGAGCTAATTTTAGGATTAGCATTAGAGTTAGAGCTAGTTTCAGGGTAAGGCTGAGGCTTCAGATTAGGGTTAGTTTTAGAGGTAGATTTTGATCTAGAGTTAGTGCTAGGGCTAAGGATAGTGCAAGGGTTATGACTAGGGTTAGGGCTTGGGTTAGGGTTATGGTAAGGGATAGGTTTAGAAGTAGGGATAGGTCTTGTGTGAGAATTATAGTTAGTCTTAATTCTAGGGTTCAGGTTAGGGTTAGGAATAGGGCTATATTAGGGCTAGGATTAGGGCTAGGTTTAACGTTAGAGTTAGGCATAGAGTTACGGTTATGATTAGGGCTGGGGCTAGGGTTAGGGTTAGGGTTTAAGCTATGGTTAGGGCTAGGGGAGTGTTAGGTTTAGTGTTAGATCTAGGTTAGGGTTATCGTCATGGTTAGGGTTGGGGTTAGGGCTAGGGTTTTCATTAGTTTTAGGGTTAGTTTTAGAGTAATGTATTGGATTAGATTAGGTTTATGGTTAAGTTTAGGTTATGGTTAAATTTAGGTTTAGGGATAGGTTTAGTTTTGATTCATGGGAAGGTTTAGGGTTAAGTTTATGGCAAGGGTTAGGTTAAGGGTTAGGTTGAGGATTTGGTTTATGATTAGGGTTAGAAATAGGGTTAGGTTTAGGGCTAGGGTTATTATTAGGGTTAGGTTTAGGGTAATGTTAGGGTTAGAGCTAGGATTAGGGTTAAGGTTAGGATTAGGGCTAGGGTTAGGTTTATGTTTACTAATAGGGCTAGGGTTATGTTTAGGCTAAGGGTTAGGCTTTGAGCTAGAGTTATGTCTAAGGCTAGGGTAAGTGTTAGGGCTACATTTAGAATTATAGTTATGTTTAGGGTAGGTTTAGGCCTTGGATTAGGGCTAGGTTTGGTGTTAGGTTTAAGCCCAGGGTTAAGACTATGTGTAATGTAAGATCTAGGGTTATGATTAGAGCTATTTTTAGGGTTAGGGTTATGGCTATGTCTAGTGTTAGGTTTAAGTTTTGGATTAGCTTCAGGTTTAGAGCTAGGTTTAGTGTGTTAGGGTCAGTGTTTAGGTTAGGGTTAGGTTTATGGTGAAAGCCAGAATTAGGACTAGGGTTAGGACTAGGGATAGGGTTAGTGTTTGCTTTTGGTTAAGGGTTTTGTTAGGGCTAGGGCTCAGGGTTTTTTTTAGGTCTAAGTCTAGAATTATGGCTATATTTAGGATTAGGCTTAGGTCTAGGGCTTCTGTTAGGGTTAGGTTTAGGTATAAGTTTACTGGTAGGGCTAGATTTAGGGTTTGGTTTAGGGTTAGGTTCAGATATAGACTGAGGGTTTGTGTTAGGGTAAGGATTTTAGTTAGGGTTAGAGCTAGAATGAGGGCTAGGGTTATGACTAGTAATAGGGTTAGGGTTTGGATTAGGCTATGGATTAGGAATAGGACTAAGGTTAGCATTATGGATAGGGTTAGGCTTAGTATAAGTGATAGAGTTAGAGCTAGGTTGAGGGCTAGGTTTAGGGTTAGTGTTAGGGCTAGGGCTAGGTTTAGGTTTAGGTTTACTTCCTGGGTTAGGGCTCAGATTAGTGCCAGTTTTTCTGTTAGGTTTAGGGCTAGGGTTAGGGCTATGGCTAATATAAGAACTGAGGTTCTGATTAGAGATAGTATTAGGTCTAGATCTAGTGTTAGCACTGTCTTTAGGGTTAGTGTGATATTTAGAATTAAGGTTAGTGTTAGAATATAAGTCAGGGTCAGGGTTAATTTTAGGACTAGGATATCAATTAGAGCTAGAAGTTTATGGCTAGGTTTAGGGTTAGGGTTTGGTTTAAGTTAACATTTAGGATTAGGACAATGGCTCGGTTTTGTTTAAGGGATAAGGCTAGGGTTATGACTAGTATTATAATTAGCAATAGTGTTAGGTCTAGTGGTAGGTTGAGGATTAGGCTTAGGTTTAGGGTCAAATGTAGAGTTATGGTTACATCTAGGGTAGGGTCTAGGGCTAGGGTTCAGGCTAAGGTTAGGATTTGTGTTAGGTTTATTGTAATGGATAGGGTTAGAAATAGAAATAGGTCTAGGGGGAGAGTTAGAGTTAGTCTTAGGCCAAGGTTAGTGGTAGAGTTAGGTTAGTGTTAAGTTTAGCATTATGTCTAAATCTAAATTTAAGCTAGGATTAGTGCTAGGATTAGTGTTAGGGTTAGGCCTATGGTTAGGCTAGAGATATGGTTAGTGTTAGGGTTAGGGTTATTGATAAGGTTAGGGGAAAGGATGGGGTTATACCTGAATTCAGGTCTAGAGTGAGGGTTAAAATTAGAGATAGGGATAGAGTTAGGGTTTGGGTAAGGATTAAAGCTAGGTATAGGCATAAGATGAGGACTAGAGTTTGTGTTAGGGTTAGGGCTAGGATTAGGGCTGGGGCTAATGTCAGGTCTGGGTTCATGGTTATGGTTAGTTTTAGGGTTAGGTTATGGCTAGGTCTAGTGTAAGGGTTAGGTTTAGGTTAAGGGTCAGGTTTAAAGCTAGGTGTAATATTAGGGTCAGGGTTCGAGTAGGGTTTGGTTTAGGTTAAAATTTAGGGTTAAAGCTTGAATTAACGTTAGGGATAGGGTTAGGGTTAGGGTAATTGATAGGGTTAGGTTCAGGGTTCATGTTAGGTTTAGAGTACTGAATAGGGTTAGTGTTAGCAATAGTGTTAGCATTAGGCCTAGGGTTAGCATGTGGGTTAGGCTTATCTTTAGGGTAATGGATAGGGTTAGAGGTAAGTTTAGGGCTAGGGTTAAGGTTAGAATTAGGACTAGGGTTAGGGTTAGGCCTAGGGTTTGTGTCAGGTTAGGTTCAGGGTAAGTGTTAGCATTTGAGTTATGATTAGGGCTAGCGTGAGTTTTAGGGTTAGAGTCAGGGCTAAAGTTAGGGTTAGGGTTAGGGTTATGTTTAGATTAAGGTTAGAGTTTGAGCTAGAATTAGGGTTAGGGTGAGGGTTAGGGTTAGGGTTAGGTCTAGGCTTATGGTTAGGGTTACAATAAGGGCTAGGATTAGGGCTACGCTTGTGTGAGGTTTATGGCTATCATTAGGGCTATGGGTAATGTAAGAGCTAGGGATATGGTTATGGCTAGTTTTAGGGTTAGCGTTGCCACGGTCTGACTGGTTAAACTAACTGGGGGTTGATGAGCAACTTGTGAAGGTTGATACAGCAGGAGTGGGAGCTGCTTTATTGTAGGACAGTAGAGGTATATATACACTTAACTGATTATACACAGCTTGTTTCAATTAACACCCAGATACATCAATTGGTCATTAAGGAATCCTCATCATCTGAATTACACACAGCTTAACTTAATTGACATAATCTAGACACAGCAGGCAGTCTTTAAGGAATCTCTATCATCTTAATGGCTCACTGGCATTACTTCTCAAACCACTCCTCTTGTCAAATTGCCAGGCGCCATCTTGAGTTGTCTGTGGCTCCCATCAAGGGTTATGGATAAGTCTAGTGTTCTAGTTAGGTTTTGGGTTAGGATAAGATTTAGAGCTAGGGTTTGTTTAGGGTAACGGTCATTGTTTGGGTTAGGGTTAGGTTTAGGGTGAGAGCCAGATTTAGGACTAGTGTTGGGTCTAGGGATAGAGTTAGTCTTTACGTTAGGTTAACAGTTATTGTTAGGGCTAGTGCTAGGTTTTTGCTTAGGGCTAAGGCTAGATTTATGACTCTGTTTAGGATTAGGTTTGGTCTAGTGCTTGTGTTACTGTTAGGTTTAGGTATAGGTCTACCAGTAGGGGTAGGGTTAGGGTGTGCTTTAGGGTTAGTGTCAGGTTTAGACCTAGGGTTAGTGTTAGGGTCAGAATAAAGGTCAGGGTTAGAGTTAAGGTTAGAGCTAGAATGAGGGTTGGGTTAGGACTAGTAATAGAGACAGGGTTTGAGGTAGTCTAAGGATTATGGTAAAAACTAGGGTAGCATTAGGGTGAGGGTTTGGCTTAGGGTAAGGGATAGGGTTAGAGGTAGAGTTAGGGTTGGGTTAGGGTTAGGGGTAGATTTCGGGTTATACCTAGGTTTAGGCCTCGGAATAGGGCAAGGGTTTGTGTTAGCATTAGGGCCACAGTTAATAAAAGAACTAAGGATTCCGATTAGGGCTAGTTCTAGGGTTAGCTTTAGGGCAATGTTTAGAGCTAGAGTTACTGTTAGGGTCCAAGTAAGGGTCAGGGTTACTTCTAAGGTTAGGGTTAGGACTCAAATTAGGGCTACATTTAGGGCTAGGTGTAGTGTTAGCATTTGGTTTAGGTTAAGGGTTAGGGTTAGGGTTATGGCTCAATTTTGTTTTAGGGCTAGGGTACTGTAAGGGCTACTTTTCCAATTAGCATTAGGGTTAGGGCTACTGTTAGAGTGACCTTTAGGCTTAAGGTTACGGTTAGATCCAGGTTTAGGTCTAGGGTGAAGGTTAGGGCTAGGGTTGGGGCTAGGGATAGGGATAGGGTTTGGGTTATGGTAACGGATCGGTTTAGAACTAGGGATAGGGCTAGGGCGAGAGTTAGAGTTAGTCTTAGGGCTAGGGATAGTGTTAGGTTTAGGGTTAGGGCTAAATTAGTGCTAGATTGGAGATATGGTTAGTTGTAGGTTTAGGCCTAGGTTTAGGGCTAGGGTTAGGGTTAGCATTAGGGTTAGGATAAGGTACGATGTTACAGCTACATTTAGGGCTAGGACAAAGCATAAAATTAGGGTTAGGGCTAGGGTTAATGTTAGGGTTAGGATTAAGGCTGGGCTTAGGGATAGGATTAGGGCTAGGATTTGTGTTAGGGTTAGGGCTAGGATCAGGGATAGGGCTAATGTCAGGTCTAGGGTTATGGTTAAGGATAGTTTTAGGCTAAGGATTATGGCCAGGTCTATTGTAAGTTTGGGGTTGAAGGTTAGGGTCAGGTTTACAGCTAGGGTATTATTAAGGTCAGAGTCAGGTTTAGGGTATGTGTTAGGTTAAGGATTAGGCTTAGGGCTCAAATTAGCATTAGGGTTAGTGTTAGGGTTAGGGTAATGTATATGGTTAAGTTTAGGGTTAAGGTTAGATTTAGAGTAATGGACAGGTTTAGGTTTAGGGACAGGGTTAGATTTAGGCCTAGGGATAGAATTTGGTTAGGGTTAGGGTAATAGATTGGATTAGAGCTACAGTTAGGACTAGGGTTATGATTAGGTAGGGCTATGGTTAGGGTCAGGTCTAGGGTTAGAATTTTGTTATGGTTATGGTTAGGGTAATAAATAAGATTAGAGCTAGGGATAGGGCTAGGATTATGGTTAGGATTAGGGCTATGGTTTGGGTTAGATTTCGGGTTAGGACAAGGTTTAGGTTTATGGTTAGGTTTAGGTTAAATATTAGAGCTAGGGTTAGGGATAGGACTAGGGTTAAACCTAGGGTTAGGGCTCTGATTAGGTCTAGGTTTTGAGTTATTTTAGGGCTATTTAGGACTAGGGCTAATGTTAGAACTAGGGTTATGATTAGGGCTAGTGTTAAGTTTAGCATTATGTCTAAATCTAGTGTGTAGATTAGATTTAAGTTTAGGATAATGATTAGAGATAGGGTTTGTGTTACCATCAGAGTCAGGATCAGTGTTACTGCTCAGAGTTAGGGATAGACTCAAATTAGGACTAGGGTTAAGTCTAGGTGTAGGGTTAGGCTTTGTATAAGGTTTAGGATAAGAATTAGGGATAGGTCTAATGTCAAGTCTAGGCCTATGCTTTGGTTATGGTTAGCTTAGGGCTTTGTCACAGTTTTGTTTTACAGCTAGGGCTACTTTAGGATTAGCGACAGTGTTAGCGCTAGTGGTATGGTGATTTTTAGGCTTAGATTTATTGTTATGGTTAAATCTAAATTTGGGCTATGGCTATGTTTAGGGCTAAGGTTAGGACTAGTGTTAGGGTTATTAACATAGTTAGAACTAGAAATAGGGCTAGGGCAAGAGTTAGAGTTAGTCTTAGTCTAGGGTTAGGGTTAGGTTTAGGGTTAGGGCTAAATTAGGGCTAGATTTAGGGCAAGGGTTAGTGTTAGTGTTAGGCCTAGGGTTAGGGTTAGGTCTAGGGGAAGGGATGGGGTTATAGCTAGGTTTAGGGGTAGGGTGAGGGTTAGAATTAGGGTTAGAGCTAGGGTTAGGATTAAGGCTATGTTTAGTGCCAGGATGAGGGTTTGTGTTAGGGCTAGGGCTAGGATTAGTGATACGGCTAATGTCAGGTCTAGATTTATGGATAGTGTTAGTTTTAGGATTAGGTTACACCTAGGTCTACTGTAAGGGTTAGGTTTAGGTAAGGGTCAGGTTTAAAGCTAGGTGTATTATTAGGGTCAGAGTCTGGGTAGGGTTTGGTTTAGGATAAGTTTTAGGGTTAAGGATTGGATTAGCTTTAGTGTTAGGGTTACAGATAGGGTAATGGATAGGATTAGGTTTAGGGTTCAGGTTAGATTTAGAGTAATGGTTAGGGTTAGTGTTAGCGATAGGGTTAGCGTTACGCCTAGGGTTAGCATATGAGTTAGGCTCATCTTTAGGGTAATGGATAGTATTAGAGATAAGGTTAGGGCTAGTGATAAGGTTACAATTAGGGCTAGGGATAAGGTTACGATTAGGGCTAGGGTTAGGGTTAGGCCTATGGTTAGTGTCAGGCCTAGTTTTAGGGTAAGTATTAGCATTTGAGCTAGGGTTAGGTCTTGGGCGAGGGTTAGGGTTAGAGTCAGGGCTAGGGTTAGGGTTAGGTTTTTATTTAGGGTAAGGGTTAGAGTTTGAGCTAGGTTTAGGGCTTAGGCGAGTGTAGGATTAGGCTTAGGTCTAGGATTATGGTTAGCGTTACGATTAGGGCTAGGTTTCGGGCTAGGATAAGGGCTAGGTTTTGTGTGAGGTTTAGGGCTAACATTAGGGCTTTGGGAAATATAACAGCTAGGAATATGTTTATGGCTAGTTTTAGGGTCAGGGCTATGGATATGTCTAGTGTTAGGGTTAGATTTTGGGTAGGATAAGTTTTAGAGCCAGAATTTGTTTACAGTTTAGGGTCATTTTCAGGACAGGGTTAGGTTTAGGGTGAGTGCCAGAATTACAACTAGCATTGGGTCTAGGGATAGGGTTAGTCTTTAAGTTAGGTTAATGGTTATTGTTAGGGCTAGTGCTAGGTTTTTGTTTAGGGCTACAGCTAGATTTATGACTCTATTTAGGATTAGGTTTCATCTAGTGCTGGTGTTACTGTTAGGTTGAAGTATAGGTTTACCGGTATGGGAAGCGTTAGGTTTCGGTTTAGTGATAGGGTCAGGTTTAGACTTAGGTTTAGTGTTAGGGTCAGTATAAAGGTCAGGGTTAGGGTTAGGTATGGGGTAGGGTTAGGGTTAGGGTTAGAGTTAAAAAATAGGCTTAGGTCTCGAATTCGGGCTAGGATTTGTGTAATCATTAGGGCTATGGCTAATGAAAGAACTAGGTTTCTGTTTAGGGTTAGTTCTAGGGTTAGTGTTAGGGCAATGTTTAGAGCTAGGGTGAGTGTTAGGGGCCGAGTTAGTGTCAGGGTTATTTCTAGGGTTAGGGTTAGGACTCACTTTAGGGCTAGGTTTAGGACTAGGTGTAGCTTTAGGGTTTGGTTTAGGTTAAGGGTTAGGTTTATGGCTCGGTTTTGTTTTAGGGTTAGGGTAGGTTTAGGGCTAATTTTCCAATTAGCATTAGGGCTAGGGCTAGTGTTAGGGTGAGGTTTATACTTAATTTTAGTTTTAGATCCAGGTTTAAGGCTTGGGCGACGGTTAGGGCTAAGTTTGGGGCTAGGGATAGGCCTAGCTTTTGGGTTATGGTAAGGGATATGTTTAGAACTAGGGATAGGGCTAGGGCGAGAGTTAGAGATAGTCTTAGGGAGAGGAATGGGTTAGGCTTACTGTTAGGGCTAAATTAGGGCTAGGAATAGTGCTAGGGTTAGTGTTAGATTTAGGCCTAGGTTTAGGGCTGCAGTTAGGGTTAGCATTAGGTTTAGAGTAAGGTATGATGTTACATCTATGTTTAGTGCTAGGACAAGGGATAAAATTAGGGTTAGGGCTAGGGTTAAAATTAGGGGTAGGATTAAGGCTAGGCTTAGAACTAGGATTAGATCTAGGGATAGGGCTAATGTCAGGTCTAGGGATTAGGTTAGGCTAGGGTTAGGGATAGGGCTATGGCTCAGTTTTGTTTTAGAACTAGGCCTAGTTTTAGGGCTAGTTTTATGATTAGCGATAGTGTTAAGGCTAGTCGTAGGGTGAAGTTTAGGCTTAGATTTATTGTTATGGTTAGATCTAGGTTTAGGGCTATGGCGAGGGTTAAGGCTTAAGTTAGGGCTAGTGTTAGGGTTATGGTAATGGATAGGGTTAGAACTAGAAATAGGGCTAGGGCGAGAGTTCGAGTTAGTCTTTGGGCTAGGGTTGGGGGTAAGTTTAGGGTTAAGGCTAATTTAGTGCTAGGATTAGCAGTAGGGTTAGTGTTAGGATTAGGCCTAGGGTTAGGGTTAGTGTTAGTGTTAGGATTAGGATTAGGTTTAGGGAAGGGATAGGGTTATAGCTAGCTTTAGGGCTAAGGTGAGGGTTAGAATTAGGGTTAGGACTAAGTTTAGTGTTTGGGTTAGGATTAAATCTAGGTTTAGGGTTAAACTGAGGGTTTGTGTTAGGGCTAGGGCTAGGATTAGGGCTTCGGCTAATGTCAGGTCTAGGTTCATGGTTATTATTAGTTTTAATGTTAGGTTATAGCTATTTCTAGTATAAGGGTTAGGTTTAGGGTAGGGGTCTGGTTTAGAGCTAGGTGTATTATTAGGGTCAGGGTCCCAGTAGGGTTTGGTTTAGGTTAAGATTTAGGGTTAATGCGTGAATTAGTTGTGGGTTAGGGTTAGGGTTAGGATATTGGATATAATTAGGTTTATGGTTCCTGTTAGGTTTGGAGTAATGGATAGGGTTACTGTTAATGATAGGGTTATCATTAGGCCTAGGGATAGCATTTGGTTAGGCTTAACTTTAAGGTAATGGATAGGGTTAGAGCTAAGGTTAGGGCTAGGCTTAAGGTTAAGTTTAACTTTAGGGATAGGGTTAGGCCTAGGGTTAATGTTAGGGTTAAGTTTAGGGTAAGTGTAGGCATTTGAGCTAGGGTTAGGTCCAGGGCGAGGTTTAGGTTATGAGTGAGGTCAAGGGTTAGGTTTAGGTTTAGGGTTATGTTTAGACTAAGGATTAGAATTTGAGCTAGGCTTAGGTCTAGGAAAAGCGTTAGCATTAGGGTTATGTCTAAGGTTATTTTTAGGGCTAGGATAAAGGCTAGGTTTTGTGTGGATGTTTAGGGCTAACATTAGGGCTATAGGTAATGTAAGAGCTAGGGATATGGTTATGGCTCGTGTTAGGGTCAGGGTTATGGATAAGTCTAGTGTTAGGGTTAGGTTTTGGTTTAGGATAAGGTTTAGAGCTAGGGTTTCTATTAGATTAAGGGTCATCATTGGGTTAGGGTTAGTTTTATGGTTAGGGCCACAATTAGGACTGGTATTTGGTCTAGTGATAGGTTTAGTCTTCATGTTAGGTTAATGGTTATTGTTAGGGATAGTGCTATGTTTTTGTTTAGGGCTAAGGCTAGATTTATGACTCTATTTAGGATTAGGTTTGGTCTAGTGCTAGTGTTAATGTTAGGTTTAAGTATAGGTTTACCGGTAGGGGTACTGTTAGGGTTCAGTTTAGGGTTATGGTCAGGTTTAGATCTAGGGTTAGTGTTAGGGTCAGAATAAGGGTCAGTGTTAGTATTAGGGTTAAAGCTAGAATGAGGGCTAGGTTTAGGACTAGTAATATAGTTAGGGTTTGGGGTAGGCTAAGGATTAAGGTTAGGACTAGAGTAGCATTAGGGTGAGGGTTTGGTTTAGGTTAAAGAATGGGTTAGAGGTACGGTTAGAGTTAGGGTTAGAGGTACGGTTAGAGTTAGGGTTAGAGGCAGTGCTAGGATTAGGGCTAGAATTTGTATTAGCATTAGGGCTACAGCTAATGAACGAACTAGTTTTCTGATTAGGGCTAGTTCTAGGGTTAGCGTTAGGGCAATGTTTAGAGCTAGGGGTACTATTAGGGTCTGACTCAGGGTCAGGGTTATTTCTATGATTAGGGTTAGGACTCAAAATAGGGCTAAGTTTAGGGATAGGTGTAAGGTTAGTGTTTGGTTTTGGTTAAGGGTTAGGGTTAGGATTATGGCTCAGTTTTGTTTTAGGGCTAGGGTAAGTTTAGGGCTAGTTTTACAATTAGAATTAAGTTTAGGGCTAGTGTTAGGGTGAGGTTTGGTCTTAAGGTTATGGTTTACAACCAGGTTTAGGGTGAGGGTGATGGATAGAGTTAGGGTTGGGGCTAGGGATTGGGCTAGGTTTTGGGTTATGCTAAGGGATGGGTTTTGAAATTTGGATAGGGCTAGGGCGAGAGTTAGTCTTAGGGCTAGGGATAGAATTAAGTTTAGGATGAGGGTTTAATTAGGGCTAGGATTAACCCTAGGGTTAGTGTTAGGTCTTGGCCTAGATTTAGGGCTAGGGTTAGGGTTCGCATTAGGGTTATGGTAAGGTATGATGTTTCAGCTATATTCTGGGCTAAAGCATGGGATAAAATTAGTGTTTGGGCTCCAGTTAAGGTTAGGACTAGGATTAAGGCTAGACGTAGTGCTAGGATTAGGGATAGGGTTTGTGTTAGGTTTAGGGCTAGGATTAGGTCTAGGGCTAATGTCAGTTCTAGGGTTATGGTTAGGGATTGTTTTAGGTTCAGGTTTATGACCAGGTCTATTGTAAGGGTTACATTGAGCGTTAGCCTCAAGTTTACAGCTAGGGGTATTATTAGGGTCAGCGTCAGGGTTAGGGTATGGGTTAGGTTAAGGTTTAAGGTTAGGGCTAAAATAAGCATTAGGGTTAGGCTAATGGATATGGTTAGATTTCAGGTTTATATTAGGTTTAGTATAATGGACAGGATTAGGGTAAGGCATAGGGGTAGAGTTAGGCCTAGGGATAGAATTTGGTTAAAGATATGGTTTAGGTAATGGATAGGATTAGAGCTACAGTTAGAACTAGGGTTATGGTTAGGTTAGGGCTGTGGTTAGAGGTAGGCCTATGGTTAGAATTTGCTTAAGGATATGGTTAGGGTAATGGATAAAATTATATCTAGGTTTAGGGCTAGTGTTATGGTTAGGAATAGGGCTATGTTTCAGTTTAGGTTTAGGGTTAGGACAAGGTTTAGGTTTATGGTTAGGTTTAGATTAAGTGTTAAGGGTAGGGATAGAGTTAGGGCTCTGATTAAAACTAGGGTTAGGGCTTGGATTAGGGCTAGGTTTTGGGTTAGGTTATGGCTAGTGTAGGACTAGGCCAATGTAAGAACTAGGATTACGATTAGGACTAGTATTAGGGTTAGCATTAGGAGTAGGTCTAGTGTTTATATTAGCTTTAGGTTTAGGGGGATGATTAGAGATAGGGTTAGTGTTAGGGTCAGAGTCAGGATCAGTGTTAATTTTAAGATTAGAAATAGGACTCAAATTAGGGTGAGGTTTAAGGCTAGGTTTGTGTTAGGGTTAGGGTAAGAATTTGGGATAGGGCTAATGTCAGGTCTAGGGTTACATTTAGATAAGGGTTAGGGTTGTGGCTATGGTTCAGTTTTTGTTTTAGAGCTAGGGCTAGTGTTAGGGCTAGTTTGGGGATTAGTGATAGTGTTAGGGCTAGTGGTAAGGTGAGGTTAAGTCTTATATTAATTGTTATGGTGAGATCTAGGTTTAGAGCTAGGGCTATGGTTGGGGCTAAAATTAGGGCTAGTTTTATGGTTATGATAACATATACGGTTAGAACTAGAAATAGGGCTAGGGTGAGAGTTAGAGTTAGTCTTAAGGCTAGGGTTAGGGGTTGGTTTAAGGTTAAGGCCAAATTAGGGCTAGGATTAGCACTAGGGTTAGTGTTAGGGTTAGGGCTAGGGCTAGGGTTAGAGTTAGTGTTAGTGTTAGAGATAGGGTTAGGATTAGGGAAAAGGAATGGAAATATAGCTAGGTTTAGGGATAGGGTGAGAGTAGAATTAGGGTTATGGCTAGGTTATGGTTCGGGTTATGATTAAGGCTACTTTTAGGGCTAGGTTTGAGGGTTTGTGTTAGGGCTAGGACTAGGATTAGGGATAGGGCTAATGTCAGGTCTAGGGTTTTATTTAGGAATAGTTTTATGGTTAGGTTATGGCTAGGTCTAGTGTAAGGATTACATTTAGGTTAAGGGTCAAGTTTAGAGCTAGGTATATTATTAGGGTCGTCAGGTAGGGTTTGGTTTAGTTTAAGGTTTAGAGTTAAGGGTTGAATTAGCGTTATGGTTAGGGTTAGAAGTAGGGTAATGGATAGGGTTAGGTTTAGGGTTCAAGTTAATTTTAGAGTAATGGATAGGATTAGTTTTAGCGATAGGGTTAGCATAAGGCCTAGGGATAGCATTTGAGTTAGGCTTATCTTTAGTTTAATGGATAAGGTTAGAGGTAAGTTTAGTGCTAGGTTTAAGGTTAGGATTAGGGCTAAGGTAAGGTTTAGGCCTAGGGTTAGTGTCAGGGTTAGGTTTAGGGTAAGTGTTAGGATATGAGATACAATTAGGGCAAAGTTGATGTTTAGGGTTAGAGTCAGGGCTAGGGTTATGGTTAGGGTTATGATTAGGGCTAGGTTAAGGGCTAGGATAAGGCTATGTTTGTGTGGTGTTTCTGGCTAGCATTAGGGCAATTGGCTAGGATTAGGGTTAGGGTTAGAGTTAGGGCCAGAATTAGGACTAGCGTTGGGACTAGGGATAGGGTTAGTCTTTGGGTTAGGTTAAGGGTTAATTTTAGGGTTACTGCAAAGTTTTTATTTAGGACTAGGACTAGATTCCTGACTATATTTAGGATTATATTTGCTCTAGTGCTAGTGTTACTGTTAGGTTTAGGTACAGGTTTACTTGTAGGTGTTGGGGTATTGTCCGGTTTAGGGTTAGTGTTAAGTTTAGTTCTAGGGTTAGTGTTAAATTCAGAATAAGGGTCAGGGTTTGGGTTAGAGTTACAACTAGAATGAAGGCTAGGGTTAGGACTAGAAGTAGAGTTGGGGATTGGGGTAGGCTAAGGATTAGGGTTAAGACTAGGCAACATTAGGGTGAGGGTTTGGTTTAGGGAAAGGGATGTTTTAGAGGTAGAATTAGGGTTAAGGATAGCTTTAGGGCTAGGGTTAGGTTTAAGGTTAGTCTTAGGGTTAAACCTAGGTTTAGAGCTTGGATTAGCGCTAGGATTTGTGTTACCTTCAGGGCTATGGCTAGTGAAAAATCTTGCTTTCTTTGTAGGGCTAGTTCTAGGGTTAGTGTTAGGGCAATGTACAGAGCTAGGGTTAGTGTTAGGATCCGAATCAGGGTCTGGGTTACTCCTAGGTTTATGTTTAGTACTCAAATTATGGCAAGGTTTAGGGCTAGGTTTAGGGTTAGTGTTTGGTTTAGGTTAAAGGTTAGGGTTAGGATTATGGCTCAGTTTTGTTTTAGGGCTAGGTTAGGGTTAGGGCTAGTTTTCCAATTAGCATTAGGGACAGGGCTAGTGTTAGGATGAGTTTTAGGCTTAAGGTTTGGGTTATATTCACGTTTAGGGCTAGGGCAAATTTTAGGGCTAAGGTTGGGCTAGGGTTAGGGCTAGAGTTTGGGTTATGGTAAGGGATAGGTTTAGAACTAGGGATAGAGCTATGGTCAGAGAGTTATTCTTAGGGCTAGGGCTAGGGTTAGTTTTAGGGTTAGGGTTAAATTAGGGCTGGTTTAGTGCTAGGATTAGTGTTAGGTTTAGGCCTATGTTTAGTGCTAGGGTTAGGGTAAGGCATGATGTTACAGCTACGTTTTGGGCTAGGTCAAGGGATAAAATTAGGGATAGGAATAGGGTTAAAGTTATGGTTAGGATTAAGCCTAGGCTTAGTGCTAGGATGAGGGCTAGGATTTGTGTTAGGATAAGGGCTAGGATTATGGCTAGGGCTAATGTCAGGTCTAGGGTTATGGTTAGGGATGGTTTTAGGGTTAGGTTTATAGCCAGATCTATTGTAAGGGTTAGGTTGAGTGTTAGGGTCAGCTTTGCAGCTAGGGTATTATTAGGGTCGGAATTAGGGTTAGGGCATGTGTTAGGTTAAGGGTTAGAGTTAGGGATCAAATTAGCATTAGAGTTAGTATTAGGGTTAGGGTAATGGATATGGTTAGGTTTAGGGTTCAGTTTAGGTTTAGGGTAATGGACAGCCTTAGTGTTAGGGATAGTGTTAAGGTTAGGCCTAAGGATAGAATTCAGTTAGGGTTATGGTTAGGGTAATGGATAGGATTAGAGCTAGGGTTAGGGCTGGGGTTATGGTTAGGATTAAGGCCATGGTTCGGGTTAGTTCAAGGTTTAATTTTTGGGTTAGGTATAGGTTAAGTGATAGAGCTAGGGTTAAAGTTAGGGATCAGATGAGGGCTAGGTTTTGGGTTAGGTTAGGGATAAGGTAGGACTACGGCTATTGTAAGAACTAGAGTTAAGATTAAGGTTAGTTATGTAGATAGCATTAGGACTAGGTCAAGTTCTAGTGTTTAGATTAGGTTTAGGTTTAGGGAGATGATTAGAGATAGGGTTAGTGTTAGGGTCAAAGTCAGGATCAGTGTTACTGATCAAGGATAGGGATAGGACTCGAATTAGTGCTAGGATTAAGGCTAGGTGTAGGGTTAAGTTTTGTGTTAGGTTTAAGGTAAAAATTAGGGATTTTATCCCAATTTCATGTCAGGTCTAGCGTTACCGTTAGGCTAGTGTTAGGGTTAGGGCTATGGCTCAGTTTTGTTTTAGAGCTAGGGCTAGGGTTAGGGCTAGTTTTAGGATTAGCGATAGTGTTAGGGCTAGTGGTAGAAGAAGATTTAGGCTTAGATTTATTGTTATGGTTAGATCTAGGTTTAGGTCTAGGGCCTGCATTAAGATTAAGGTTAGGGCTAGTGTTAGGGTTATGGTAATGGATAGGGTTAGAACTAGAAATAGGACTGGAGTGCATATTAGAGTTACTCTTTGGCTAGGTTTAGGGGTAGGTTTAGGGTTGATAGGGCTAGGATTAGCACAAGGTTTAATGTTAGGGTTAGGGATAGGGTTATTGTAGTGTTAGGGTTAAGGTTAGAGTTAGAGGAAGGGATGAGGTTATAGCTAGTTTTAGAGCTAGGGTTCAGGTTAGAATTTGATTTAGGGCTAGGGTTAGGGTTAGGGTTAGGGTTAGGATTAAGGCTAGGTTTAGTGCCAGGTTGCGGGTATGTGTTAGGGCTAGGGCTAATGTCAGGTCTAGGTTCAAATAAGTGGTAGTTTTATGGTTAGGTTATGGCTAGGTCTAGTATTAGGTTTAGGGTAAGGGTCAGGTTTAGAGCTAGGTGTTTTATTAGGGTCAGGGTCTGGGTATTTTTTGGTTTAGGTTAAGGTTTACTGTTAAGGCTTGTATTAGCATTAGGGTTTGGTTTAGGATTAGGGTAATGGATAGGGTTAGTTTCAGGGCTAATATCAGAGTAATGGATAGGTTCTGTTAGTGATAGGGTTAGCATTAGGCCTAGGGTTAGCATTTGGATTAGGCTTATCATTAGGGTAATGGATAGGGTTAGAACTAAGGTTAGGCTAGTGTTAAGGTTATGATTATGGCTAGGGATAGGTTTAGGCGTAGGGTTAGTGTCAGGTTTAGGTTTAGGGTAAGTATTAGGGTTTAAGCTAGGGTTTGGTCTAGGGCAAGGGCTGGGTTAGAGTCAGTGCTTGGGTTAGGGTTAAGGTTAGTGTTATGATTAGGAAAAGGGTTAGAGTTTAATCTAGGTTTAGTACTAGCTCAAGGTTTAGAATTAGGGTTAGGTCTAGGGTCATTTTTAGGGTTACAATTCGGGCTAGGTTTTGGGCTAGGATAAGGGCTAGGTTTGTGTGATGTTTATGCTAGCATTAGGGCTATGGATAATGTAAGAGCTCGGGTTATGGTTATGGCTAGTTTTAGGGTTAGGGTTATGGATAAATCTAGTGTTGAGGTTAGGTTTTGGGTTAGGATAAGGTTTAGAGCTAGGGTTTGTGTTAGGGTAAGCATCATGTTTGGGTTAGGTTAAGGGCCAGAATTAGGAATAGCTTTGGGTCTATGGATATGGTTAGTCTTTGTGTTAGGTTAAAGTTTATGGTTAGAGTTAGTTCAAGGTTTGTGTTTAGGGCTAGACCTAGATTTATGACTATATTTAGGATTAGGTTTGGTCTAGTGCTAGTGTTACTGTTAGGTTTAAGTATAGGTTTACCAGTAGGGGTAGAGTTAGGGTCCGGTTTAGGGTTAGTGTCAGGTTTAGATCTACGGTTAGTGTTAGGGTCAGAATAATGGTTGGGGCTTGGGTTAGGCTAGAGCTAGAATGAGGCCTAGGGTTAGGACTAGTAATAGAGTTAGGGTTTGGGATAGGTTAAGGATTAGTGTTAGGATGAGGGTAGCATTAGGGTAAGGGTTTGGCTTAGGGTAAGGGATAGTATTAGAGATAGGGTTAGGATTAGGGATAAGGATAGGGTTAGGATTAGGGTTAGTCTTAGAGTTAAACCTAGGTTTATGGCTCAGATTAGCGCTAGGATATGTGTTAGCATTAGGGCTACGGATAATGAAAGAACTTAATTCCTGCTTAGGGCTACTTGTTGGTTTAGCATTAAGGCAATGTTTAGAGCTAGGGTTAGTGTTAGGATCCAAGCCAGGGTCAGGATTACTCCTAGGGTTAGGTTTAGCACTCAAATTATGGCAAGGTTTAGGGTTAGTGTTTGGTTTAGGTTAAGGGTTATGGTTAGGTTTATGGCTCAATTTTGTTTTAGGGCTAGGTTACGGATAGGGCTAGTGTTCCCATTAGCATTAGGTCAGGGCTAGTGTTAGGATGAGCTTTGGGCTTAAGGTTAGGGTAATATTCATGTTTAGTGCTAGGTCAAAAGTTAGGGCTATGGATGTGGCTAAGGATATGGCTGGAGTTTGGGTTGTGGTAAGGGATATGTTTAGAACTGGGGATAGGGCTATGGAGAGAGAGTTATTCTTAGGGGTAGTGATAGGGTTAGGTTTAGGGTTAGGGCTAAATTAGGGCTAGGATTAGTGCTAGGTTTAGTGTTAGGTTTAGGCCTAGGTTTAGTGCTAGGGTTAGGGTAAGGTATGATGTTACAGCTACGTTTTGGGCTAGGTCAAGGGATAAAATTAGGGATAGGGCTAGGGTTAATGTATTGTTAGGATTAAGACTAGGCTTAGTGCTAGGATTAGGGCTAGGATTTGTGTTAGGGTTAGGGCTAGGATTATGGCTAGGGCTAATGTCAGGTCTAGGGTTATGGTTAGGGATTGTTTTAGGGTTAGGTTTATAGCCAGATCTATTGTAAGAATTAGGTTGAGTGTTAGGGTCAGCTTTGCAGCTAGGATATTATTAGGGTCGGAATCAGGGTTAGGGTATGTTTTAGGTTAAGGTTTAGGGTTAAGGCTCAAATTAGCATTAGAGTTAGTATTAGGGTTAGGGCAATGGATATGGTTAGGTTTAGGGTTCAGTTTAGGTTTAGGGTAATGGACAGCCTTAGTGTTAGGGATATTGCTAAGTTTAAGCCTAATGATAGAATTCAGTTAGGGTTATGGTTAGGGTAATGGATAGGATTAGAGCTACATTTAGGAATAGAGTTATTGTTAGGTTAGGGCTATGGTTAGTGTTAGGCATAAGGTCAAAGTTCGGTTAGGGTTATAGTTAGGGTAATAAATAAGATTAGAGCTAGGGTTAGGGCTAAAATTATGGTTAGGATTAAGGCCATTGTTTGGGTTAGTTCAAGGTTTAGTTTTTGGGTTACGTTTAGATTAAGTGTTGGGGCTAGGGTTAGGGTTAGGAATAGGGTTAAAGCTAGCGTTAGGGCTCAGAATAGGGCTAGGTTTTGGGTTAGGTTAGGAATAAGGTAGGACTACGGCTATTGTAAGAACTAGAGTTAAGATTAGGGCTAGTTTTAGAGATAGCATTAGGTCTAGGTCAAGGTCTAGTGTTTAGATTAGGTTTAGGTTTAGGGAGATGATTAGAGATAGGGTTAGTGTTAGGGTCAGAGTCAGGATCAGTGCTACTGATCAGGGTTAGTGATAGGACACGGATTAGGGCTAGGATTAAGGCTAGGTGTAGGGTTAGGTTTTGTTTTAGGGTTAATGTAAGAATTATGGATAGGGCTAATGTCAATCTAGCATTATTGTTAGGCTAGGGTTAGAGTTAGGGCTATGGCTCAGTTTATTTTTAGAGCTAGGGCTAGGGTTAGGGCTAATTTTAGCATTAGCAATAGTGTTAGGGCCAGTGGTAGGATGGGGTTTAGGCTTAGATTTATTGTTTTGGTTAGATCTAGGTTAGGGCTAGGGCCTGCATTAGGATTAAGGTTAGGGCTAGTGTTAGGGTTTTGGTAACAGATAGAGTTAGAACTAGAAATAGGACTGGGGTGCAATTTAAATTATTCTTTGGGCTAGGGTTAGGGTAGGTTTACCGTTAGGGCTAAATTAGAGCTAGGATAAGCGCTAGGGTTAAAGTTAGGGTTAGGCCTATGGTTAGGGCTAGGGTTATGGTTAGTGTTAGTGTTAGGGTTAGAGTTAGATTTAGGGGAAGGGATGGGGTTATAGCTAGGTTTAGAGCTAGGGTTCTGGTTAGAATTTGATTTAGGGCTAGGGTTAGGTTTCGGGTTAGGATTAAGTTTAGGTTTAGTGCCAGATTGAGGGTATGTGTTAGGGCTAGGGCTAATGTCAGGTCTAGGTTCAAAGTAAGTGGTAGTTTTATGGTTAGGTTATGGCTAGGTCTAGTGTAAGGGTTACGTTTAGGGTAAGGGTCAGGTTTAGAGCTAGGTGTTTTATTAGGGTCAGGGTCTGGGTATGGTTTGGTTTAGGTTAAGGTTTAGGGTTAAGGCTTGTATTACCATTAGGATTTGGTTTAGGATTAGGGTAATGGATAGGGTTAGGTTTAGGGCTAATGTCAGAGTAATGGATAGGGTTCTGTTAGTGATAGGGTTAGCATTAGGCCTAGGGTTAGCATTTAGTTTAGGCTTATCTTTAGGGTAATGGATAGGGTTAGAGCTAAGTTTAGGGCTAGATTTAAGGCTAAAATAATGGCTAGGGTTAGATTTGGGCCTAGGGTTAGTGTCAGGCTTAAGTTTAGGGTAAGTATTAGCGTTTGAGTTAGGGTTAGGTCTAGGGAGAGTGTTAGGGTTAGAGTCAGGCCTAGGGTTAGTGTTAGGGTTTGTGTTATGTTTAGGGAAAGTGTTAAAATTTGAGCTATGTTTAGGACTAGGGCGAGGGTTGGGTTAGGGTAGGTTTAGGTCTAGGTTTATGTTTAGGGTTACAATTAGGGCTAGGTTTTGGGCTAGGATAAGGGCTATATTTGTGTGATGTTTATGGCTAGCATTAGGGTTATGGGTATTGTAAGTGTTCGGGTTATGGTTATGGCTAGTTTTGGTGCTAGGGTTATGGATAAGTCTAGTGTTAGGGTTAGGTTTTGGGTTAGGATAAGTTTTAGATCTAGGGATTGTGTTAGGGTAATCATCAGTGTTTGGGTTAGGGTAAGGGCCAGAATTAGGAATAGCATTGGGTCTATGGATATGGTTAGTCTTTGTGTAAGGTTAAGGGTTATTGTTAAGGCTAGTTCAAGTTTTGTGTTTAGGGCTAGGGCTAGATTTATAACTCTATTTAGGATTAGGTTTGGTCTAGTGCTTGTGTTACTGTTAGGTTTATGTATAGTTACTGTGAGGTTTAAGCTAAGTTAGGGGTAGAGTTAGGGTTGGTTTAGGGTTAGTGTCAGGTTTAGATCTAGAGTTAGTGTTAGGGTCAGAATAAGGGTGAGGTTTTGAAATTATGGCTAGAGCTAGAATGAGGCCTAGGGTTAGGACTAGTAATACAGTTAGGGTTTGGGATAGGCTAAGGATTAGCATTAGGCCTAGGGTAGCATTAGGGTGAGGGTTTGGCTTAGGGTTAGGGATAGGATTAGGGTTAGGGTTAGTCTTAGAGTTAAACTCAGGTTTAGGGCTCAGATTAGTGCTAGGATATGTGTTAGTATTAGGGCTAGGGCTAATGAAACAACTTAATTTCTGATTAAGGCTACTTTTTGGTTTAGAAATAAGGAATGTTTAAAGCTAGGGTTAGTATTAGGATCCGAGTCAGGGTCAGAGTTATTCCTAGGGTTGGGTTTAGCACTCAAATTACGGCAAGGTTTAGAGCTAGGTTTAGGGTTAGTGTTTGGTTTAGATTAAGGGTTAGTGTTTGGTTTATGGCATAGTTTTGTTTTAGGGCTAAGTTAGGGTTAAGGCTAGTTTTCCAATTAGCATTAGGGACAGGGCTAGTGTTAGGGTGAGATTTAGGCTTAAGTTTTGTGTTTGATCCAGGTTTAGGTGTAGGGCAAATGTTTGGGCTAAGGTTGAGGCTAGGGATAGGGCTAGGTTTGGGGTTATGGTAAGGGATAGTTTTAGAACTAGGGATAGGGATAGGGCAAGAATTAGAGTTAGTCTTAGGGATAGAGATAGGGTTAGGTTTAGTGTTAGGCCTAAATTAGGGCTAGGATTAATGCTAGGGTTAGTGATAAGTTTAGGCCTAGGTTTTGGGCTAGGGTTAAGGTTAGCGTTAGTGTTATGGTAAGGTATGGTTTTACAGCTATGTTTATTGTTAGGGAAAGGGATAAAATTAGGGATAGGGCTGGGGTTAAGATCAGGGTAAGGATTAAGGCTGGTCTTAGAACTAGAATTAGGGATACGGATAGGGCTAATGTCAGGTCTAGGTATAAAATTAGGTAGGGTTAGGGATAGGGCTATGGCTCAGTTTTGTTTTAGAACTAGGCCTAGGGTTAGGGCTACTTTTATGATTAGCGATAGTGTTAGGGCTAAATGTAGGGTGAATTTAGGCTTAGATTTATTGTTATGGTTAGAATTAGGTTTAGGGCTATGGCTAGGGTTAGGGCTAAGTTTAGGTCTAGTGTTAGGGTTATGGTAACAGATAGATTAGAACTAGAAATAGGGTTAGGTTGAGAGTTTGAGTTATTCTTTGGGCTAAGGTTCGTGGTAGGGTTAGGGTTAGGACTAAATTAGTGCTAGGATTAGCGCTAGGGTTAGTGTTAGGGTTAGGCCTAGGGTTAGGGTTATTGTTGTGTTAGGGTTACGATTAGGTTTAGGGGGAGGGATAGGGTTATAGCTAGCTTTAGGTCTAGGGCCAGGGTTAGAATTATGGTTAGGACTAAGGTTAGGGTTTGGGTTAGAATTAAGACTAGGTTTAGGGCTAGGCTCAGGGTTTGTGTTAGGGCTATGGAAAGGATTAGGGCTAGGGCTATTGTCAAGTCTAGGTTTATGGTTAGTATTAGTTTTAGTATTAGGTTATGGCTATGTCTATTGTAAGGTTTAGGTGTAGGGTAAGGGTCAATGTTAGAGCCAGGTGTATTATTAGGGTCAGGGTCAGAGTAGTGTTTGGTTTAGATTAAGATTTAGGGTTTATGCTTGAATTTGTGATGGGTTCAGTTTAGGGTTTGGGTAATGGATAGAATTAGGTTTATGGTTCCAGTTAGGTTTAGAGTAATGGATAGGGTTAGTGTTAATGATAGGGTTATCGTTAGGCCTAGGGTTAGCATTTGGGTAAGGCATTTCTTTAAGGTAATGTATAGGGTTAGAACTAAGGTTAGGGCTAGGGTTAAGGTTAGGATTAGGGTTAGGGTTAGGGTTAGGCCTAGGGTTAATGTTAGGGTTAGGGTTAGGGTAAGTGTAGGCATTTGAGCTAGGGATAGGGATAGGGTGAGGGTTAGGTTTTGAATCAAGACTAGTGTTAAGTTTAGGGTTAGGGTTATCTTTAGGCTGAGGATTAGAGTTTGAGTTAGGGTTAGGGTAGGGCGAGGGATAGCATTAGGGTTAGGTCTAAGGTTATGTTTAGGGTGATGATTAGGGCTAGGTTTAGGGCTAGGATAAGGGCTAGGTTTTTTGTGATAACATTGATAACATTGGATTTTGGTTAATGTAAGAGTGAGGGATATGGTTATGGCTAGTTTTGGGATACGGGTAATGGATAAGTCTAGTATTAGGGTTAGGTTTTGGTTTAGGATAAGGTTTAGAGCTAGGGTTTCTATTAGATTAAGGGTCATTGTGGGGTTAAGGTTAATTTTAGGTTTAGAGCCACAATTAGGACTAGCGTTTGGTCTAGTGAGAGGTTTAGTCTTTAAGTTAGGTTAAGGGTTATTGTTAGGGCTAGTGCTAGGTTTTTGTTTAGGGCTATGGCTAGATTGATGATTCTATTTAAAATTAGGTTTGTCGAGTGCTAGTGTTACTGTTATGTTTAGGTACAGTTTTGCCGGTAGAGGTAGTGTTAGGGTTCAGTTTAGATGTAGGTCAGGATTAGATCTAGGGTTAGTGTTAGGGTCCAAATAAGGGTCAGGGTTAGGGTTAGGGTTAGAGCTAGAATGAGGGCTATGTTTAGGACTAGGAATAGAGTTAGGGTTTAAAGAAGGCTAAGAATTAGGGTTAGGACTAGGGTAGCATTAGAATGACGATTTGGCTTAGGGTAAGGGATAGGGTTAGAGGTAGGGCTAGGTTTAGGGTAAGGGTTAGGGTTAGTGTTAGAGTTAAGGTTAGGGTTAGCGTTAGTGTTTGGGTTTGGGTTATAGTTAAGTTAAAATTTAGTGTTAGGGTTAGGGATAGGGTTATTGTTAGGATTAGGGTTAGGATTAAGTGAGTGTTAGGGTTAGGGTTAGTGTCAGGGTTAGGGTTACTCTTAGGGTTAGGATTACGGTTAGGACAGGTTTAGGTTTAGGGTTAGGTTAGGGTTTGTGTTAGGGTTAGGGTTAGGATTAGGTTTAGGGATAGGATTAGGGTTACATTTAAGATTAGGAATAGGGTTAGGGTTTGGGTTTAGTAAGTGTTAGGGTTAGGGTTAGTGTTCAGGTTAGGGTTAGGGTTAGGGTAAGGTTTAGGGTTAGGGTTAGAGTTAGGTTTATTATTAGGGTTAAGGTTAGGATTAGAATTAGTATTAGGGTTAAGGTTAGTTTAGGGTTACGGTTAGTGTTAGGGTTAGTTTTAGGGTTTGGGTTAGGGTTAGGGTTTGGGTTAGGCTTAGGGTTACAGTTAAGATTAGGTTTACATTTAGGGTTAGGATTAAGGTTACGGTTAAGATAGGGTTACATTTAGGGTTAGGGTTAGTTTTAGGGTTAGGCTTAGGGTTACGATTAGTGTTAGGTTTAGGGTTAGTGTTTGTGATAGGGTTATGGTTAGGGTTAGGCTTCAGGATAGGGTTAGGGTTAGTTTTTGAGTTAGGGTTAGAGTTAGGTTTAGGTTTAGTGTTAGGGTTAGTGTTAGGTTTAGGGTTAGCTTTAGGGTTAGCATTAAGGTTAGACTTAGCATTAGGATTGGGGTTACATTAGTGTTAAGTTTATGGTAATGGATAGAGGTAATTTTAGTGTTATGGTTAGAGTTAGGGTTAGGTTTAGTGTTAGTGTTAGGTTTAGGCTTGGGTTAGATTTATGGTTAGTGTTAGGGTTAGAGTTAGATTTAGTTTTAAGGTTAGGGTTAGGTTTATGGTGAGGTTTAAGGTTAGTGGTAGGTTAGGTTTAGGTTTAATATTAGGGTAAGGGTTAGGGTTAGGTTTAGGGTTAGTGTTCAAGTTAGGGTTTGGGTTATGGTTTGTGTTAGGGTTAGCTTTAGGGTTAGGGTTAGGGTTACTGTTAGGATTATGTTTAGGGTTAGGGTTGCATTTTGGGTTAGTATTAGTGTTAGGGTTAATGTTAGGGTTAGCGTTAGTGTTTGGGCTAGGGATATAGTTATGTTTAGGGTTAGTGTTAAGTTTAGGTGTAGGGTTAGTGTTAGGTTTAGTGTTAGGATTAGGTGAGTGTTAGGGTTAGGGTAATGGTTAAGGTTACTGTTTGGGTTAGGGTTAGGGTTATGGTCTAGATTTTGTTTAGGGTTAGGTTAGGGTTTGTGTTAGGGTTAGAGTTAGGGTTAGGGTTAGGATTAGGTTTATGTTTAGTGTTAGGATAATAGTTAGTGTTAGGGTTAGGTTTATTGTTTGTGTTAGGGTTAAGGATTAGTGTTAGGCTTAGGGTTAGGGTTTGAGGTAAGGTTACTGTTATGGAAAGGTTTAGGGTTTGTATTAGGATTAGGGTTAGGGTTACGATTAGGATTAACTTTAGGGTTAAGGATAGGGTTAGGGATACTGTTAGGGTTAAGGTTAGGGTTAGGAGTAGCGTAAAATTTAGGGTTAGGGTTAGGATTAGGATGGGTGTTAGGGTTAGGATTGGTGTTAGGGTTATTTTTAGGGCTAGGGTTAGGACCAGGTTTAGTGTTACAGTTAGCATTAGGGTTAGGTTTTTGGTTAGTGTTATGGTTAGCATAAGGAATAGAGTTAAGTTTAGGGTTAGTGTTAGCATTAGGGTTAGGATTAGGGTTAGGGTTAGTTTTAGAGTTTAAATATCGTTAGAGTTAGGTTTAATATTATGGTTAGTGTTCGGGTTAGAGTTAGGGTTACAGTAAGCTTTAGGGTTGATGTTAGTGTTAGTGTTAGGGTTAGGGTTAGAGTTATGGTTACGTTTATGCTTAGGTTGAGAGTTAGTGTTAGGTTTAGTGTTAGGGTTTGTGTTATGGTTATGGTTTGGGTTAGGGTTAGGTTTACAATTAAGATTAGGTTTATGGTTAGGGTTATGGGTAGTTTTAGGGTTAGGGTTAGGGTTAGAGTTACTGTTAGGGTTAGCGTTAGTGTTTGTGATAGGGTTAGGTTTAGGGTTAGGGTTCAGGTTAGGGTCAGGGTTAGTTTTGGAGTTAGGTTTAGGGTTGGGATTCGGGTTAGTGTTAGGGTTACTGTTAGGGTTATGTTAGTGTTTGTGATAGGGATAGGGTTAAGGTTATTTTTAAGGTTATGTTAAAGATTAGAGTTAGATTTAGGGCTAGGCTTAGGGTTAGAGTTAGGGTTAGGGTTAGGATTAGGGTTCGTGAGAGTGTTAGGGTTAGGGTTAGGGTTAGGTTTAGTGTTAGGGATAGGGTTAGGTTTAGGGTCATTGTAAAGGTTAGTGTTAGTGTTAGGGTTAGGGTTAGGGATAGTATTAGAGTTAAGGATAGGTTTATGTTTAGTTTTAGGTTTAGGGTGGGGTTAGGGTAAGGTTTGGGTTCGTGTTAGTGTGAGGAATAGGGTTAGTGTTAAGGTTAGGGTTAGGTTTAGGGTTACCTTTAGTGTTAGTGCTAGGGTTAGGGATAGGTTTAGGGTTAGGGCTATCGTTAGGGTTAGTGTTAGTGTTACAGATAGGGTTAGGGTTATATTTAGGGTTTGTTTTAGGCTTAGGTTTAGGGTTATGTTTAGGGTTAGTTTTAGGATTAGGGTTAGAGTTAGGTTCCGGATTCAGGTTAGGGTTAGAGTTCAGGTTAGGTTTAGGTTTAGTGTTAGAATTGTGTGTGTGTGTGGGATATGGTATGTGTTAGGCTAAGATTTAGATTTAGGGTTTGTGTTAGGATTAGGGATATGGTAAGGTTTAGGGTTAGTTTTAGGATTAGGGGTACAGTGAGGCTTAGGGTTAGTTTTAGGTTTAGTTTTAGGGTTACTTGTAGATAAGGGTTAGTGTTAGGGTTAGGGTTTGTGTTAGGTAAGAGTTAGGGTGAGGGTTAGGGGTAGGGTTATGTTTAGGGTTAGATTCAGTGTTAGTGTAAGTGTTAGGGTTAGTGCTAGGAATAGTGTTAGGGTTAGGGATAGGTTTAGGGTTACTTTTAGGTTTATGGTTAGAATTAGGGTCAGGGATAGTGTTAAAGTTAGGGTTTGGCTTATCATTAATGTTAGTGTTAGGGTTAGGGTTAGGTTTATGGTTAAGTTTAGTTTCGGGGTTATGGTTAGGATTAGGGTTAGAGTGAGGCTTAGGTTTAAGTTTAGGGTTAGTTTAAGGGTTACTTGTAGGTTAGGGTTTGTGTTAGGTTAAGGGTTAGGATTAGTGTTAGGGTTAGGGTTAAGGTTAGTGTTAAGTTTAGGGCTAGGGTTAGGGTTAGGGTTAGTGTTAGGTTTTGGGATAGGGTTTGGGCAAGTGTTAGAGTAAGGGTTATGGTTAGGGATTGGGTTAGGGTTTGGGTTAGAGTTAAGTAAAGTTTAGGGTTAGGGTTAGGGTTAGTGTTATGGTTTGGGTTAGGGTTAGGTTTCCAGTTAGGGTTAGTCTCAGAGTTAGTGTTAGGGTCAGGGATAGTGTTAGGGTTAGTGTTAGGGTAGGGTTATGGTTTGTGTTATAGTTAGGGTTAGGGTTAGGATTTGTGTTAGGATTAGGTTTAGGATTACGGTTGGATTATGGTTACAGTTAGGATTAGTGTTAGGGTTAGCTTTAGAGTTAGGGTTAAGTGTAGGGTTAGTGTTAGTGTTAGTGTCAGGGTTAGGATTAGTGTTAGTTTTAGGGTTAGGGTTAGTGTTAAAATAAGGATTAGTGTTTAGTTTGGGTTTAGGGTTAGTGATAGGGTTAGAATTATGTTTAGGGTTACCATTAGGGTTAGGTGTAGTTTTAGTGTTTGGGTTAGTGTTAATGTTAGTTTTAGGGTTAGGGTTAGGGTTAGGTTAGGTGTAGGATTATGGTTTGGGTTAGGGTTTGTGTAAGGGTTACAGTTAGGATTACCGACAGGGTTGAGGTTAGGGTTAGGATTGCGATTAGGGTTAGGGTTAGGGCTTGTGTTAGGTTAAGTTTTAGTGTTAGTGTAACGGTTAAGGTTAGAATTCTGGTTAAGATTAGGATTAGGGTTAGGTTTAGGATTAGTGTTTGGTTGAGGGTTATATTTAGGATTAGTGTTAGTGTTAGGTTAGGGTTAGGATTAGTGTTATGATTAGTGCTAGGTTTAGGTTAGGGTTAGGGTTACGGTTAGGTTAAGATTAGGGTTAGGTTTTGGATTCGTGTTAGGTTTAGTGTTAGAGTTATATTAGGGTTAGGATTAGGTTTGGGTTCATATTAGGGTAGGGTTAGAGTTAGTGTTATGTTTAGGTTTGGGGTTAGGTTTAGACTTAGGGTTAGGGTTACAGTTAGGATTAGGGTTAGTGATTGGGTTAGGGTTAGGGTTAGGGTTAAAGTTAGGTTTTGGTTTAGGGTTAGGGTTAGTGTTAGAGTTAGGTTTTGGTTTACGGTTGGGGTTAGTGTTAGAGTTAGGTTTAGGGTTAGGTTTATTTTTAAGATTATGGTTAGGGTTACAGTAGGGTAAGTTTTAGGTTTCTGGTTAGAGTTTGTGTTAGGTTTAGGGTTAGTGTTAGGGTTATGTTAGTGTTAGGGTTAGTGTTAAAGTTAGTGTTTGGGTTAAGGTTAGAATTAGAGTTAGTGTTTAGGTTAACGTTAGTGTAAAATTAGGGTTAGGATTAGGGTTAGATTAGGGTTAGGGTTATGTTTAAGTTTACGTTTTATGTTATGGTTAGTGTTAGGTTTAGGATTAGGGTTAGGGTTGCAGTTAGGATTAGGGTTACTGTTAGTGTTAGGGATAGTGTTAAGATTAGAATTAGTGTTAGTGTAGGGTTAGGATCAGCATTAGTATAAGGTTTAGGTTTAGGTTGAGGATTATAATTAGAGTTTGTGTTAGTGTTAGGGTTAGGGTTAGTTTTGGGTTTAGGGTTCGTGTTAAGGATAGGGTTAGGTTAGATTTAGGTTAGGACTAGAGTTTGGCTTAGGGTTCTTGTTAAGGTTAGGTTTAGGGTTAGTGTTAGGTTTAGGTTTAGTGTTAGTGTTAGGGTTTGTGTTAGGATTACAGTCATAGTTATCGTTAGTGTTTGGTTTGGCATTATAATTAGGTTTAGGGTTAGAGTTAGGGTTAGGATTAGGATTAATGTCAAATTTAGAGTTAGGTTTAGTTTTAATGTTAGGGTTAGGGTTAAATATAGTGTTAGGGTTTGGTTTAGTGTTAGGGTTAGGATTAGGATTCGGTTTAGGTTTCGGGTTAGTGTTAGAGTTGATGTTATTGATAGAGTTAGGGTTACTGTTAGGGTGAGGTAAGTGTTAGGGTTAGGGTTACAGTTAGTATTAGGGTTACAATTAGGTTTAGGGTTGTGGTTAGGATAAGGGTTAGTGTTAGTGTTAGAGATACTGTTAGGGTTAAAGATAGGGTTAGGGTTAGGTTAAGCGTTAGGATAAGGTTTAGATTTGGGGTTATAATTTGAGTTAGTGTTAGTGTTAGGGTTAGGGTAAGTGTTAGGGTTAGGATTAGGGTTAGTGTTAGGATTAGGGTTAGTGTTAGGATTAGGGTTAAGTTAGAGTTAGGGTTAGGGTTAGGATTAGGGTTAGTATCAGCATTGGGGTTAGGTTTGTGTTTAGGGTTCATGTTAAAAATAGGGTTAGGGTTAGGGTTAGGTTAGCCTTAGGGTTTGGCTTAGGGTTCCTGTTTTGGTTAGGATTAGGGGTAGTGTTATGTTTAGGTTTAGCGTTAGTGTTAGGGTTAGTGTTAGGATTATACTTAGGGTTAGCATTAGTGTTTGGTTTAAAGTTATAAATAGGTCTAGGTTTAGAGTTAGGGTTAGGATTAGGTTAATGACAGGTTTAAAGTTAAGTTTAGTTTTAATGTAAGGGTTAGGGTTAGGGTTAGAGATAGGGTTAGGGATTGGGTTAGTGTTAGGATTAGGTTTAGGGTTCGGTTTAGGTTTTGAGATAGTGTTAGGATTGATGTTATTGTTAGTGTTAGGGTTAATATTAGGGTTAGGTAAGGGTTAGGGTTAGGGTTAGTGTTATGTTAGGATTAGGGTTAGTTTTAGGGTTAGGATTATGGTTAGGGTTAGTGTTAAAGTTAGGTTTACATTTAGGTTTAGGGTTATAATTAGGTTTAAAGTAAGGGTTAGGGTTATTCTTAGGGTTAGGGTTAGAGTTTGTGTTTGAGTTAGGGTTAGGTTTAGTGTAAGTTGTAGGATTATGATTTGGGGTATGGTTAGTTTTAGGGATTGAGTTAGTGTTTGGGTTAGGTTTAGGGATAGGGTAATGGGTAGAGTTAGGGTTAGGGTAAGGGTTAGGGTTAGTGTTAGATTAGTGTTAGGGTTAAGGTTAGGGTTAGGGTTAGTGTTGGGTTTAGGTTTAGGTTGAGGGTTAGGGTTAGGGTTACTATTAATATTAGGGTTAGGGTTAAGTTTAGGGTTAGTGTTACAGTTAGGATTAGGGTTAGGGTTCGAGTGAAGGTTAGGGTTAGGATTTAGTTTAAGGTTAAGGTTAGTTTTAGAGTTAGGATTAGGGTTAGGGTTTGTATTACGGTTAGTGTTAGGGTTAGGGATAGGCTTACGATTACGATTAGGCTTAGAGATAAATTTAGGGTTTGTGTTTGGGTTAGTGTTAGGGTGAAGCTTAGGGTTAGTGTTAGGGTTAGGGTTAAAATTAGGGTGAGATTTAGGGTTAGGGTTAGGTTGATTTTTATGGTTAGGGTTCTAGTTTGGGTTATGTTTATGTTTAGAGTTAGGGTTAGGGTTGGTGTTAGTGTTAGGGTTGGATTAAGTGTTGTGCTTAGTGTTAGATTAGGGTTATTGTTAGGGTTAAGGATCAGGTTCAGGTTAGGGTTAGGTTTAGTTTTAGTGTTAGAGTTAGGGTTAAGCTTATGGTTAGTGTTTGGGTTAGCATTAGGGTTAGAGTTAGGATTAGTGTTATGATTAGCATTAGGGTTAGGGTTAGTGTTAGGATTAGGGATAGGGTTAGGGATAGAGTTAGGTTTAGTGTTAGTGTTAGGGTTGGGTTTAGAATTAGGGTTAGTATTTGTGTTAGGGTTATGGTTATGGTTATGGTTAGGGTTAGTGTTAGGATTAGTGTTAGAGTTAGTGTTATGTTTAGGGTTAGTGTTAGTGTTAGGGATAGTGTTAGGTTAGTGTTAGGTTTAGGGTTAGGTTTAATTAAGCTTAGTGTTATCGATAGGTTTAGGGTCAGGGTTAGTATTAATGTTAGGGTTAGATTTAGGGTTAGTGTTAGCCTTAGTGTTTGTTTTACAGTTAGGGTTAGGGTCAAGTTTAGGATTAGAGTTTGGGAAAGGTTTAGAGATGGGATTAGGGTTATTGTTAGTGTTACTGTTAGGTTTAGTGTTAGGATTAGGTTTAGGTTTAGGTTTAGGGTTAGGGTGAGTTTTAAGGTTATGGTTAGTCTTAGGGTTATGTTTAGTGTTATGCTTATGGTAAAGATTAGGGTTTGGTTTAGGGTTTGGATTCCGTTTAGTGTTAGATTAGTGTTAGGGTTACAGTTAGGGTTAGTGTTAGGGGAGGGTTAATAAGGTTAGGTTTAGTGTTAGAGAAAGGGTTAGGGTTAAGTTTATGTTAAGTTTAAGGTTAGGTTTCATGATAGGGTTAAGATTGGGGGCAATGTTAGGTTTATGTTAGGGTTAGGGTTAGGGTAACTGTAAGTTTTAGGGTTAGGGTTAGGATGAGAGTTACAGTTAGGGTTTGGGTTAAGGTAAGGGTTATTGTTAGCTTTAGGTTTAATGTTAGGCTCAGGTAAGGGTTAGGGTTAGGGTTAGGGTTGTGTTTGGGATTAAGGTTAAATTTAGGGTTAGAGTTAGGGTTAGTTTTAGGTTTAGGGTTAGGGTTAGGGTTAATGATAGGCTGAGTTGAGGTTTAGGGTTATGGTTAGTTTTAGCGTTAGGGTTAGGGTTAGTGTTAGTGGTAGGTTTAAGATTACATTTAGGTTTACGGTTAGGGTTAGTGTTAGGGTTAATGTTAGGTTTAGGGTTAGTGTAAGGGTTAATGTTAGGGTTAGTATTAGGGTTGGGGTTAGGGTTCATGTTAGCATCAGGATTAGGGTTAGTGTTAGGTTTAGGTTTAGGTCTAGGGTTAGTGTTTTTCTTAGGGTTAGGGTTAGGGATAGTGTTAGGGTTAGGGATAAGTTTAGGGTTAGTTTTAGCGTTAGGCCTAGTGTTAGGATTAGAATTAGTGTTAGGGTTATGTTTAGGTTTAAAATTAGGGTTATAGTGAGTTTTAAGGTTAGTGTAAATTTAGGGTTAGGGTTAGTTTTAGTGTTAGGTATAGGGTTCATTTTAGCATGAGGGTTAGGGCTAGAATTAGTGTTATGTTAGGGTTAGGGTTTGCTTAATGTTAGGGTTAGGGTTAGCTTTAGGATTAAGGTGAGTTTTTGGGTTAGGGTTAGGGTTAATGTTCGGGTTAGGGTTAATTTTAGATTTAGCGATACAGTTAGGGTTATGGTTAGTGTTAGGTTAGTGTTAGGGTAAGAATTATGGTTTGTGTTAGGGTAAGGTTTAGGTTTAGGTTTTCTGTAAGGGTTAGGATTAAAAGATAGGTTTAGTGTTAGGGTTAGGGTTAGTGTTGCATTTAGGGTTATGATTAGGATTAAGAGTAGTGTTTGGGTTAGTGTTATACATAGGTTTAGGGTTAGTGTTATGGTTAGAGTTAGGGTCAGTGTTACACTTAGGGTTATGATTACGAAGAGGGTTAGAGTGAGGCAAAGTGTTAGTGTTAGGGTTAGTTTTATGGTTACAGTTAGGTTAGGTATAGTTTTAGGGTTAGTGTTAGTGTTACTGTCAGTGTTAGGGTAAGGGTTAGGGTTAGTGACAAAGTTAGTGTTGGGGTTAGGGTTAGTGTTAGATTAGGGTTAGTGTTAGGGTTAGTGTTCATGTTAGGGTTAGGGTTATGGTTATGTAAGGGTTAGGGTTAGTGTTAGGTTATGGTTAGGGTCATGTTTTGCTATAAGGTTTGTGTTAGGTTTATGGTTAGGTTAGGGTTAGGGTAACGTTAGATTTAGGTTTAGGGTTAGATTTAGGGTTAGGGTTAGTGTTAGGGTTAGGTTAGGTTTAAGTTTAGTGTTAGAGTTTATCGTTATTTTTAGGGTTAGTGTTAGGATTAGGGTTAGGGTTAGGGTTAGTGTTAGGTTTAGGTTTAGGGTTAGGATTAGTGTTAGGTTTAAAGTTACGGTTAGGATTCATGTTAGGGTTAGGGGTAGGGTTAGTGTTAGGGTTAGGAATAGGTTTAGGGTTAGCATTAGTGTTAGCATTATTGTTACGTTTAGGGTTATGATTAGGTTTAGGATTTGTTTTGGGGTTAGTGTTAGACTTAGATTTAGGGTTAGTGTAGGGCTGGAGATAGGTTTAGTGTTACAGTTAGGGTTGGGTTATGGTGAGGCTTAGGGTTAGTGTTAGGTTAGGGTTAGTGTTAGGGTTAGAGTAATTGTTAGGATTACAGATAGATATTAGGTTTAGGGTTAATGTTAGGATTAGGTTTAGGTTTAGGATTAAGGTTAGTGTTCGAGTTAAAGTTACTGTTAGGGTTAGGGTTTATGTTAGGGTTAGTTTTAGGATTTGTGTCAGGGTTAGGATTAGGGTTAGTGTTAGGGATAGGTTTAGTGTTGGGTTAAGGTGAAGGTTAGGGTTATTATTAGGGTTAGGGTCAGGGTTGGGTTTAGGTTTAGGGATAGAGTTAGTGTTAGTGTTAGTGATACGTTAGGTATAGGGTTAGAGTTAGGGTTAGGGATAGGGATAGAATTAAGTTTCGGTTTAGGGTTAGGGTTAGTGTTATGGTTAAGATTAGGTTTAGGGATAGGGTTAGGGTTAGGTTAAGGTTTAGGGTTAAGTTTACTGTTATGGTTAAAATTATTGTTGGTGTAGGTTTAGGGTTAGGGTTAGTGTTAGGGTTAGGGTTAGGGTTAGTGTTAGGGTTAGGGTTAGGATTTGTCTTAGGGTTATGGTTAGAATTATGTTCAAGGTTCTGGTTATGGTTAGGACTAGGGTTAGAATGAGGTTTAGGGATAGGTGAATTAGGGTTCAACATAGGGTTAGTGTTAGGGTTAGGTTTGGGATTAAGTTAGTTTTGGGTTAGGGTTAGGTTTATGGTTCATGTTAGGGTTAAAGTTTAGGTTAGTGTTAGCTTTAATTTTAAAGTTAGGGTTAGGGTTAGGGTTAGTGTAAGGGTTAGGATTAGGGTTGTAGTTAGGTTTAGTGTTAGTGTTAGGATTAGGGTTAGGTTTAGGGTTAGCTTATGGTTAAAATTATGGTGAGTGTTAGAGTTATGCTTAGGATTAGGGTTATTGTTAGTGGTTGGGTTAGCTTTAGGGTTTGTTTTAGGATTACAGTTAGGGTAAGAGTTAAAGTTATGGTTAGTGTTAGTTTTAGGGTTAGGGTTAGGGTTGCTTATAGGGTTAGAGTTATGGTTAGAATTATCATTTGTGTCAGGTTTAGGGTTATGTTTAGTGTTAGGGTTAGGGTTAGGGTTAGAGTAAAATTTTGGTTTAGGTTTAGGGTTAAGGTTAGAATTAGTTTTGTTTTAGGTTTAGGGTTAGGGTTAGTGTTAGGTTATGATTTAGGTTAGTGTTAGCTTTAGGGTTAGGGTTTGAGATGGGGTTACAGTTAGGGTTATGATTAGGGTTATGATAAAGTTTAGGATTAGGGTTTGAGTTAGGTTTAGGGTTAGGTTTGGGTTAGATTTAGGTTAGGGTTAGGGCTAGAATTAGGGTTAGTGTTAGGGTTAAGGTAAGGGTTGGGGTTAAGATTATTGTTAGGGTGAGGGATAGGGTTTGGGTCTAATTAGGGTTAGAGTTAGTTTTATGATTCATGTTAGGATTAAAGTAAGGTTAGAGTTAGGGTTAGGGTTAGGTTAGGGATAAGTTTAGGATTAGGTTAAGTGTTACGGTTAACCTTAGTGTTAGGTTTAGGGATAAGATTTGGGTTAAATTAGGGTTAAATTTATGGTTTGTGTTACTATTAAGGTTAGGAATTTTGTGAGGTTTAGGTTTATGGTAAAGATTAGGGTTATTAGTGTTAATGTTAGCTTTAGGGTTAGGGTTATTTTTAGGTTAGGGTTAGCGTTAGGTTTAGTGTTAGGGTTACGTTTAGGATTAGGGTTAGGGTTAGTGTTATGGTTAGGATTATGGTTAGGGTTAGGGTAAGAGTTAGTGTTTGGGTTTGAGTTATATTTAGTGTTAGTGTTAGGGGTATGGTTAGTGTTAAAGTTAGGGTTAGGATTAGGGTAAGGTTTAGTGTTAGGTTTAAGATAAGGGTTAGGGTAGGTTTAATTTGGGATAGGATTAGTGTTAGGTTTAGGGTTAGGTTTAGGGTAAGATTTAGGGTTATTTTCAGGATGAGGGTTAGCTTTAGGTTTAGGATTAATGTTGTGGTTAGGGTTAGGGATAGGGTTAGGTAAGGTTAGTGTTTAGTTTTGGGTTAGTGTTAGGTTTATGTTTAGTGTATGTGTTACGGAGAGGGTTAGTGTTAGGGTTGTGTTTGGGTTAGGATTAAGGTTAGGGTTCTTGTTAGGGATAGGGTTAGGGTTAGTATTAGGTATTGGTTTAGGGTGAGGGTTAGAGTTAGGATTAGGGTTAGGGTTAGGTTTAGGTTTAGGATTAGGAAAACTATTAGGGTTAAATTAAGGATTACTTTTAAAATTACATTTAGGGTTATGGTTGGGGTTAGTTTTGGGGTTAGAATTAGAGTTAGAGTTCAGTTTATGTTTAGGGTTAGTTTTAGTGTTAGGCTTAGGATTAGGTTTAGGGTTAGTGTTAGGGTTAGTATTAGCATTATAGTTATGATTTGTGTGAGGGTAAGTGTTATGGTTAGGGTTTGTGTTAAGGTTAAAGTTAGATTCAGATTTTGGGTTATGGTTAGTAAGAGGGTTAAAGTGAGGCATAGGGTTATGTCAGGGTTAGTTTTAGGGTTATGGGTAGGTTAGTGTTAGTGATAGGGTTAGAGTTAGGGTTAGTGTTAGGGATAGGGTTAAGTTTAGATTTAGGTATAGGGTTAGGGTTAGGTTTAGGGTTAGTGTTAGTGATAGGGATAGGGTTGAGTTTAGGGTTATTGGTAGGGTTAGGGTTAGGGTTAGTGTTAAACTTAGGGTTAAGGTTAGGGTTAGGGTTTGGGTTAATGTTAGGTTTAGTGTTGGGTTTAGGGTTAGGGTAAATTTGGGAAACGGTTAGGGTTAGTGATATGTTAGGATTAGGGTTATGTTTTGGGTTAGGGTTTGTGTTAGCGTTATGGTTAGGGTAGGATTAGGGTTAGGGTTACTATAGCCATAGGGTTAGGGTTAGGATTAGGTTTGTGTTAGGTTTAATGTTAAGTTTAGGATTAGGGTTAAGGACAGGTTTAGTGTTAGGTTTATGGTTACTTTTAGGGTTAGTGTGAGGGTTAGAGTTAGGTTTAGGGTTAGTGTTAGGGTTAAGTTTAGTGATAGGGTTAGTGTTAAGGTTACGGTTCAGGTTAGGGTTCATGTTAGGTTTAGGGTTAGGGTTAAGTTTATGGTTATTGTTATGGTTAGGATTAGTGTTTGGGTTAGTGTTAGAGTTAGGTTTAGGGATAGTTTTAAAATTAGAGTTAGGGTTAGGGTTAGTGTTAGGGTTAAGGTGAGGCTTGGGGTTAGTGTTACGGTAGGGTTAGGGTTAGGGTTAGAGTTAGTGTTAGGGTTAGGATTAGGTTTAAAGTTTGTGTTTGGGTTACGTTTATGGTTATGATTAGGGTTACTATTAGTGTTTGGGTTAAGTTTAGGGTTAGGTTTAGTGTTAGGGTTAGGAATAGTTTTAGGGTTAGTGTTATCACTAGGTTTAGTGTTAAGGTTTTTCTTATTTAGGATTAGGATTAGGGTATGGTTAGTTTTAGGGGTAGGGTTAGGGTTAGTGTTAGGGGTAGGGTAAGGTTTTCGGTTAGTGCTACATTTTGGTTAGGGTTAGGTATTGGTTATGGTTAGGGTTAATTTTAGGGATAGGGTTTGTGTTATGTTTATGGTTAGTGTTAATGTTGGGGTTAAAATTTTGTTTAGGGTTAGGTATTGGTTATGGTTAGGGTTAATTTTAGGGATAGGGTTTGAGTTATGTTTAGGGTTAGTGTTAATGTTGGGGTTAAAATTTTGGTTAGGGTTAGGGTTAGGGTAAGGTTTAATGTTATGGTTAGGGTTAGAATTAGGGTTAGAGTAAGTTTTAGGGATAGGGTTAGGGTTATGGTTACAATTAGTATTACTTTTAGTGTTAGGATAAGTGTTAGGGTTAGAATTAGGGTTAGTGTTAGATTTGCTTAGGGTTTGTGTTGGGGTTCTGCTTAGTGTTATAGTTTGGGTTACAATAAGGGATAAGATTAGGGTT
Organism: Marmota flaviventris; assembly: GCF_047511675.1. Taxonomy (NCBI): domain Eukaryota; kingdom Metazoa; phylum Chordata; class Mammalia; order Rodentia; family Sciuridae; genus Marmota; species Marmota flaviventris. The sequence goes on along the minus strand of NC_092510.1, from coordinate 7,416,626 downwards.
AGAGTTAGGTTAGGGTTAGGGTTAGGGTTTGGGTTATGGTTAGGGTTAGTTTTAGGATTAGTGTTTGTGTTAGGGTTAGTGTTAGGTTTTAATTAGGGTTAGGGTTAGGGTTAGTGTTAGGTTTAGCGTTCGTGTTAGGTTTAGGTTTAGGGTTAGGGTTAAATTTAGGGTTAGAGTTAGTGCTTTTGATAGGGTTATAGTTAGGTTTAGGGTTACTATTAGTGTTAGGGTTAGGGTTAGTTATAGGTTTAGGGTTAGGGTTAGGGTGAGGGTTAGGGTGAGATTTAGGGTTACAGTAAGGTTTAGGTATAGTGTTCGGACTAAGGTTAGGGTTAGCGTTAGGTTTAGTGTTAGGATTAAGATGAAGATTAGTGTTAGAATTAGTGTTATTTTAGGGTTTGTGTTAGGGTTAGAGTTAGTGTTAGGGTTAGGGTTAAGGTAAGTGTTAGGGTTAGGGTTAGGGTTAAAGTGAGAATTCATGTTACAGTTAGGGTTAGTGTTAGGGTTAGGGTTACAGTTAGAATTAGGGTTAAGGTTAGTGTTAAGTTAGGGTTAGGGCTAGTGTTAGGTAAAGGTTTAGGGTTAGGATGAGGTTTAGGGTTAATGTTAGGGTGACGCTTAGCTATAGGGTTAGGGTTATGGTTAGGGTTAAATTAAGGTTAGTGTTTCGTTTAGGTTTTGTGTTACTGTTAGGGTTAGGTTCCGGTTAGAGTTAGGGTTTGGGTTCCTGTTAGGGTTAAGTTTAGGGTTAGTGTTAGGAATACATTTAGGGTGAGGGTTAGAGTTAGGGTTAGGGTTATTGTTAGTGTTAGGTTAGATTTATGATTAGGGTTAGGGTAGTGTTATGTTTAGGTTTAGGGTGTGGATTAGGTTTAATGTTAGGGTTAGAGTTAGGGTTAGATTTGTTTAGGGTTAGGCTAAGGTTACAGATAGGGTGAGGGTTCGTGTTAGTGTAAGGGTTAGGGTTAGTCTTAGTAATAGGTTTAGTGTTAGGGTTAGGGTTAGGTTTAGCATTAGAGTTTGGGTTAGAGTTATAGTTAGGTATAGGTTTAGTGTTAGGGTTCGGGTGAGTGTTAGTGTTAGGTTTAGTGTTAGGATTAGTGTTACGGCTAGGGTTAGGGTTACTGTTAGTTTTAGTGTTAGTTTTAGGGTTAGGGTTAGTGTTAGTGTTAAGTTTAGGGTTAGGTATTGGGATAGGGTTAGGGTTATTGTTGGAGTAAGGGTTAGGTTGAAGCTTAGGGTTAGTGTTAGGGTTAGGGTTAGGTTAAGAGTTAGTGTTAGGGTTAGGTTTAGGTTTAGGGTTAGTATTAGAGTTAAAGTTAGAGTTAGGATTAGGGTTAGTTTTAGGGTTAACGTTAGGATTTGGGTTAGGGTTAAGTTTAGTGTTTGGGTTTGGGTTACGGTTACAAATCGTGTTAATGTTAGGGTTAGGGTTAGGGTTATTGTTAGGTTTTTGGTTAGGTTTAGGGTTAGTGTTAGTGTTAGGGTTAGTGTTAGTTTTAGGTTAGGATTAGGAATATTGTTAGTTTTAGATTTAGGATTAGGTTTAGGGTTAAAGTTTGTGTTAGGGTTAAGGTTAGGTTTAGCTTTAGCTTTAGGTTTCATGTTAGGGTTAATGTTAGTGTTAGGGTTAGAGATAAGTTGAGGCTTAGGGTTAGTGTTAGGGTTTGAATTAGGATTAAGTTTTGGGTTACGGTTAGTGTTAGGTTTATGGTTAGGGTTAGGTTTAGGGTTAGAGTTAGGGTTATGTTTAGTGTTAGGGTTAATTAAGGTCAATGTTTGTGTTATGGTTACAATTAGGTTCTGGATAAATATAAAATTAGGATTAGAGATAGGGTTAGGCTAGTGTTACATTAGGTTAGGGTTAGGGATAGGGTTAATGTTAGTTTTAGGTTAGGGTTAGTGTTAGTTTTAGGTTTAGGTTGAGAGTTAGAGTTGGGGTGAGTTTTAGGGTTAGGATAAGTGATAGGTTTAGGTTTAGGGTTAGGGTTAGTGTTAGGGTTCGGGTGAGGTTTAGTGTTTGGATTAGGTCTAGGGTTAGGGTTAGTGTTAAGTATTGGGATAGGTTTAAGTTAGTGTTAGGGTTAGGGCTAGTGTTAGGATTAGGGTTAGGGTTAGGGTTAGGGTGAGGGTGAGGGTGAGGTTTCGTGTTTGGGTTAGGGTTAGGGTTAGTGTTAAGTGTAGGGTTAAGATTAGGGTTAGTGATAGTGTTAGGGTTGGGGTTAGGGTTAGGGTTAGGGTTAGTGTTATGGTTAGGGTGAGGTTTAGTGTTACAGTTAGTGTTAGTGTTAGGGTTATGGTTAGTGTTTGGATTAGGTCTAGGGTTAGGGTTATTGTTAAGTATTGGGATAGGTTTAGGTTAGTGTTAGGGTTTGGGTTAGTGTTAGTGTTAGTGTTAGGGTTAGGGTTAGTGTTAGGTTTAGGGTGAGGTTTCGTGTTTGGGTTAGGGTTAGGGTTACTGTTAAGTGTAGGGTTAGGATTAGAGTTAGTGATAGTGTTAGGGTTGGGATTAGGGTTAGGGTTAGTGTTAGTGTTACGGTTAGGATAAGGGTTAAGTTTTGATTTCATGGTAGGGTTAGGGTTATGGATACTGTTAGGGTTAGGATAAAGGTTAGGGTTATTAATAGGCTTAGGGTTAGGTTTAGAGTTAGTGTTAGGTTAGAGTTAGTGTTAGTGTTAGGTTGGGGTTAGTGTTAGTGTTAGGGTGAGGTTTCGTGTTTGGGTTAGGGTTAGGGTTAATGTGAAGTTTAGGGTTAGGATTAGGGTTAGTTATATTGTTAAGGTTGGGGTTAGGGTGATGGTTAGGGTTAGGGTTAGTGTTATGGTTAGGGTGAGGTATAGTGTTACGGTTAGTGTTAGTGTTAGGGTTAGGGTTAGTGTTTGGATTAGATCTAGGGTTAGGGTTAGTGTTAAGTATTTGGAAAGGTTTAGGTTAGGGTTAGGGTTTGGGTTAGTGTTAGGATTAGGGTTAGGGTTAGTGTTATGTTTAGGGTGAGGTTTCGTGTTTGGGTTAGGGTTAGGGTTACTGTTAAGTGTAGGGTTAAGATTAGGGTTAGTGATAGTGATAGGGTTGCGATTAGGATTAGGGTTAGTGTTAGTGTTACAGTTAGGATAAAGGTTAAGTTTTGATTTCGTGGTAGGGTTAGGGTTATGGATAATGTTAGGGTTAGGATAAAGGTTAGGGTTATTAATAGGGTTAGGGTTTGAGTTAGTGTTACGTTAGGCTTAGTGTTAGGGTTAGGTTAAGGTTAGGGTTATGGTTAAAGTTAGGGTTTGTTTTACAGTTAGGGTTAGTATTGGGGTTAGTGTTAGTGTTAGGGTTAAAGTTAGTGTTAGGATTAGGTTTAGGGTTAGCGTTAAGTAAACTTAAGGATTAGGTTTAGTGGTTAGGGTTAGAATTCGTTGTAGGGTAAATTTAGGGGTAGGGTTTGTGTTAGGGTTAGGGTTAGGTTTAATTGTAGGGTTAGGGTTAGGGTTTGTGTTGGGGTTCCTGTTAGGGTTATGTTTATAGTTACGGTTATGGTTTGAATTAGGGTTAGGTTTAGGGCTAGTGTTAGGGTAGGTTTGGGTTGGGGTTAGGATTAAGGTTAGTGTTAGGGTTAGGGTTAAGTTTAGAGTTAGGGTTTGGTTAGGATTAGGGTTAGGGTTAGGGTTAGGGTTCCTGTTAGGTTTAGGCTTAGGGTTAGTATTAGATTTAGGTTTAGGGTTTGGGTTAGGGTTCGGATAAGTGTTAGGGTTAGTGTTTGTGTTAGCATTAATGTTGGGTTAAAGTTATACTTAGATTTAGAATGAGTGTTAGTGTTAGAGTTAGGGTTAGTGTTACGTTTAGGGTTAGGGTTAGTGAGAGGGTTAAGTTTAGGTTTAGGGTTAGGGTTATTGTTTGGGTTAAGATTAGGGTGAGAGTTACAGTTAGGTTTAACGTTTGGGTTAGGGTTAGGGTTAGGGTATGGGTTTGTGTTAGAATTAGGTTTCAGTTTAGGGTTAGGTTTAGATTTAGGTTTAGGGTTAGTGTTAGGGTTAGGGTTCAGGTTAGAGTGAGGGTTAGGCTGAGTGGTATCGTTAGGTTTAGGGTTTGTGTTAAAGTTATGTTTAGAGTTAGTGTTAGGGTTAGTGTGAGAGTCAGGATTACATTTAGGGTTAGATAAGTGTTAGCATTAGGGTTAGATTAGGGTTAGGCTCTTGGTTTAGGCTTAGGGTTAGTGTTAGGTTTAGGTTTAGGGTTTGTGTTAGGGTTAGGTTTAGCATTAGAGTTAGGGTTAGTGTTAGGATTAGGGTTAGGGTTAGTGTCAGGGTTAGGGTTAGATTTGTTTTAGGGTTACAGTTAAAGTTATGGTTAGGGTTACGGTTACAGTTAGTGTTAAGGTTCGTTTTAGATTTAGAGTTAGGTTTAGATTAGGATAAGGGTTAGGGTTAGGTTAGGATTAGGTTTATGGTTAGGGTTAGGGTTAGGGTTAGGTTTAAGGTTAGGGT